>NW_026783321.1:0-300000 GCF_949774975.1 Lagenorhynchus albirostris | reverse complement strand
TTCCCCCCGGTCAAAAGGGCCATCTGAAAAAAGTGTAAAATCCAGAAAGGCAGGACAGGCCATGGAGAACTGGGAGCCTTGTTATGCTGATGGGCGGGATGTAAATTGCCAACAGCCACTCGGGAGAACTGTATGGTGTTTCCTGAAACATCTAAAAAACAAATCAACAGAGCCTAGGGCACTTCCACTTATGGTCCTATAGCTTAGGGAAATTAAAATCAAAAGACACAGCCACCCCAAAGGTTGGGACGGCTCTGTTTACAAGAACCTGGTTTATGGTACAAGTTCAATATCGCAGAAAGTGAAAAATGGATAAAGAAGTTGTGGTACTTACGTACAATGCAATATCACTCAGCAAGGAAATCTATGTCATCAGGCCCGTAGCAGCATAATGAGTGGATTCAGGTACGATGATTCTAACTGAAATAAGTCACACAGAAAAAGAAACATCATAAGATATCACTAATACACGGAATGTAAACATGGCTACACAGGAACTGAATTACAAAACAGAACAGGGTCTCAAATTTAGAAACCCAACTTATGCTTGCTTAAGGGGAAAGGTGAGTTGGGGTGCTGCATAAAACCAGAGATTGAAATGAGCACAGATAAAGTTCCTTAAGCCAAATATGGAATAGACAAGAGCTACTCCTTGCTCAACGAAATGGACTCAACACCCCATATTAAATGCCTAAGAGTGTACCTGACTAGGAAGTATCTTAAAACCTATGGATTGCTATGTCTCTGAAAGAGAATCAAGTGTGTGTACAGGGGCATAAACGCAGCAGTGATAGGACTGGAGAGGTTCGGTGAGCAAATGAAAACCCTTTGAAGTCATATTGCATGGTACCCATTCCACGGGTCTCAACTCTCCAGGTTTAAGGTATTCTTCCTTCAGCTAAAACATGCATGTGGAACCCAGAGTATGATCAACCGTGTGATCGGGAGACGTGTTCCAATATGTGTCAGTTTTCGTCCCCTGGTACTCGGGTGCAACATTCCAGACGCTTTACTAACACTCTCCCGACTTGGAGAGTCAGTGCCTTTAACCTCCTGTTTGGCCCAGTTTGCAATTTCTGCGGAAGATGAACAGGAATAGGGAGAACCAATGAGAGACTAGCTGGAGGTGTCTGGACGGGCAAATTTAACTCTCATTTCCCACCAGGAAGGGGATTTAACCAAAGGCTCAGCGTGCCGTGCCGGAACCAGATTAGGGCCTGAAGCCATCCTGCGGTGTTGCGGCCAGCTCACGAGAAAGCGAGTTGAAGAAAGGAGCTCAGGGGCACTGTAATTCACAAACCTGCAGAGTTATAAATGACAGCTATCGTCCAAAAATATACTGAAGTAAGGCTGCCAAGAGGACTTGAAAGCGGGGCAGAATTGCAGGAAACCGATTTCAGGAGGTAGACTGGAATTGCATTGAAAGCATAGGAAAAGAGGCAGAACGTCCACAATGATGCACTTGGCCAAAAAGGGCGTATGCGTTTTTTCCTGAATATATTCAGGAAAAAACGCATACGCCCTTTTTGGCCAACCAAGCAAGCTTGCAAAGGAAATCTGCACTACAATGAAGTCTCACTTCCCCCCGGTCAAAAGGGCCATCTGAAAAAAGTGTAAAATCCAGAAAGGCAGGACAGGCCATGGAGAACTGGGAGCCTTGTTATGCTGATGGGCGGGATGTCAATTGCCAACAGCCACTCGGGAGAAGTGTATGGTGTTTCCTGAAACATCTAAAAAACAAAGCAACAGAGCCTAGGGCACTTCCACTTATGGTCCTATAGCTTAGGGAAATTAAAATCAAAAAGACACAGCCACCCCAAAGGTTGGGACGGCTCTGTTTACAAGAACCTGGTTTACGGTACAAGTTCAATATCGCAGAAAGTGAAAAATGGATAAAGAAGTTGTGGTACTTACGTACAATGCAGTATCACTCAGCAATGAAATCTATGTCATCAGGCCCGTAGCAGCATAATGAGTGGATTCAGGTATGGTGATTCTAACTGAAATAAGTCACACAGAAAAAGAAACATCATAAGATATCACTAATACACGGAATGTAAACTTGGCTACACAGGAACTGAATTACAAAACAGAACAGGGTCTCAAATTTAGAAACCCAACTTATGCTTGCTTAAGGGGAAAGGTGAGTTGGGGTGCTGCATAAAACCAGAGATTGAAATGAGCACAGATAAAGTTCCTTAAGCCAAATATGGAATAGACAAGAGCTACTCCTTGCTCAACGAAATGGACTCAACACCCCATATTAAATGCATAAGAGTGTACCTGACTAGGAAGTATCTTAAAACCTATGGATTGCTATGTCTCTGAAAGAATCAAGTGTGTGTACAGGGGCATAAACGCAGCAGTGATAGGATTGGAGAGGTTCGGTGAGCAAATGAAGACCCTTTGAAGTCATATTGCATGGTACCCATTCCACGGGTCTCAACTCTCCAGGTTGAAGGTATTCTTCCTTCAGCTAAAACATGCATGTGGAACCCAGAGTATGATCAACCGTGTGATCGGGAGACGTGTTCCAATATGTGTCAGTTTTCGTCCCCTGGTACTCGGGTGCAACATTCCAGACGCTTTACTAACACTCTCCCGACTTGGAGAGTCAGTGCCTTTAACCTCCTGTTTGGCCCAGTTTGCAATTTCTGCGGAAGATGAACAGGAATAGGGAGAACCAATGACAGACTAGCTGGAGGTGTCTGGACGGGCAAATTTAACTCTCATTTCCCACCAGGAAGAGGAATTAACCAAAGGCTCAGCGTGCCGTGCCGGAACCAGATTAGGGCCTGAAGCCATCCTGCGGTGTTGCGGCCAGCTCACGAGAAAGCGAGTTGAAGAAAGGAGCTCAGGGGCACTGTAATTCACAAACCTGCAGAGTTATAAATGACAGCTATCGTCCAAAAATATACTGAAGTAAGGCTGCCAAGAGGACTTGAAAGCGGGGCAGAATTGCAGGAAACCGATTTCAGGAGGTAGACTGGAATTGCATTGAAAGCATAGGAAAAGAGGCAGAACGTCCACAATGATGCACTTGGCCAAAAAGGGCGTATGCGTTTTTTCCTGAATATATTCAGGAAAAAACGCATACGCCCTTTTTGGCCAACCAAGCAAGCTTGCAAAGGAAATCTGCACTACAATGAAGTCTCACTTCCCCCGGTCAAAAGGGCCATCTGAAAAAAGTGTAAAATCCAGAAAGGCAGGACAGGCCATGGAGAACTGGGAGCCTTGTTATGCTGATGGGCGGGATGTAAATTGCCAACAGCCACTCGGGAGAAGTGTATGGTGTTTCCTGAAACATCTAAAAAACAAAGCAACAGAGCCTAGGGCACTTCCACTTATGGTCCTATAGCTTAGGGAAATTAAAATCAAAAAGACACAGCCACCCCAAAGGTTGGGACGGCTCTGTTTACAAGAACCTGGTTTACGGTACAAGTTTAATATCGTAGAAAGTGAAAAATAGATAAAGAAGTTGTGGTACTTACGTACAATGCAGTATCACTCAGCAATGAAATCTATGTCATCAGGCCTGTAGCAGCATAATGAGTGGATTCAGGTACGATGATTCTAACTGAAATAATTCACACAGGAAAAGAAACATCATAAGATATCACTAATACACGGAATGTAACCTTGGCTACACAGGAACTGAATTACAAAACAGAACAGGGTCTCAAATTTAGAAAACCAACTTATGCTTGCTAAGGGGAAAGGTGAGTTGGGGTGCTGCATAAAACCAGAGATTGAAATGAGCACAGATAAAGTTCCTTAAGCCAAATATGGAATAGACAAGAGCTACTCCTTGCTCAACGAAATGGACTCAACACCCCATATTAAATGCCTAAGAGTGTACCTGACTAGGAAGTATCTTAAAACCTATGGATTGCTATGTCTCTGAAAGAGAATCAAGCGTGTGTACAGGGGCATAAACGCAGCAGTGATAGGATTGGAGAGGTTCGGTGAGCAAATGAAGACCCTTTGAAGTCATATTGCATGGTACCCATTCCACGGGTCTCAACTCTCCAGGTTGAAGGTATTCTTCCTTCAGCTAAAACATGCATGTGGAACCCAGAGTATGATCAACCGTGTGATCGGGAGACGTGTTCCAATATGTCTCAGTTTTCGTCCCCTGGTACTCGGGTGCAACATTCCAGACGCTTTACTAACACTCTCCCGACTTGGAGAGTCAGTGCCTTTAACCTCCTGTTTGGCCCAGTTTGCAATTTCTGCGGAAGATGAACAGGAATAGGGAGAACCAATGACAGACTAGCTGGAGGTGTCTGGACGGGCAAATTTAACTCTCATTTCCCACCAGGAAAAGGAATTAAAGAAGGCTCAACGTGCCGTGCCGGAACCAGATTAGGGCCTGAAGCCATCCTGCGGTGTTGCGGCCAGCTCACGAGAAAGCGAGTTGAAGAAAGGAGCTCAGGGGCACTGTAATTCACAAACCTGCAGAGTTATAAATGACAGCTATCGTCCAAAAATATACTGAAGTAAGGCTGCCAAGAGGACTTGAAAGCGGGGCAGAATTGCAGGAAACCGATTTCAGGAGGTAGACTGGAATTGCATTGAAAGCATAGGAAAAGAGGCAGAACGTCCACAATGATGCACTTGGCCAAAAAGGGCGTATGCGTTTTTTCCTGAATATATTCAGGAAAAAACGCATACGCCCTTTTTGGCCAACCAAGCAAGCTTGCAAAGGAAATCTGCACTACAATGAAGTCTCACTTCCCCCCGGTCAAAAGGGCCATCTGAAAAAAGTGTAAAATCCAGAAAGGCAGGACAGGCCATGGAGAACTGGGAGCCTTGTTATGCTGATGGGCGGGATGTAAATTGCCAACAGCCACTCGGGAGAACTGTATGGTGTTTCCTGAAACATCTAAAAAACAAAGCAACAGAGCCTAGGGCACTTCCACTTATGGTCCTATAGCTTAGGGAAATTAAAATCAAAAGACACAGCCACCCCAAAGGTTGGGACGGCTCTGTTTACAAGAACCTGGTTTACGGTACAAGTTCAATATCGCAGAAAGTGAAAAATGGATAAAGAAGTTGTGGTACTTACGTACAATGCAATATCACTCAGCAAGGAAATCTATGTCATCAGGCCCGTAGCAGCATAATGAGTGGATTCAGGTACGATGATTCTAACTGAAATAAGTCACACAGAAAAAGAAACATCATAAGATATCACTAATACACGGAATGTAAACTTGGCTACACAGGAACTGAATTCCAAAACAGAACAGGGTCTCAAATTTAGAAACCCAACTTATGCTTGCTTAAGGGGAAAGGTGAGTTGGGGTGCTGCATAAAACCAGAGATTGAAATGAGCACAGATAAAGTTCCTTAAGCCAAATATGGAATAGACAAGAGCTACTCCTTGCTCAACGAAATGGACTCAACACCCCATATTAAATGCCTAAGAGTGTACCTGACTAGGAAATATCTTAAAACCTATGGATTGCTATGTCTCTGAAAGAGAATCAAGCGTGTGTACAGGGGCATAAACGCAGCAGTGATAGGACTGGAGAGGTTCGGTGAGCAAATGAAAACCCTTTGAAGTCATATTGCATGGTACCCATTCCACGGGTCTCAACTCTCCAGGTTGAAGGTATTCTTCCTTCAGCTAAAACATGCATGTGGAACCCAGAGTATGATCAACCGTGTGATCGGGAGACGTGTTCCAATATGTGTCAGTTTTCGTCCCCTGGTACTCGGGTGCAACATTCCAGACGCTTTACTAACACTCTCCCGACTTGGAGAGTCAGTGCCTTTAACCTCCTGTTTGGCCCAGTTTGCAATTTCTGCGGAAGATGAACAGGAATAGGGAGAACCAATGAGAGACTAGCTGGAGGTGTCTGGACGGGCAAATTTAACTCTCATTTCCCACCAGGAAGAGGAATTAACCAAAGGCTCAGCGTGCCATGCCGGAACCAGATTAGGGCCTGAAGCCATCCTGCGGTGTTGCGGCCAGCTCACGAGAAAGCGAGTTGAAGAAAGGAGCTCAGGGGCACTGTAATTCACAAAACTGCAGAGTTATAAATGACAGCTATCGTCCAAAAATATACTGAAGTAAGGCTGCCAAGAGGACTTGAAAGCGGGGCAGAATTGCAGGAAACCGATTTCAGGAGGTAGACTGGAATTGCATTGAAAGCATAGGAAAAGAGGCAGAACGTCCACAATGATGCACTTGGCCAAAAAGGGCGTATGCGTTTTTTCCTGAATATATTCAGGAAAAAACGCATACGCCCTTTTTGGCCAACCAAGCAAGCTTGCAAAGGAAATCTGCACTACAATGAAGTCTCACTTCCCCCCGGTCAAAAGGGCCATCTGAAAAAAGTGTAAAATCCAGAAAGGCAGGACAGGCCATGGAGAACTGGGAGCCTTGTTATGCTGATGGGCGGGATGTAAATTGCCAACAGCCACTCGGAAGAAGTGTATGGTGTTTCCTGAAACATCTAAAAAACAAAGCAACAGAGCCTAGGGCACTTCCACTTATGGTCCTATAGCTTAGGGAAATTAAAATCAAAAAGACACAGGCACCCCAAAAGTTCGCACGGCTCTGTTTACAAGAACCTGGTTTACGGTACAAGTTCAATATCGCAGAAAGTGAAAAATGGATAAAGAAGTTGTGGTACTTACGTACAATGCAATATCACTCAGCAATGAAATCTATGTCATCAGGCCCGTAGCAGCATAATGAGTGGATTCAGGTATGATGATTCTAACTGAAATAAGTCACACAGGAAAAGAAACATCATAAGATATCACTAATACACGGAATGTAAACTTGGCTACATAGGAACTGAATTACAAAACAGAACAGGGTCTCAAATTTAGAAAACCAACTTATGCTTGCTTAAGGGGAAAGGTGAGTTGGGGTGCTGCATAAAACCAGAGATTGAAATGAGCACAGATAAAGTTCCTTAAGCCAAATATGGAATAGACAAGAGCTACTCCTTGCTCAACGAAATGTATTCAACACCCCATATTAAACACCTAAAATGTACCTGACTAGGAAGTATCTTAAAACCTATGGATTGCTATGTCTCCAAAAGAGAATCAAGCGTGTGTGCAGGGGCATAAACGCAGCAGTGATAGGATTGGAGAGGTTCGGTGAGCAAATGAAGACCCTTTGAAGTCATATTGCATGGTACCCATTCCACGGGTCTCAACTCTCCAGGTTTAAGGTATTCTTCCTTCAGCTAAAACATGCATGTGGAACCCAGAGTATGATCAACCGTGTGATCGGGAGACGTGTTCCAATATGTGTCAGTTTTCGTCCCCTGGTACTCGGGTGCAACATTCCAGACGCTTTACTAACACTCTCCCGACTTGGAGAGTCAGTGCCTTTAACCTCCTGTTTGGCCCAGTTTGCAATTTCTGCGGAAGATGAACAGGAATAGGGAGAACCAATGAGAGACTAGCTGGAGGTGTCTGGACGGGCAAATTTAACTCTCATTTCCCACCAGGAAGAGGAATTAACCAAAGGCTCAGCGTGCCGTGCCGGAACCAGATTAGGGCCTGAAGCCATCCTGCGGTGTTGCGACCAGCTCACATAAAGCGACTTGAAGAAAGGAGCTCAGGGGCACTGTAATTCACAAACCTGCAGAGTTATAAATGACAGCTATCGTCCAAAAATATACTGAAGTAAGGCTGCCAAGAGGACTTGAAAGCGGGGCAGAATTGCAGGAAACCGATTTCAGGAGGTAGACTGGAATTGCATTTAAAGCATAGGAAAAGAGGCAGAACGTCCACAATGATGCACTTGGCCAAAAAGGGCGTATGCGTTTTTTCCTGAATATATTCAGGAAAAAACGCATACGCCCTTTTTGGCCAACCAAGCAAGCTTGCAAAGGAAATCTGCACTACAATGAAGTCTCACTTCCCCCCGGTCAAAAGGGCCATCTGAAAAAAGTGTAAAATCCAGAAAGGCAGGACAGGCCATGGAGAACTGGGAGCCTTGTTATGCTGATGGGCGGGATGTCAATTGCCAACAGCCACTCGGGAGAAGTGTATGGTGTTTCCTGAAACATCTAAAAAACAAAGCAACAGAGCCTAGGGCACTTCCACTTATGGTCCTATAGCTTAGGGAAATTAAAATCAAAAGACACAGCCACCCCAAAGGTTGGGACGGCTCTGTTTACAAGAACCTGGTTTACGGTACAAGTCCAATATCGCAGAAAGTGAAAAATGGATAAAGAAGTTGTGGTACTTACGTACAATGCAATATCACTCAGCAATGAAATCTATGTCATCAGGCCCGTAGCAGCATAATGAGTGGATTCAGGTACGATGATTCTAACTGAAATAAGTCACACAGAAAAAGAAACATCATAAGATATCACTAATACACGGAATGTAAACTTGGCTACACAGGAACAGAATTACAAAACAGAACAGGGTCTCAAATTTAGAAACCCAACTTATGCTTGCTTAAGGGGAAAGGTGAGTTGGGGTGCTGCATAAAACCAGAGATTGAAATGAGCACAGATAAAGTTCCTTAAGCCAAATATGGAATAGACAAGAGCTACTCCTTGCTCAACGAAATGGACTCAACACCCCATATTAAATGCCTAAGAGTGTACCTGACTAGGAAGTATCTTAAAACCTATGGATTGCTATGTCTCTGAAAGAGAATCAAGCGTGTGTACAGGGGCATAAACGCAGCAGTGATAGGATTGGAGAGGTTCGGTGAGCAAATGAAGACCCTTTGAAGTCATATTGCATGGTACCCATTCCACGGGTCTCAACTCTCCAGGTTTAAGGTATTCTTCCTTCAGCTAAAACATGCATGTGGAACCCAGAGTATGATCAACCGTGTGATCGGGAGACGTGTTCCAATATGTGTCAGTTTTCGTCCCCTGGTACTCGGGTGCAACATTCCAGACGCTTTACTAACACTCTCCCGACTTGGAGAGTCAGTGCCTTTAACCTCCTGTTTGGCCCAGTTTGCAATTTCTGCGGAAGATGAACAGGAATATGGAGAACCAATGACAGACTAGCTGGAGGTGTCTGGACGGGCAAATTTAACTCTCATTTCCCACCAGGAAGAGGAATTAACCAAAGGCTCAGCGTGCCGTGCCGGAACCAGATTAGGGCCTGAAGCCATCCTGCGGTGTTGCGGCCAGCTCACATAAAGCGACTTGAAGAAAGGAGCTCAGGGGCACTGTAATTCACAAACCTGCAGAGTTATAAATGACAGCTATCGTCCAAAAATATACTGAAGTAAGGCTGCCAAGAGGACTTGAAAGCGGGGCAGAATTGCAGGAAACCGATTTCAGGAGGTAGACTGGAATTGCATTGAAAGCATAGGAAAAGAGGCAGAACGTCCACAATGATGCACTTGGCCAAAAAGGGCGTATGTGTTTTTTCCTGAATATATTCAGGAAAAAACGCATACGCCCTTTTTGGCCAACCAAGCAAGCTTGCAAAGGAAATCTGCACTACAATGAAGTCTCACTTCCCCCCGGTCAAAAGGGCCATCTGAAAAAAGTGTAAAATCCAGAAAGGCAGGACAGGCCATGGAGAACTGGGAGCCTTGTTATGCTGATGGGCGGGATGTAAATTGCCAACAGCCACTCGGGAGAAGTGTATGGTGTTTCCTGAAACATCTAAAAAACAAAGCAACAGAGCCTAGGGCACTTCCACTTATGGTCCTATAGCTTAGGGAAATTAAAATCAAAAAGACACAGCCACCCCAAAGGTTGGGACGGCTCTGTTTACAAGAACCTGGTTTACGGTACAAGTTCAATATCGCAGAAAGTGAAAAATGGATAAAGAAGTTGTGGTACTTACGTACAATGCAGTATCACTCAGCAATGAAATCTATGTCATCAGGCCCGTAGCAGCATAATGAGTGGATTCAGGTACGATGATTATAACTGAAATAAGTCACACAGGAAAAGAAACATCATAAGATATCACTAATACACGGAATGTAACCTTGGCTACACAGGAACTGAAATACAAAACAGAACAGGGTCTCAAATTTAGAAAACCAACTTATGCTTGCTTAAGGGGAAAGGTGAGTTGGGGTGCTGCATAAAACCAGAGATTGAAATGAGCACAGATAAAGTTCCTTAAGCCAAATATGGAATAGACAAGAGCTACTCCTTGCTCAACGAAATGGACTCAACACCCCATATTAAATGCCTAAGAGTGTACCTGACTAGGAAGTATCTTAAAACCTATGGATTGCTATGTCTCTGAAAGAGAATCAAGCGTGTGTACAGGGGCATAAACGCAGCAGTGATAGGATTGGAGAGGTTCGGTGAGCAAATGAAGACCCTTTGAAGTCATATTGCATGGTACCCATTCCACGGGTCTCAACTCTCCAGGTTGAAGGTATTCTTCCTTCAGCTAAAACATGCATGTGGAACCCAGAGTATGATCAACCGTGTGATCGGGAGACGTGTTCCAATATGTGTCAGTTTTCGTCCCCTGGTACTCGGGTGCAACATTCCAGACGCTTTACTAACACTCTCCCGACTTGGAGAGTCAGTGCCTTTAACCTCCTGTTTGGCCCAGTTTGCAATTTCTGCGGAAGATGAACAGGAATAGGGAGAACCAATGAGAGACTAGCTGGAGGTGTCTGGACGGGCAAATTTAACTCTCATTTCCCACCAGGAAGAGGAATTAACCAAAGGCTCAGCGTGCCGTGCCGGAACCAGATTAGGGCCTGAAGCCATCCTGCGGTGTTGCGGCCAGCTCACGAGAAAGCGAGTTGAAGAAAGGAGCTCAGGGGCACTGTAATTCACAAACCTGCAGAGTTATAAATGACAGCTATCGTCCAAAAATATACTGAAGTAAGGCTGCCAAGAGGACTTGAAAGCGGGGCAGAATTGCAGGAAACCGATTTCAGGAGGTAGACTGGAATTGCATTGAAAGCATAGGAAAAGAGGCAGAACGTCCACAATGATGCACTTGGCCAAAAAGGGCGTATGCGTTTTTTCCTGAATATATTCAGGAAAAAACGCATACGCCCTTTTTGGCCAACCAAGCAAGCTTGCAAAGGAAATCTGCACTACAATGAAGTCTCACTTCCCCCCGGTCAAAAGGGCCATCTGAAAAAAGTGTAAAATCCAGAAAGGCAGGACAGGCCATGGAGAACTGGGAGCCTTGTTATGCTGATGGGCGGGATGTAAATTGCCAACAGCCACTCGGGAGAAGTGTATGGTGTTTCCTGAAACATCTAAAAAACAAAGCAACAGAGCCTAGGGCACTTCCACTTATGGTCCTATAGCTTAGGGAAATTAAAATCAAAAAGACACAGCCACCCCAAAGGTTGGGACGGCTCTGTTTACAAGAACCTGGTTTACGGTACAAGTTCAATATCGCAGAAAGTGAAAAATGGATAAAGAAGTTGTGGTACTTACGTACAATGCAGTATCACTCAGCAATGAAATCTATGTCATCAGGCCCGTAGCAGCATAATGAGTGGATTCAGGTACGATGATTATAACTGAAATAACTCACACAGGAAAAGAAACATCATAAGATATCACTAATACACGGAATGTAACCTTGGTTACACAGGAACTGAATTACAAAACAGAACAGGGTCTCAAATTTAGAAACCCAACTTATGCTTGCTTAAGGGGAAAGGTGAGTTGGGGTGCTGCATAAAACCAGAGATTGAAATGAGCACAGATAAAGTTCCTTAAGCCAAATATGGAATAGACAAGAGCTACTCCTTGCTCAACGAAATGGACTCAACACCCCATATTAAATGCCTAAGAGTGTACCTGACTAGGAAGTATCTTAAAACCTATGGATTGCTATGTCTCTGAAAGAGAATCAAGTGTGTGTACAGGGGCATAAACGCAGCAGTGATAGGATTGGAGAGGTTCGGTGAGCAAATGAAGACCCTTTGAAGTCATATTGCATGGTACCCATTCCACGGGTCTCAACTCTCCAGGTTGAAGGTATTCTTCCTTCAGCTAAAACATGCATGTGGAACCCAGAGTATGATCAACCGTGTGATCGGGAGACGTGTTCCAATATGTGTCAGTTTTCGTCCCCTGGTACTCGGGTGCAACATTCCAGACGCTTTACTAACACTCTCCCGACTTGGAGAGTCAGTGCCTTTAACCTCCTGTTTGGCCCAGTTTGCAATTTCTGCGGAAGATGAACAGGAATAGGGAGAACCAATGACAGACTAGCTGGAGGTGTCTGGACGGGCAAATTTAACTCTCATTTCCCACCAGGAAGAGGAATTAACCAAAGGCTCAGCGTGCCGTGCCAGAACCAGATTAGGGCCTGAAGCCATCCTGCGGTGTGGCGGCCAGCTCACGAGAAAGCGAGTTGAAGAAAGGAGCTCAGGGGCACTGTAATTCACAAACCTGCAGAGTTATAAAGGACAGCTATCGTCCAAAAATATACTGAAGTAAGGCTGCCAAGAGGACTTGAAAGCGGGGCAGAATTGCAGGAAACCGATTTCAGGAGGTAGACTGGAATTGCATTGAAAGCATAGGAAAAGAGGCAGAACGTCCACAATGATGCACTTGGCCAAAAAGGGCGTATGCGTTTTTTCCTGAATATATTCAGGAAAAAACGCATACGCCCTTTTTGGCCAACCAAGCAAGCTTGCAAAGGAAATCTGCACTACAATGAAGTCTCACTTCCCCCCGGTCAAAAGGGCCATCTGAAAAAAGTGTAAAATCCAGAAAGGCAGGACAGGCCATGGAGAACTGGGAGCCTTGTTATGCTGATGGGCGGGATGTAAATGGCCAACAGCCACTCGGGAGAAGTGTATGGTGTTTCATGAAACATCTAAAAAACAAAGCAACAGAGCCTAGGGCACTTCCACTTATGGTCCTATAGCTTAGGGAAATTAAAATCAAAAAGACACAGCCACCCCAAAGGTTGGGACGGCTCTGTTTACAAGAACCTGGTTTACGGTACAAGTTCAATATCGCAGAAAGTGAAAAATGGATAAAGAAGTTGTGGTACTTACGTACAATGCAGTATCACTCAGCAATGAAATCTATGTCATCAGGCCCGTAGCAGCATAATGAGTGGATTCAGGTACGATGATTCTAACTGCAATAATTCACACAGGAAAAGAAACATCATAAGATATCACTAATACACGGAATGTAACCTTGGCTACACAGGAACTGAATTACAAAACAGAACAGGGTCTCAAATTTAGAAACCCAACTTATGCTTGCTTAAGGGGAAAGGTGAGTTGGGGTGCTGCATAAAACCAGAGATTGAAATGAGCACAGATAAAGTTCCTTAAGCCAAATATGGAATAGACAAGAGCTACTCCTTGCTCAACGAAATGGACTCAACACCCCATATTAAATGCCTAAGAGTGTACCTGACTAGGAAGTATCTTAAAACCTATGGATTGCTATGTCTCTGAAAGAGAATCAAGCGTGTGTACAGGGGCATAAACGCAGCAGTGATAGGATTGGAGAGGTTCGGTGAGCAAATGAAGACCCTTTGAAGTCATATTGCATGGTACCCATTCCACGGGTCTCAACTCTCCAGGTTTAAGGTATTCTTCCTTCAGCTAAAACATGCATGTGGAACCCAGAGTATGATCAACCGTGTGATCGGGAGACGTGTTCCAATATGTGTCAGTTTTCGTCCCCTGGTACTCGGGTGCAACATTCCAGACGCTTTACTAACACTCTCCCGACTTGGAGAGTCAGTGCCTTTAAGCTCCTGTTTGGCCCAGTTTGCAATTTCTGCGGAAGATGAACAGGAATAGGGAGAACCAATGACAGACTAGCTGGAGGTGTCTGGACGGGCAAATTTAACTCTCATTTCCCACCAGGAAGAGGAATTAACCAAAGGCTCAGCGTGCCGTGCCGGAACCAGATTAGGGCCTGAAGCCATCCTGCGGTGTTGCGGCCAGCTCACGAGAAAGCGAGTTGAAGAAAGGAGCTCAGGGGCACTGTAATTCACAAACCTGCAGAGTTATAAATGACAGCTATCGTCCAAAAATATACTGAAGTAAGGCTGCCAAGAGGACTTGAAAGCGGGGCAGAATTGCAGGAAACCGATTTCAGGAGGTAGACTGGAATTGCATTTAAAGCATAGGAAAAGAGGCAGAACGTCCACAATGATGCACTTGGCCAAAAAGGGCGTATGCGTTTTTTCCTGAATATATTCAGGAAAAAACGCATACGCCCTTTTTGGCCAACCAAGCAAGCTTGCAAAGGAAATCTGCACTACAATGAAGTCTCACTTCCCCCCGGTCAAAAGGGCCATCTGAAAATAGTGTAAAATCCAGAAAGGCAGGACAGGCCATGGAGAACTGGGAGCCTTGTTATGCTGATGGGCGGGATGTCAATTGCCAACAGCCACTCGGGAGAAGTGTATGGTGTTTCCTGAAACATCTAAAAAACAAAGCAACAGAGCCTAGGGCACTTCCACTTATGGTCCTATAGCTTAGGGAAATTAAAATCAAAAAGACACAGCCACCCCAAAGGTTGGGACGGCTCTGTTTACAAGAACCTGGTTTACGGTACAAGTTCAATATCGCAGAAAGTGAAAAATGGATAAAGAAGTTGTGGTACTTACGTACAATGCAGTATCACTCAGCAATGAAATCTATGTCATCAGGCCCGTAGCAGCATAATGAGTGGATTCAGGTACGATGATTCTAACTGAAATAAGTCACACAGGAAAAGAAACATCATAAGATATCACTAATACACGGAATGTAACCTTGGCGACACAGGAACTGAATTACAAAACAGAACAGGGTCTCAAATTTAGAAAACCAACTTATGATTGCTTAAGGGGAAAGGTGAGTTGGGGTGCTGCATAAAACCAGAGATTGAAATGAGCACAGATAAAGTTCCTTAAGCCAAATATGGAATAGACAAGAGCTACTCCTTGCTCAACGAAATGGACTCAACACCCCATATTAAATGCCTAAGAGTGTACCTGACTAGGAAGTATCTTAAAACCTATGGATTGCTATGTCTCTGAAAGAGAATCAAGCGTGTGTACAGGGGCATAAACGCAGCAGTGATAGGATTGGAGAGGTTCGGTGAGCAAATGAAGACCCTTTGAAGTCATATTGCATGGTACCCATTCCACGGGTCTCAACTCTCCAGGTTGAAGGTATTCTTCCTTCAGCTAAAACATGCATGTGGAACCCAGAGTATGATCAACCGTGTGATCGGGAGACGTGTTCCAATATGTCTCAGTTTTCGTCCCCTGGTACTCGGGTGCAACATTCCAGACGCTTTACTAACACTCTCCCGACTTGGAGAGTCAGTGCCTTTAACCTCCTGTTTGGCCCAGTTTGCAATTTCTGCGGAAGATGAACAGGAATAGGGAGAACCAATGACAGACTAGCTGGAGGTGTCTGGACGGGCAAATTTAACTCTCATTTCCCACCAGGAAGAGGAATTAACCAAAGGCTCAGCGTGCCGTGCCGGAACCAGATTAGGGCCTGAAGCCATCCTGCGGTGTTGCGGCCAGCTCACGAGAAAGCGAGTTGAAGAAAGGAGCTCAGGGGCACTGTAATTCACAAACCTGCAGAGTTATAAATGACAGCTATCGTCCAAAAATATACTGAAGTAAGGCTGCCAAGAGGACTTGAAAGCGGGGCAGAATTGCAGGAAACCGATTTCAGGAGGTAGACTGGAATTGCATTGAAAGCATAGGAAAAGAGGCAGAACGTCCACAATGATGCACTTGGCCAAAAAGGGCGTATGCGTTTTTTCCTGAATATATTCAGGAAAAAACGCATACGCCCTTTTTGGCCAACCAAGCAAGCTTGCAAAGGAAATCTGCACTACAATGAAGTCTCACTTCCCCGCGGTCAAAAGGGCCATCTGAAAAAAGTGTAAAATCCAGAAAGGCAGGACAGGCCATGGAGAACTGGGAGCCTTGTTATGCTGATGGGCGGGATGTAAATGGCCAACAGCCACTCGGGAGAAGTGTATGGTGTTTCCTGAAACATCTAAAAAACAAAGCAACAGAGCCTAGGGCACTTCCACTTATGGTCCTATAGCTTAGGGAAATTAAAATCAAAAAGACACAGCCACCCCAAAGGTTGGGACGGCTCTGTTTACAAGAACCTGGTTTACGGTACAAGTTCAATATCGCAGAAAGTGAAAAATGGATAAAGAAGTTGTGGTACTTACGTACAATGCAGTATCACTCAGCAATGAAATCTATGTCATCAGGCCCGTAGCAGCATAATGAGTGGATTCAGGTACGATGATTCTAACTGAAATAATTCACACAGGAAAAGAAACATCATAAGATATCACTAATACACGGAATGTAACCTTGGCTACACAGGAACTGAATTACAAAACAGAACAGGGTCTCAAATTTAGAAACCCAACTTATGCTTGCTTAAGGGGAAAGGTGAGTTGGGGTGCTGCATAAAACCAGAGATTGAAATGAGCACAGATAAAGTTCCTTAAGCCAAATATGGAATAGACAAGAGCTACTCCTTGCTCAACGAAATGGACTCAACACCCCATATTAAATGCCTAAGAGTGTACCTGACTAGGAAGTATCTTAAAACCTATGGATTGCTATGTCTCTGAAAGAGAATCAAGCGTGTGTACAGGGGCATAAACGCAGCAGTGATAGGATTGGAGAGGTTCGGTGAGCAAATGAATACCCTTTGAAGTCATATTGCATGGTACCCATTCCACGGGTCTCAACTCTCCAGGTTGAAGGTATTCTTCCTTCAGCTAAAACATGCATGTGGAACCCTGAGTATGATCAACCGTGTGATCGGGAGACGTGTTCCAATATGTGTCAGTTTTCGTCCCCTGGTACTCGGGTGCAACATTCCAGACGCTTTACTAACACTCTCCCGACTTGGAGAGTCAGTGCCTTTAACCTCCTGTTTGGCCCAGTTTGCAATTTCTGCGGAAGATGAACAGGAATAGGGAGAACCAATGAGAGACTAGCTGGAGGTGTCTGGACGGGCAAATTTAACTCTCATTTCCCACCAGGAAGAGGAATTAACCAAAGGCTCAGCGTGCCGTGCCGGAACCAGATTAGGGCCTGAAGCCATCCTGCGGTGTTGCGGCCAGCTCACGAGAAAGCGAGTTGAAGAAAGGAGCTCAGGGGCACTGTAATTCACAAACCTGCAGAGTTATAAATGACAGCTATCGTCCAAAAATATACTGAAGTAAGGCTGCCAAGAGGACTTGAAAGCGGGGCAGAATTGCAGGAAACCGATTTCAGGAGGTAGACTGGAATTGCATTGAAAGCATAGGAAAAGAGGCAGAACGTCCACAATGATGCACTTGGCCAAAAAGGGCGTATGCGTTTTTTCCTGAATATATTCAGGAAAAAACGCATACGCCCTTTTTGGCCAACCAAGCAAGCTTGCAAAGGAAATCTGCACTACAATGAAGTCTCACTTCCCCCCGGTCAAAAGGGCCATCTGAAAAAAGTGTAAAATCCAGAAAGGCAGGACAGGCCATGGAGAACTGGGAGCCTTGTTATGCTGATGGGCGGGATGTCAATTGCCAACAGCCACTCGGGAGAAGTGTATGGTGTTTCCTGAAACATCTAAAAAACAAAGCAACAGAGCCTAGGGCACTTCCACTTATGGTCCTATAGCTTAGGGAAATTAAAATCAAAAAGACAGCAGCCACCCCAAAGGTTGGGACGGCTCTGTTTACAAGA
Source organism: Lagenorhynchus albirostris (assembly GCF_949774975.1). Taxonomy (NCBI): domain Eukaryota; kingdom Metazoa; phylum Chordata; class Mammalia; order Artiodactyla; family Delphinidae; genus Lagenorhynchus; species Lagenorhynchus albirostris. The sequence goes on along the minus strand of NW_026783321.1, from coordinate 282,363 downwards.
ACCTGGTTTACGGTACAAGTTCAATATCGCAGAAAGTGAAAAATGGATAAAGAAGTTGTGGTACTTACGTACAATGCAGTATCACTCAGCAATGAAATCTATGTCATCAGGCCCGTAGCAGCATAATGAGTGGATTCAGGTACGATGATTCTAACTGAAATAATTCACACAGGAAAAGAAACATCATAAGATATCACTAATACACGGAATGTAACCTTGGCTACACAGGAACTGAATTACAAAACAGAACAGGGTCTCAAATTTAGAAACCCAACTTATGCTTGCTTAAGGGGAAAGGTGAGTTGGGGTGCTGCATAAAACCAGAGATTGAAATGAGCACAGATAAAGTTCCTTAAGCCAAATATGGAATAGACAAGAGCTACTCCTTGCTCAACGAAATGGACTCAACACCCCATATTAAATGCCTAAGAGTGTACCTGACTAGGAAGTATCTTAAAACCTATGGATTGCTATGTCTCTGAAAGAGAATCAAGTGTGTGTACAGGGGCATAAACGCAGCAGTGATAGGATTGGAGAGGTTCGGTGAGCAAATGAAGACCCTTTGAAGTCATATTGCATGGTACCCATTCCACGGGTCTCAACTCTCCAGGTTTAAGGTATTCTTCCTTCAGCTAAAACATGCATGTGGAACCCAGAGTATGATCAACCGTGTGATCGGGAGATGTGTTCCAATATGTCTCAGTTTTCGTCCCCTGGTACTCGGGTGCAACATTCCAGACGCTTTACTAACACTCTCCCGACTTGGAGAGTCAGTGCCTTTAACCTCCTGTTTGGCCCAGTTTGCAATTTCTGCGGAAGATGAACAGGAATAGGGAGAACCAATGACAGACTAGCTGGAGGTGTCTGGACGGGCAAATTTAACTCTCATTTCCCACCAGGAAGAGGAATTAACCAAAGGCTCAGCGTGCCGTGCCGGAACCAGATTAGGGCCTGAAGCCATCCTGCGGTGTGGCGGCCAGCTCACGAGAAAGCGAGTTGAAGAAAGGAGCTCAGGGGCACTGTAATTCACAAACCTGCAGAGTTATAAAGGACAGCTATCGTCCAAAAATATACTGAAGTAAGGCTGCCAAGAGGACTTGAAAGCGGGGCAGAATTGCAGGAAACCGATTTCAGGAGGTAGACTGGAATTGCATTGAAAGCATAGGAAAAGAGGCAGAACGTCCACAATGATGCACTTGGCCAAAAAGGGCGTATGCGTTTTTTCCTGAATATATTCAGGAAAAAACGCATACGCCCTTTTTGGCCAACCAAGCAAGCTTGCAAAGGAAATCTGCACTACAATGAAGTCTCACTTCCCCGCGGTCAAAAGGGCCATCTGAAAAAAGTGTAAAATCCAGAAAGGCAGGACAGGCCATGGAGAACTGGGAGCCTTGTTATGCTGATGGGCGGGATGTCAATTGCCAACAGCCACTCGGGAGAACTGTATGGTGTTTCCTGAAACATCTAAAAAACAAAGCAACAGAGCCTAGGGCACTTCCACTTATGGTCCTATAGCTTAGGGAAATTAAAATCAAAAAGACACAGCCACCCCAAAGGTTGGGACGGCTCTGTTTACAAGAACCTGGTTTACGGTACAAGTTCAATATCGCAGAAAGTGAAAAATGGATAAAGAAGTTGTGGTACTTACGTACAATGCAGTATCACTCAGCAATGAAATCTATGTCATCAGGCCCGTAGCAGCATAATGAGTGGATTCAGGTACGATGATTCTAACTGAAATAATTCACACAGGAAAAGAAACATCATAAGATATCACTAATACACGGAATGTAACCTTGGCTACACAGGAACTGAATTACAAAACAGAACAGGGTCTCAAATTTAGAAACCCAACTTATGCTTGCTTAAGGGGAAAGGTGAGTTGGGGTGCTGCATAAAACCAGAGATTGAAATGAGCACAGATAAAGTTCCTTAAGCCAAATATGGAATAGACAAGAGCTACTCCTTGCTCAACGAAATGGACTCAACACCCCATATTAAATGCCTAAGAGTGTACCTGACTAGGAAGTATCTTAAAACCTATGGATTGCTATGTCTCTGAAAGAGAATCAAGCGTGTGTACAGGGGCATAAACGCAGCAGTGATAGGATTGGAGAGGTTCGGTGAGCAAATGAATACCCTTTGAAGTCATATTGCATGGTACCCATTCCACGGGTCTCAACTCTCAAGGTTGAAGGTATTCTTCCTTCAGCTAAAACATGCATGTGGAACCCTGAGTATGATCAACCGTGTGATCGGGAGACGTGTTCCAATATGTGTCAGTTTTCGTCCCCTGGTACTCGGGTGCAACATTCCAGACGCTTTACTAACACTCTCCCGACTTGGAGAGTCAGTGCCTTTAACCTCCTGTTTGGCCCAGTTTGCAATTTCTGCGGAAGATGAACAGGAATAGGGAGAACCAATGAGAGACTAGCTGGAGGTGTCTGGACGGGCAAATTTAACTCTCATTCCCCACCAGGAAGAGGAATTAACCAAAGGCTCAGCGTGCCGTGCCGGAACCAGATTAGGGCCTGAAGCCATCCTGCGGTGTTGCGGCCAGCTCACGAGAAAGCGAGTTGAAGAAAGGAGCTCAGGGGCACTGTAATTCACAAACCTGCAGAGTTATAAATGACAGCTATCGTCCAAAAATATACTGAAGTAAGGCTGCCAAGAGGACTTGAAAGCGGGGCAGAATTGCAGGAAACCGATTTCAGGAGGTAGACTGGAATTGCATTGAAAGCATAGGAAAAGAGGCAGAACGTCCACAATGATGCACTTGGCCAAAAAGGGCGTATGCGTTTTTTCCTGAATATATTCAGGAAAAAACGCATACGCCCTTTTTGGCCAACCAAGCAAGCTTGCAAAGGAAATCTGCACTACAATGAAGTCTCACTTCCCCCCGGTCAAAAGGGCCATCTGAAAAAAGTGTAAAATCCAGAAAGGCAGGACAGGCCATGGAGAACTGGGAGCCTTGTTATGCTGATGGGCGGGATGTCAATTGCCAACAGCCACTCGGGAGAAGTGTATGGTGTTTCCTGAAACATCTAAAAAACAAAGCAACAGAGCCTAGGGCACTTCCACTTATGGTCCTATAGCTTAGGGAAATTAAAATCAAAAAGACAGCAGCCACCCCAAAGGTTGGGACGGCTCTGTTTACAAGAACCTGGTTTACGGTACAAGTTCAATATCGCAGAAAGTGAAAAATGGATAAAGAAGTTGTGGTACTTACGTACAATGCAGTATCACTCAGCAATGAAATCTATGTCATCAGGCCCGTAGCAGCATAATGAGTGGATTCAGGTACGATGATTCTAACTGAAATAATTCACACAGGAAAAGAAACATCATAAGATATCACTAATACACGGAATGTAACCTTGGCTACACAGGAACTGAATTACAAAACAGAACAGGGTCTCAAATTTAGAAACCCAACTTATGCTTGCTTAAGGGGAAAGGTGAGTTGGGGTGCTGCATAAAACCAGAGATTGAAATGAGCACAGATAAAGTTCCTTAAGCCAAATATGGAATAGACAAGAGCTACTCCTTGCTCAACGAAATGGACTCAACACCCCATATTAAATGCCTAAGAGTGTACCTGACTAGGAAGTATCTTAAAACCTATGGATTGCTATGTCTCTGAAAGAGAATCAAGCGTGTGTACAGGGGCATAAACGCAGCAGTGATAGGATTGGAGAGGTTCGGTGAGCAAATGAAGACCCTTTGAAGTCATATTGCATGGTACCCATTCCACGGGTCTCAACTCTCCAGGTTGAAGGTATTCTTCCTTCAGCTAAAACATGCATGTGGAACCCAGAGTATGATCAACCGTGTGATCGGGAGACGTGTTCCAATATGTGTCAGTTTTCGTCCCCTGGTACTCGGGTGCAACATTCCAGACGCTTTACTAACACTCTCCCGACTTGGAGAGTCAGTGCCTTTAACCTCCTGTTTGGCCCAGTTTGCAATTTCTGCGGAAGATGAACAGGAATAGGGAGAACCAATGAGAGACTAGCTGGAGGTGTCTGGACGGGCAAATTTAACTCTCATTTCCCACCAGGAAGAGGAATTAACCAAAGGCTCAGCGTGCCGTGCCGGAACCAGATTAGGGCCTGAAGCCATCCTGCGGTGTTGCGGCCAGCTCACGAGAAAGCGAGTTGAAGAAAGGAGCTCAGGGGCACTGTAATTCACAAACCTGCAGAGTTATAAATGACAGCTATCGTCCAAAAATATACTGAAGTAAGGCTGCCAAGAGGACTTGAAAGCGGGGCAGAATTGCAGGAAACCGATTTCAGGAGGTAGACTGGAATTGCATTGAAAGCATAGGAAAAGAGGCAGAACGTCCACAATGATGCACTTGGCCAAAAAGGGCGTATGCGTTTTTTCCTGAATATATTCAGGAAAAAACGCATACGCCCTTTTTGGCCAACCAAGCAAGCTTGCAAAGGAAATCTGCACTACAATGAAGTCTCACTTCCCCCCGGTCAAAAGGGCCATCTGAAAAAAGTGTAAAATCCAGAAAGGCAGGACAGGCCATGGAGAACTGGGAGCCTTGTTATGCTGATGGGCGGGATGTCAATTGCCAACAGCCACTCGGGAGAAGTGTATGGTGTTTCCTGAAACATCTAAAAAACAAAGCAACAGAGCCTAGGGCACTTCCACTTATGGTCCTATAGCTTAGGGAAATTAAAATCAAAAAGACAGCAGCCACCCCAAAGGTTGGGACGGCTCTGTTTACAAGAACCTGGTTTACGGTACAAGTTCAATATCGCAGAAAGTGAAAAATGGATAAAGAAGTTGTGGTACTTTCGTACAATGCAGTATCACTCAGCAATGAAATCTATGTCATCAGGCCCGTAGCAGCATAATGAGTGGATTCAGGTACGATGATTCTAACTGAAATAATTCACACAGGAAAAGAAACATCATAAGATATCACTAATACACGGAATGTAACCTTGGCTACACAGGAACTGAATTACAAAACAGAACAGGGTCTCAAATTTAGAAACCCAACTTATGCTTGCTTAAGGGGAAAGGTGAGTTGGGGTGCTGCATAAAACCAGAGATTGAAATGAGCACAGATAAAGTTCCTTAAGCCAAATATGGAATAGACAAGAGCTACTCCTTGCTCAACGAAATGGACTCAACACCCCATATTAAATGCCTAAGAGTGTACCTGACTAGGAAGTATCTTAAAACCTATGGATTGCTATGTCTCTGAAAGAGAATCAAGCGTGTGTACAGGGGCATAAACGCAGCAGTGATAGGATTGGAGAGGTTCGGTGAGCAAATGAAGACCCTTTGAAGTCATATTGCATGGTACCCATTCCACGGGTCTCAACTCTCCAGGTTTAAGGTATTCTTCCTTCAGCTAAAACATGCATGTGGAACCCAGAGTATGATCAACCGTGTGATCGGGAGATGTGTTCCAATATGTCTCAGTTTTCGTCCCCTGGTACTCGGGTGCAACATTCCAGACGCTTTACTAACACTCTCCCGACTTGGAGAGTCAGTGCCTTTAACCTCCTGTTTGGCCCAGTTTGCAATTTCTGCGGAAGATGAACAGGAATAGGGAGAACCAATGACAGACTAGCTGGAGGTGTCTGGACGGGCAAATTTAACTCTCATTTCCCACCAGGAAGAGGAATTAACCAAAGGCTCAGCGTGCCGTGCCGGAACCAGATTAGGGCCTGAAGCCATCCTGCGGTGTGGCGGCCAGCTCACGAGAAAGCGAGTTGAAGAAAGGAGCTCAGGGGCACTGTAATTCACAAACCTGCAGAGTTATAAAGGACAGCTATCGTCCAAAAATATACTGAAGTAAGGCTGCCAAGAGGACTTGAAAGCGGGGCAGAATTGCAGGAAACCGATTTCAGGAGGTAGACTGGAATTGCATTGAAAGCATAGGAAAAGAGGCAGAACGTCCACAATGATGCACTTGGCCAAAAAGGGCGTATGCGTTTTTTCCTGAATATATTCAGGAAAAAACGCATACGCCCTTTTTGGCCAACCAAGCAAGCTTGCAAAGGAAATCTGCACTACAATGAAGTCTCACTTCCCCGCGGTCAAAAGGGCCATCTGAAAAAAGTGTAAAATCCAGAAAGGCAGGACAGGCCATGGAGAACTGGGAGCCTTGTTATGCTGATGGGCGGGATGTCAATTGCCAACAGCCACTCGGGAGAACTGTATGGTGTTTCCTGAAACATCTAAAAAACAAAGCAACAGAGCCTAGGGCACTTCCACTTATGGTCCTATAGCTTAGGGAAATTAAAATCAAAAAGACACAGCCACCCCAAAGGTTGGGACGGCTCTGTTTACAAGAACCTGGTTTACGGTACAAGTTCAATATCGCAGAAAGTGAAAAATGGATAAAGAAGTTGTGGTACTTACGTACAATGCAGTATCACTCAGCAATGAAATCTATGTCATCAGGCCCGTAGCAGCATAATGAGTGGATTCAGGTACGATGATTCTAACTGAAATAATTCACACAGGAAAAGAAACATCATAAGATATCACTAATACACGGAATGTAACCTTGGCTACACAGGAACTGAATTACAAAACAGAACAGGGTCTCAAATTTAGAAACCCAACTTATGCTTGCTTAAGGGGAAAGGTGAGTTGGGGTGCTGCATAAAACCAGAGATTGAAATGAGCACAGATAAAGTTCCTTAAGCCAAATATGGAATAGACAAGAGCTACTCCTTGCTCAACGAAATGGACTCAACACCCCATATTAAATGCCTAAGAGTGTACCTGACTAGGAAGTATCTTAAAACCTATGGATTGCTATGTCTCTGAAAGAGAATCAAGCGTGTGTACAGGGGCATAAACGCAGCAGTGATAGGATTGGAGAGGTTCGGTGAGCAAATGAATACCCTTTGAAGTCATATTGCATGGTACCCATTCCACGGGTCTCAACTCTCAAGGTTGAAGGTATTCTTCCTTCAGCTAAAACATGCATGTGGAACCCTGAGTATGATCAACCGTGTGATCGGGAGACGTGTTCCAATATGTGTCAGTTTTCGTCCCCTGGTACTCGGGTGCAACATTCCAGACGCTTTACTAACACTCTCCCGACTTGGAGAGTCAGTGCCTTTAACCTCCTGTTTGGCCCAGTTTGCAATTTCTGCGGAAGATGAACAGGAATAGGGAGAACCAATGAGAGACTAGCTGGAGGTGTCTGGACGGGCAAATTTAACTCTCATTCCCCACCAGGAAGAGGAATTAACCAAAGGCTCAGCGTGCCGTGCCGGAACCAGATTAGGGCCTGAAGCCATCCTGCGGTGTTGCGGCCAGCTCACGAGAAAGCGAGTTGAAGAAAGGAGCTCAGGGGCACTGTAATTCACAAACCTGCAGAGTTATAAATGACAGCTATCGTCCAAAAATATACTGAAGTAAGGCTGCCAAGAGGACTTGAAAGCGGGGCAGAATTGCAGGAAACCGATTTCAGGAGGTAGACTGGAATTGCATTGAAAGCATAGGAAAAGAGGCAGAACGTCCACAATGATGCACTTGGCCAAAAAGGGCGTATGCGTTTTTTCCTGAATATATTCAGGAAAAAACGCATACGCCCTTTTTGGCCAACCAAGCAAGCTTGCAAAGGAAATCTGCACTACAATGAAGTCTCACTTCCCCCCGGTCAAAAGGGCCATCTGAAAAAAGTGTAAAATCCAGAAAGGCAGGACAGGCCATGGAGAACTGGGAGCCTTGTTATGCTGATGGGCGGGATGTCAATTGCCAACAGCCACTCGGGAGAAGTGTATGGTGTTTCCTGAAACATCTAAAAAACAAAGCAACAGAGCCTAGGGCACTTCCACTTATGGTCCTATAGCTTAGGGAAATTAAAATCAAAAAGACAGCAGCCACCCCAAAGGTTGGGACGGCTCTGTTTACAAGAACCTGGTTTACGGTACAAGTTCAATATCGCAGAAAGTGAAAAATGGATAAAGAAGTTGTGGTACTTACGTACAATGCAGTATCACTCAGCAATGAAATCTATGTCATCAGGCCCGTAGCAGCATAATGAGTGGATTCAGGTACGATGATTCTAACTGAAATAATTCACACAGGAAAAGAAACATCATAAGATATCACTAATACACGGAATGTAACCTTGGCTACACAGGAACTGAATTACAAAACAGAACAGGGTCTCAAATTTAGAAACCCAACTTATGCTTGCTTAAGGGGAAAGGTGAGTTGGGGTGCTGCATAAAACCAGAGATTGAAATGAGCACAGATAAAGTTCCTTAAGCCAAATATGGAATAGACAAGAGCTACTCCTTGCTCAACGAAATGGACTCAACACCCCATATTAAATGCCTAAGAGTGTACCTGACTAGGAAGTATCTTAAAACCTATGGATTGCTATGTCTCTGAAAGAGAATCAAGCGTGTGTACAGGGGCATAAACGCAGCAGTGATAGGATTGGAGAGGTTCGGTGAGCAAATGAAGACCCTTTGAAGTCATATTGCATGGTACCCATTCCACGGGTCTCAACTCTCCAGGTTGAAGGTATTCTTCCTTCAGCTAAAACATGCATGTGGAACCCAGAGTATGATCAACCGTGTGATCGGGAGACGTGTTCCAATATGTGTCAGTTTTCGTCCCCTGGTACTCGGGTGCAACATTCCAGACGCTTTACTAACACTCTCCCGACTTGGAGAGTCAGTGCCTTTAACCTCCTGTTTGGCCCAGTTTGCAATTTCTGCGGAAGATGAACAGGAATAGGGAGAACCAATGAGAGACTAGCTGGAGGTGTCTGGACGGGCAAATTTAACTCTCATTTCCCACCAGGAAGAGGAATTAACCAAAGGCTCAGCGTGCCGTGCCGGAACCAGATTAGGGCCTGAAGCCATCCTGCGGTGTTGCGGCCAGCTCACGAGAAAGCGAGTTGAAGAAAGGAGCTCAGGGGCACTGTAATTCACAAACCTGCAGAGTTATAAATGACAGCTATCGTCCAAAAATATACTGAAGTAAGGCTGCCAAGAGGACTTGAAAGCGGGGCAGAATTGCAGGAAACCGATTTCAGGAGGTAGACTGGAATTGCATTGAAAGCATAGGAAAAGAGGCAGAACGTCCACAATGATGCACTTGGCCAAAAAGGGCGTATGCGTTTTTTCCTGAATATATTCAGGAAAAAACGCATACGCCCTTTTTGGCCAACCAAGCAAGCTTGCAAAGGAAATCTGCACTACGATGAAGTCTCACTTCCCCCCGGTCAAAAGGGCCATCTGAAAATAGTGTAAAATCCAGAAAGGCAGGACAGGCCATGGAGAACTGGGAGCCTTGTTATGCTGATGGGCGGGATGTCAATTGCCAACAGCCACTCGGGAGAAGTGTATGGTGTTTCCTGAAACATCTAAAAAACAAAGCAACAGAGCCTAGGGCACTTCCACTTATGGTCCTATAGCTTAGGGAAATTAAAATCAAAAAGACACAGCCACCCCAAAGGTTGGGACGGCTCTGTTTACAAGAACCTGGTTTACGGTACAAGTTCAATATCGCAGAAAGTGAAAAATGGATAAAGAAGTTGTGGTACTTACGTACAATGCAGTATCACTCAGCAATGAAATCTATGTCATCAGGCCCGTAGCAGCATAATGAGTGGATTCAGGTACGATGATTCTAACTGAAATAAGTCACACAGGAAAAGAAACATCATAAGATATCACTAATACACGGAATGTAACCTTGGCTACACAGGAACTGAATTACAAAACAGAACAGGGTCTCAAATTTAGAAACCCAACTTATGCTTGCTTAAGGGGAAAGGTGAGTTGGGGTGCTGCATAAAACCAGAGATTGAAATGAGCACAGATAAAGTTCCTTAAGCCAAATATGGAATAGACAAGAGCTACTCCTTGCTCAACGAAATGGACTCAACACCCCATATTAAATGCCTAAGAGTGTACCTGACTAGGAAGTATCTTAAAACCTATGGATTGCTATGTCTCTGAAAGAGAATCAAGCGTGTGTACAGGGGCATAAACGCAGCAGTGATAGGATTGGAGAGGTTCGGTGAGCAAATGAAGACCCTTTGAAGTCATATTGCATGGTACCCATTCCACGGGTCTCAACTCTCCAGGTTTAAGGGATTCTTCCTTCAGCTAAAACATGCATGTGGAACCCAGAGTATGATCAACCGTGTGATCGGGAGACGTGTTCCAATATGTGTCAGTTTTCGTCCCCTGGTACTCGGGTGCAACATTCCAGACGCTTTACTAACACTCTCCCGACTTGGAGAGTCAGTGCCTTTAACCTCCTGTTTGGCCCAGTTTGCAATTTCTGCGGAAGATGAACAGGAATAGGGAGAACCAATGAGAGACTAGCTGGAGGTGTCTGGACGGGCAAATTTAACTCTCATTTCCCACCAGGAAGAGGAATTAACCAAAGGCTCAGCGTGCCGTGCCGGAACCAGATTAGGGCCTGAAGCCATCCTGCGGTGTTGCGGCCAGCTCACGAGAAAGCGAGTTGAAGAAAGGAGCTCAGGGGCACTGTAATTCACAAACCTGCAGAGTTATAAATGACAGCTATCGTCCAAAAATATACTGAAGTAAGGCTGCCAAGAGGACTTGAAAGCGGGGCAGAATTGCAGGAAACCGATTTCAGGAGGTAGACTGGAATTGCATTGAAAGCATAGGAAAAGAGGCAGAACGTCCACAATGATGCACTTGGCCAAAAAGGGCGTATGCGTTTTTTCCTGAATATATTCAGGAAAAAACGCATACGCCCTTTTTGGCCAACCAAGCAAGCTTGCAAAGGAAATCTGCACTACAATGAAGTCTCACTTCCCCCCGGTCAAAAGGGCCATCTGAAAATAGTGTAAAATCCAGAAAGGCAGGACAGGCCATGGAGAACTGGGAGCCTTGTTATGCTGATGGGCGGGATGTCAATTGCCAACAGCCACTCGGGAGAAGTGTATGGTGTTTCCTGAAACATCTAAAAAACAAAGCAACAGAGCCTAGGGCACTTCCACTTATGGTCCTATAGCTTAGGGAAATTAAAATCAAAAAGACACAGCCACCCCAAAGGTTGGGACGGCTCTGTTTACAAGAACCTGGTTTACGGTACAAGTTCAATATCGCAGAAAGTGAAAAATGGATAAAGAAGTTGTGGTACTTACGTACAATGCAGTATCACTCAGCAATGAAATCTATGTCATCAGGCCCGTAGCAGCATAATGAGTGGATTCAGGTACGATGATTCTAACTGAAATAAGTCACACAGGAAAAGAAACATCATAAGATATCACTAATACACGGAATGTAACCTTGGCTACACAGGAACTGAATTACAAAACAGAACAGGGTCTCAAATTTAGAAACCCAACTTATGCTTGCTTAAGGGGAAAGGTGAGTTGGGGTGCTGCATAAAACCAGAGATTGAAATGAGCACAGATAAAGTTCCTTAAGCCAAATATGGAATAGACAAGAGCTACTCCTTGCTCAACGAAATGGACTCAACACCCCATATTAAATGCCTAAGAGTGTACCTGACTAGGAAGTATCTTAAAACCTATGGATTGCTATGTCTCTGAAAGAGAATCAAGCGTGTGTACAGGGGCATAAACGCAGCAGTGATAGGATTGGAGAGGTTCGGTGAGCAAATGAAGACCCTTTGAAGTCATATTGCATGGTACCCATTCCACGGGTCTCAACTCTCCAGGTTTAAGGGATTCTTCCTTCAGCTAAAACATGCATGTGGAACCCAGAGTATGATCAACCGTGTGATCGGGAGACGTGTTCCAATATGTGTCAGTTTTCGTCCCCTGGTACTCGGGTGCAACATTCCAGACGCTTTACTAACACTCTCCCGACTTGGAGAGTCAGTGCCTTTAACCTCCTGTTTGGCCCAGTTTGCAATTTCTGCGGAAGATGAACAGGAATAGGGAGAACCAATGACAGACTAGCTGGAGGTGTCTGGACGGGCAAATTTAACTCTCATTTCCCACCAGGAAGAGGAATTAACCAAAGGCTCAGCGTGCCGTGCCGGAACCAGATTAGGGCCTGAAGCCATCCTGCGGTGTTGCGGCCAGCTCACGAGAAAGCGAGTTGAAGAAAGGAGCTCAGGGGCACTGTAATTCACAAACCTGCAGAGTTATAAATGACAGCTATCGTCCAAAAATATACTGAAGTAAGGCTGCCAAGAGGACTTGAAAGCGGGGCAGAATTGCAGGAAACCAATTTCAGGAGGTAGACTGGAATTGCATTGAAAGCATAGGAAAAGAGGCAGAACGTCCACAATGATGCACTTGGCCAAAAAGGGCGTATGCGTTTTTTCCTGAATATATTCAGGAAAAAACGCATACGCCCTTTTTGGCCAACCAAGCAAGCTTGCAAAGGAAATCTGCACTACAATGAAGTCTCACTTCCCCCCGGTCAAAAGGGCCATCTGAAAATAGTGTAAAATCCAGAAAGGCAGGACAGGCCATGGAGAACTGGGAGCCTTGTTATGCTGATGGGCGGGATGTCAATTGCCAACAGCCACTCGGGAGAAGTGTATGGTGTTTCCTGAAACATCTAAAAAACAAAGCAACAGAGCCTAGGGCACTTCCACTTATGGTCCTATAGCTTAGGGAAATTAAAATCAAAAAGACACAGCCACCCCAAAGGTTGGGAGGGCTCTGTTTACAAGAACCTGGTTTACGGTACAAGTTCAATATCGCAGAAAGTGAAAAATGGATAAAGAAGTTGTGGTACTTACGTACAATGCAGTATCACTCAGCAATGAAATCTATGTCATCAGGCCCGTAGCAGCATAATGAGTGGATTCAGGTACGATGATTATAACTGAAATAAGTCACACAGGAAAAGAAACATCATAAGATATCACTAATACACGGAATGTAACCTTGGCTACACAGGAACTGAATTACAAAACAGAACAGGGTCTCAAATTTAGAAAACCAACTTATGCTTGCTTAAGGGGAAAGGTGAGTTGGGGTGCTGCATAAAACCAGAGATTGAAATGAGCACAGATAAAGTTCCTTAAGCCAAATATGGAATAGACAAGAGCTACTCCTTGCTCAACGAAATGGACTCAACACCCCATATTAAATGCCTAAGAGTGTACCTGACTAGGAAGTATCTTAAAACCTATGGATTGCTATGTCTCTGAAAGAGAATCAAGCGTGTGTACAGGGGCATAAACGCAGCAGTGATAGGATTGGAGAGGTTCGGTGAGCAAATGAAGACCCTTTGAAGTCATATTGCATGGTACCCATTCCACGGGTCTCAACTCTCCAGGTTTAAGGTATTCTTCCTTCAGCTAAAACATGCATGTGGAACCCAGAGTATGATCAACCGTGTGATCGGGAGACGTGTTCCAATATGTCTCAGTTTTCGTCCCCTGGTACTCGGGTGCAACATTCCAGACGCTTTACTAACACTCTCCCGACTTGGAGAGTCAGTGCCTTTAACCTCCTGTTTGGCCCAGTTTGCAATTTCTGCGGAAGATGAACAGGAATAGGGAGAACCAATGACAGACTAGCTGGAGGTGTCTGGACGGGCAAATTTAACTCTCATTCCCCACCAGGAAGAGGAATTAACCAAAGGCTCAGCGTGCCGTGCCGGAACCAGATTAGGGCCTGAAGCCATCCTGCGGTGTTGCGGCCAGCTCACGAGAAAGCGAGTTGAAGAAAGGAGCTCAGGGGCACTGTAATTCACAAACCTGCAGAGTTATAAATGACAGCTATCGTCCAAAAATATACTGAAGTAAGGCTGCCAAGAGGACTTGAAAGCGGGGCAGAATTGCAGGAAACCGATTTCAGGAGGTAGACTGGAATTGCATTGAAAGCATAGGAAAAGAGGCAGAACGTCCACAATGATGCACTTGGCCAAAAAGGGCGTATGCGTTTTTTCCTGAATATATTCAGGAAAAAACGCATACGCTCTTTTTGGCCAACCAAGCAAGCTTGCAAAGGAAATCTGCACTACAATGAAGTCTCACTTCCCCCCGGTCAAAAGGGCCATCTGAAAAAAGTGTAAAATCCAGAAAGGCAGGACAGGCCATGGAGAACTGGGAGCCTTGTTATGCTGATGGGCGGGATGTCAATTGCCAACAGCCACTCGGGAGAAGTGTATGGTGTTTCCTGAAACATCTAAAAAACAAAGCAACAGAGCCTAGGGCACTTCCACTTATGGTCCTATAGCTTAGGGAAATTAAAATCAAAAAGACAGCAGCCACCCCAAAGGTTGGGACGGCTCTGTTTACAAGAACCTGGTTTATGGTACAAGTTCAATATCGCAGAAAGTGAAAAATGGATAAAGAAGTTGTGGTACTTACGTACAATGCAGTATCACTCAGCAATGAAATCTATGTCATCAGGCCCGTAGCAGCATAATGAGTGGATTCAGGTACGATGATTCTAACTGAAATAATTCACACAGGAAAAGAAACATCATAAGATATCACTAATACACGGAATGTAACCTTGGCTACACAGGAACTGAATTCCAAAACAGAACAGGGTCTCAAATTTAGAAACCCAACTTATGCTTGCTTAAGGGGAAAGGTGAGTTGGGGTGCTGCATAAAACCAGAGATTGAAATGAGCACAGATAAAGTTCCTTAAGCCAAATATGGAATAGACAAGAGCTACTCCTTGCTCAACGAAATGGACTCAACACCCCATATTAAATGCCTAAGAGTGTACCTGACTAGGAAGTATCTTAAAACCTATGGATTGCTATGTCTCTGAAAGAGAATCAAGCGTGTGTACAGGGGCATAAACGCAGCAGTGATAGGATTGGAGAGGTTCGGTGAGCAAATGAAGACCCTTTGAAGTCATATTGCATGGTACCCATTCCACGGGTCTCAACTCTCCAGGTTTAAGGTATTCTTCCTTCAGCTAAAACATGCATGTGGAACCCAGAGTATGATCAACCGTGTGATCGGGAGACGTGTTCCAATATGTGTCAGTTTTCGTCCCCTGGTACTCGGGTGCAACATTCCAGACGCTTTACTAACACTCTCCCGACTTGGAGAGTCAGTGCCTTTAACCTCCTGTTTGGCCCAGTTTGCAATTTCTGCGGAAGATGAACAGGAATAGGGAGAACCAATGACAGACTAGCTGGAGGTGCCTGGACGGGCAAATTTAACTCTCATTTCCCACCAGGAAGAGGAATTAACCAAAGGCTCAGCGTGCCGTGCCGGAACCAGATTAGGGCCTGAAGCCATCCTGCGGTGTTGCGGCCAGCTCACGAGAAAGCGACTTGAAGAAAGGAGCTCAGGGGCACTGTAATTCACAAACCTGCAGAGTTATAAATGACAGCTATCGTCCAAAAATATACTGAAGTAAGGCTGCCAAGAGGACTTGAAAGCGGGGCAGAATTGCAGGAAACCGATTTCAGGAGGTAGACTGGAATTGCATTGAAAGCATAGGAAAAGAGGCAGAACGTCCACAATGATGCACTTGGCCAAAAAGGGCGTATGCGTTTTTTCCTGAATATATTCAGGAAAAAACGCATACGCCCTTTTTGGCCAACCAAGCAAGCTTGCAAAGGAAATCTGCACTACAATGAAGTCTCACTTCCCCCCGGTCAAAAGGGCCATCTGAAAATAGTGTAAAATCCAGAAAGGCAGGACAGGCCATGGAGAACTGGGAGCCTTGTTATGCTGATGGGCGGGATGTCAATTGCCAACAGCCACTCGGGAGAAGTGTATGGTGTTTCCTGAAACATCTAAAAAACAAAGCAACAGAGCCTAGGGCACTTCCACTTATGGTCCTATAGCTTAGGGAAATTAAAATCAAAAAGACACAGCCACCCCAAAGGTTGGGACGGCTCTGTTTACAAGAACCTGGTTTACGGTACAAGTTCAATATCGCAGAAAGTGAAAAATGGATAAAGAAGTTGTGGTACTTACGTACAATGCAGTATCACTCAGCAATGAAATCTATGTCATCAGGCCCGTAGCAGCATAATGAGTGGATTCAGGTACGATGATTATAACTGAAATAAGTCACACAGGAAAAGAAACATCATAAGATATCACTAATACACGGAATGTAACCTTGGCTACACAGGAACTGAATTACAAAACAGAACAGGGTCTCAAATTTAGAAAACCAACTTATGCTTGCTTAAGGGGAAAGGTGAGTTGGGGTGCTGCATAAAACCAGAGATTGAAATGAGCACAGATAAAGTTCCTTAAGCCAAATATGGAATAGACAAGAGCTACTCCTTGCTCAACGAAATGGACTCAACACCCCATATTAAATGCCTAAGAGTGTACCTGACTAGGAAGTATCTTAAAACCTATGGATTGCTATGTCTCTGAAAGAGAATCAAGCGTGTGTACAGGGGCATAAACGCAGCAGTGATAGGATTGGAGAGGTTCGGTGAGCAAATGAAGACCCTTTGAAGTCATATTGCATGGTACCCATTCCACGGGTCTCAACTCTCCAGGTTGAAGGTATTCTTCCTTCAGCTAAAACATGCATGTGGAACCCAGAGTATGATCAACCGTGTGATCGGGAGACGTGTTCCAATATGTGTCAGTTTTCGTCCCCTGGTACTCGGGTGCAACATTCCAGACGCTTTACTAACACTCTCCCGACTTGGAGAGTCAGTGCCTTTAACCTCCTGTTTGGCCCAGTTTGCAATTTCTGCGGAAGATGAACAGGAATAGGGAGAACCAATGACAGACTAGCTGGAGGTGTCTGGACGGGCAAATTTAACTCTCATTTCCCACCAGGAAGAGGAATTAACCAAAGGCTCAGCGTGCCGTGCCGGAACCAGATTAGGGCCTGAAGCCATCCTGCGGTGTTGCGGCCAGCTCACGAGAAAGCGAGTTGAAGAAAGGAGCTCAGGGGCACTGTAATTCACAAACCTGCAGAGTTATAAATGACAGCTATCGTCCAAAAATATACTGAAGTAAGGCTGCCAAGAGGACTTGAAAGCGGGGCAGAATTGCAGGAAACCGATTTCAGGAGGTAGACTGGAATTGCATTTAAAGCATAGGAAAAGAGGCAGAACGTCCACAATGATGCACTTGGCCAAAAAGGGCGTATGCGTTTTTTCCTGAATATATTCAGGAAAAAACGCATACGCCCTTTTTGGCCAACCAAGCAAGCTTGCAAAGGAAATCTGCACTACAATGAAGTCTCACTTCCCCCCGGTCAAAAGGGCCATCTGAAAAAAGTGTAAAATCCAGAAAGGCAGGACAGGCCATGGAGAACTGGGAGCCTTGTTATGCTGATGGGCGGGATGTAAATTGCCAACAGCCACTCGGGAGAAGTGTATGGTGTTTCCTGAAACATCTAAAAAACAAAGCAACAGAGCCTAGGGCACTTCCACTTATGGTCCTATAGCTTAGGGAAATTAAAATCAAAAAGACACAGCCACCCCAAAGGTTGGGACGGCTCTGTTTACAAGAACCTGGTTTACGGTACAAGTTCAATATCGCAGAAAGTGAAAAATGGATAAAGAAGTTGTGGTACTTACGTACAATGCAGTATCACTCAGCAATGAAATCTATGTCATCAGGCCCGTAGCAGCATAATGAGTGGATTCAGGTACGATGATTCTAACTGAAATAAGTCACACAGAAAAAGAAACATCATAAGATATCACTAATACACGGAATGTAACCTTGGCGACACAGGAACTGAATTACAAAACAGAACAGGGTCTCAAATTTAGAAACTCAACTTATGCTTGCTTAAGGGGAAAGGTGAGTTGGGGTGCTGCATAAAACCAGAGATTGAAATGAGCACAGATAAAGTTCCTTAAGCCAAATATGGAATAGACAAGAGCTACTCCTTGCTCAACGAAATGGACTCAACACCCCATATTAAATGCCTAAGAGTGTACCTGACTAGGAAGTATCTTAAAACCTATGGATTGCTATGTCTCTGAAAGAGAATCAAGCGTGTGTACAGGGGCATAAACGCAGCAGTG
Source organism: Lagenorhynchus albirostris (assembly GCF_949774975.1). Classification (NCBI taxonomy): domain Eukaryota; kingdom Metazoa; phylum Chordata; class Mammalia; order Artiodactyla; family Delphinidae; genus Lagenorhynchus; species Lagenorhynchus albirostris. The sequence goes on along the minus strand of NW_026783321.1, from coordinate 264,455 downwards.
ATAGGATTGGAGAGGTTCGGTGAGCAAATGAAGACCCTTTGAAGTCATATTGCATGGTACCCATTCCACGGGTCTCAACTCTCCAGGTTTAAGGTATTCTTCCTTCAGCTAAAACATGCATGTGGAACCCAGAGTATGATCAACCGTGTGATCGGGAGACGTGTTCCAATATGTGTCAGTTTTCGTCCCCTGGTACTCGGGTGCAACATTCCAGACGCTTTACTAACACTCTCCCGACTTGGAGAGTCAGTGCCTTTAACCTCCTGTTTGGCCCAGTTTGCAATTTCTGCGGAAGATGAACAGGAATAGGGAGAACCAATGACAGACTAGCTGGAGGTGTCTGGACGGGCACATTTATCTCTCATTTCCCACCAGGAAGAGGAATTAACCAAAGGCTCAGCGTGCCGTGCCGGAACCAGATTAGGGCCTGAAGCCATCCTGCGGTGTTGCGGCCAGCTCACGAGAAAGCGACTTGAAGAAAGGAGCTCAGGGGCACTGTAATTCACAAACCTGCAGAGTTATAAATGACAGCTATCGTCCAAAAATATACTGAAGTAAGGCTGCCAAGAGGACTTGAAAGCGGGGCAGAATTGCAGGAAACCGATTTCAGGAGGTAGACTGGAATTGCATTGAAAGCATAGGAAAAGAGGCAGAACGTCCACAATGATGCACTTGGCCAAAAAGGGCGTATGCGTTTTTTCCTGAATATATTCAGGAAAAAACGCATACGCCCTTTTTGGCCAACCAAGCAAGCTTGCAAAGGAAATCTGCACTACAATGAAGTCTCACTTCCCCCCGGTCAAAAGGGCCATCTGAAAAAAGTGTAAAATCCAGAAAGGCAGGACAGGCCATGGAGAACTGGGAGCCTTGTTATGCTGATGGGCGGGATGTCAATTGCCAACAGCCACTCGGGAGATTGTATGGTGTTTCCTGAAACATCTAAAAAACAAAGCAACAGAGCCTAGGGCACTTCCACTTATGGTCCTATAGCTTAGGGAAATTAAAATCAAAAAGACACAGCCACCCCAAAGGTTGGGACGGCTCTGTTTACAAGAACCTGGTTTACGGTACAAGTTCAATATCGCAGAAAGTGAAAAATGGATAAAGAAGTTGTGGTACTTACGTACAATGCAGTATCACTCAGCAATGAAATCTATGTCATCAGGCCCGTAGCAGCATAATGAGTGGATTCAGGTACGATGATTCTAACTGAAATAAGTCACACAGAAAAAGAAACATCATAAGATATCACTAATACACAGAATGTAAACTTGGCTACACAGGAACTGAATTCCAAAACAGAACAGGGTCTCAAATTTAGAAAACCAACTTATGCTTGCTTAAGGGGAAAGGTGAGTTGGGGTGCTGCATAAAACCAGAGATTGAAATGAGCACAGATAAAGTTCCTTAAGCCAAATATGGAATAGACAAGAGCTACTCCTTGCTCAACGAAATGGACTCAACACCCCATATTAAATGCCTAAGAGTGTACCTGACTAGGAAGTATCTTAAAACCTATGGATTGCTATGTCTCTGAAAGAGAATCAAGTGTGTGTACAGGGGCATAAACGCAGCAGTGATAGGATTGGAGAGGTTCGGTGAGCAAATGAAGACCCTTTGAAGTCATATTGCATGGTACCCATTCCACGGGTCTCAACTCTCCAGGTTTAAGGTATTCTTCCTTCAGCTAAAACATGCATGTGGAACCCAGAGTATGATCAACCGTGTGATCGGGAGACGTGTTCCAATATGTGTCAGTTTTCGTCCCCTGGTACTCGGGTGCAACATTCCAGACGCTTTACTAACACTCTCCCGACTTGGAGAGTCAGTGCCTTTAACCTCCTGTTTGGCCCAGTTTGCAATTTCTGCGGAAGATGAACAGGAATAGGGAGAACCAATGACAGACTAGCTGGAGGTGTCTGGACGGGCAAATTTAACTCTCATTTCCCACCAGGAAGAGGAATTAACCAAAGGCTCAGCGTGCCGTGCCGGAACCAGATTAGGGCCTGAAGCCATCCTGTGGTGTTGCGGCCAGCTCACGAGAAAGCGAGTTGAAGAAAGGAGCTCAGGGGCACTGTAATTCACAAACCTGCAGAGTTATAAATGACAGCTATCGTCCAAAAATATACTGAAGTAAGGCTGCCAAGAGGACTTGAAAGCGGGGCAGAATTGCAGGAAACCGATTTCAGGAGGTAGACTGGAATTGCATTGAAAGCATAGGAAAAGAGGCAGAACGTCCACAATGATGCACTTGGCCAAAAAGGGCGTATGCGTTTTTTCCTGAATATATTCAGGAAAAAACGCATACGCCCTTTTTGGCCAACCAAGCAAGCTTGCAAAGGAAATCTGCACTACAATGAAGTCTCACTTCCCCCCGGTCAAAAGGGCCATCTGAAAAAAGTGTAAAATCCAGAAAGGCAGGACAGGCCATGGAGAACTGGGAGCCTTGTTATGCTGATGGGCGGGATGTCAATTGCCAACAGCCACTCGGGAGAACTGTATGGTGTTTCCTGAAACATCTAAAAAACAAAGCAACAGAGCCTAGGGCACTTCCACTTATGGTCCTATAGCTTAGGGAAATTAAAATCAAAAAGACACAGCCACCCCAAAGGTTGGGACGGCTCTGTTTACAAGAACCTGGTTTACGGTACAAGTTCAATATCGCAGAAAGTGAAAAATGGATAAAGAAGTTGTGGTACTTACGTACAATGCAGTATCACTCAGCAATGAAATCTATGTCATCAGACCCGTAGCAGCATAATGAGTGGATTCAGGTACGATGATTCTAACTGAAATAAGTCACACAGAAAAAGAAACATCATAAGATATCACTAATACACGGAATGTAACCTTGGCGACACAGGAACTGAATTACAAAACAGAACAGGGTCTCAAATTTAGAAAACCAACTTATGCTTGCTTAAGGGGAAAGGTGAGTTGGGGTGCTGCATAAAACCAGAGATTGAAATGAGCACAGATAAAGTTCCTTAAGCCAAATATGGAATAGACAAGAGCTACTCCTTGCTCAACGAAATGGACTCAACACCCCATATTAAATGCCTAAGAGTGTACCTGACTAGGAAGTATCTTAAAACCTATGGATTGCTATGTCTCTGAAAGAGAATCAAGTGTGTGTACAGGGGCATAAACGCAGCAGTGATAGGATTGGAGAGGTTCGGTGAGCAAATGAAGACCCTTTGAAGTCATATTGCATGGTACCCATTCCACGGGTCTCAACTCTCCCGGTTTAAGGTATTCTTCCATCAGCTAAAACATGCATGTGGAACCCAGAGTATGATCAACCGTGTGATCGGGAGACGTGTTCCAATATGTCTCAGTTTTCGTCCCCTGATACTCGGGTGCAACATTCCAGACGCTTTACTAACACTCTACCGACTTGGAGAGTCAGTGCCTTTAACCTCCTGTTTGGCCCAGTTTGCAATTTCTGCGGAAGATGAACAGGAATAGGGAGAACCAATGACAGACTAGCTGGAGGTGTCTGGACGGGCAAATTTAACTCTCATTTCCCACCAGGAAGAGGAATTAACCAAAGGCTCAGCGTGCCGTGCCGGAACCAGATTAGGGCCTGAAGCCATCCTGCGGTGTTGCGGCCAGCTCACGAGAAAGCGAGTTGAAGAAAGGAGCTCAGGGGCACTGTAATTCACAAACCTGCAGAGTTATAAATGACAGCTATCGTCCAAAAATATACTGAAGTAAGGCTGCCAAGAGGACTTGAAAGCGGGGCAGAATTGCAGGAAACCGATTTCAGGAGGTAGACTGGAATTGCATTGAAAGCATAGGAAAAGAGGCAGAACGTCCACAATGATGCACTTGGCCAAAAAGGGCGTATGCGTTTTTTCCTGAATATATTCAGGAAAAAACGCATACGCCCTTTTTGGCCAACCAAGCAAGCTTGCAAAGGAAATCTGCACTACAATGAAGTCTCACTTCCCCCCGGTCAAAAGGGCCATCTGAAAAAAGTGTAAAATCCAGAAAGGCAGGACAGGCCATGGAGAACTGGGAGCCTTGTTATGCTGATGGGCGGGATGTCAATTGCCAACAGCCACTCGGGAGATTGTATGGTGTTTCCTGAAACATCTAAAAAACAAAGCAACAGAGCCTAGGGCACTTCCACTTATGGTCCTATAGCTTAGGGAAATTAAAATCAAAAAGACACAGCCACCCCAAAGGTTGGGACGGCTCTGTTTACAAGAACCTGGTTTACGGTACAAGTTCAATATCGCAGAAAGTGAAAAATGGATAAAGAAGTTGTGGTACTTACGTACAATGCAGTATCACTCAGCAATGAAATCTATGTCATCAGGCCCGTAGCAGCATAATGAGTGGATTCAGGTACGATGATTCTAACTGAAATAAGTCACACAGAAAAAGAAACATCATAAGATATCACTAATACACAGAATGTAAACTTGGCTACACAGGAACTGAATTCCAAAACAGAACAGGGTCTCAAATTTAGAAAACCAACTTATGCTTGCTTAAGGGGAAAGGTGAGTTGGGGTGCTGCATAAAACCAGAGATTGAAATGAGCACAGATAAAGTTCCTTAAGCCAAATATGGAATAGACAAGAGCTACTCCTTGCTCAACGAAATGGACTCAACACCCCATATTAAATGCCTAAGAGTGTACCTGACTAGGAAGTATCTTAAAACCTATGGATTGCTATGTCTCTGAAAGAGAATCAAGTGTGTGTACAGGGGCATAAACGCAGCAGTGATAGGATTGGAGAGGTTCGGTGAGCAAATGAAGACCCTTTGAAGTCATATTGCATGGTACCCATTCCACGGGTCTCAACTCTCCAGGTTGAAGGTATTCTTCCTTCAGCTAAAACATGCATGTGGAACCCAGAGTATGATCAACCGTGTGATCGGGAGACGTGTTCCAATATGTGTCAGTTTTCGTCCCCTGGTACTCGGGTGCAACATTCCAGACGCTTTACTAACACTCTCCCGACTTGGAGAGTCAGTGCCTTTAACCTCCTGTTTGGCCCAGTTTGCAATTTCTGCGGAAGATGAACAGGAATAGGGAGAACCAATGACAGACTAGCTGGAGGTGTCTGGACGGGCAAATTTAACTCTCATTTCCCACCAGGAAGAGGAATTAACCAAAGGCTCAGCGTGCCGTGCCGGAACCAGATTAGGGCCTGAAGCCATCCTGTGGTGTTGCGGCCAGCTCACGAGAAAGCGAGTTGAAGAAAGGAGCTCAGGGGCACTGTAATTCACAAACCTGCAGAGTTATAAATGACAGCTATCGTCCAAAAATATACTGAAGTAAGGCTGCCAAGAGGACTTGAAAGCGGGGCAGAATTGCAGGAAACCGATTTCAGGAGGTAGACTGGAATTGCATTGAAAGCATAGGAAAAGAGGCAGAACGTCCACAATGATGCACTTGGCCAAAAAGGGCGTATGCGTTTTTTCCTGAATATATTCAGGAAAAAACGCATACGCCCTTTTTGGCCAACCAAGCAAGCTTGCAAAGGAAATCTGCACTACAATGAAGTCTCACTTCCCCCCGGTCAAAAGGGCCATCTGAAAAAAGTGTAAAATCCAGAAAGGCAGGACAGGCCATGGAGAACTGGGAGCCTTGTTATGCTGATGGGCGGGATGTCAATTGCCAACAGCCACTCGGGAGAACTGTATGGTGTTTCCTGAAACATCTAAAAAACAAAGCAACAGAGCCTAGGGCACTTCCACTTATGGTCCTATAGCTTAGGGAAATTAAAATCAAAAAGACACAGCCACCCCAAAGGTTGGGACGGCTCTGTTTACAAGAACCTGGTTTACGGTACAAGTTCAATATCGCAGAAAGTGAAAAATGGATAAAGAAGTTGTGGTACTTACGTACAATGCAGTATCACTCAGCAATGAAATCTATGTCATCAGGCCCGTAGCAGCATAATGAGTGGATTCAGGTACGATGATTCTAACTGAAATAAGTCACACAGAAAAAGAAACATCATAAGATATCACTAATACACGGAATGTAACCTTGGCGACACAGGAACTGAATTACAAAACAGAACAGGGTCTCAAATTTAGAAAACCAACTTATGCTTGCTTAAGGGGAAAGGTGAGTTGGGGTGCTGCATAAAACCAGAGATTGAAATGAGCACAGATAAAGTTCCTTAAGCCAAATATGGAATAGACAAGAGCTACTCCTTGCTCAACGAAATGGACTCAACACCCCATATTAAATGCCTAAGAGTGTACCTGACTAGGAAGTATCTTAAAACCTATGGATTGCTATGTCTCTGAAAGAGAATCAAGTGTGTGTACAGGGGCATAAACGCAGCAGTGATAGGATTGGAGAGGTTCGGTGAGCAAATGAAGACCCTTTGAAGTCATATTGCATGGTACCCATTCCACGGGTCTCAACTCTCCCGGTTTAAGGTATTCTTCCATCAGCTAAAACATGCATGTGGAACCCAGAGTATGATCAACCGTGTGATCGGGAGACGTGTTCCAATATGTCTCAGTTTTCGTCCCCTGATACTCGGGTGCAACATTCCAGACGCTTTACTAACACTCTACCGACTTGGAGAGTCAGTGCCTTTAACCTCCTGTTTGGCCCAGTTTGCAATTTCTGCGGAAGATGAACAGGAATAGGGAGAACCAATGACAGACTAGCTGGAGGTGTCTGGACGGGCAAATTTAACTCTCATTTCCCACCAGGAAGAGGAATTAACCAAAGGCTCAGCGTGCCGTGCCGGAACCAGATTAGGGCCTGAAGCCATCCTGCGGTGTTGCGGCCAGCTCACGAGAAAGCGAGTTGAAGAAAGGAGCTCAGGGGCACTGTAATTCACAAACCTGCAGAGTTATAAATGACAGCTATCGTCCAAAAATATACTGAAGTAAGGCTGCCAAGAGGACTTGAAAGCGGGGCAGAATTGCAGGAAACCGATTTCAGGAGGTAGACTGGAATTGCATTGAAAGCATAGGAAAAGAGGCAGAACGTCCACAATGATGCACTTGGCCAAAAAGTGCGTATGCGTTTTCCTGAATATATTCAGAAAAAAACGCATACGCCCTTTTTGGCCAACCAAGCAAGCTTGCAAAGGAAATCTGCACTACAATGAAGTCTCACTTCCCCCCGGTCAAAAGGGCCATCTGAAAAAAGTGTAAAATCCAGAAAGGCAGGACAGGCCATGGAGAACTGGGAGCCTTGTTATGCTGATGGGCGGGATGTCAATTGCCAACAGCCACTCGGGAGAAGTGTATGGTGTTTCCTGAAACATCTAAAAAACAAAGCAACAGAGCCTAGGGCACTTCCACTTATGGTCCTATAAATTAGGGAAATTAAAATCAAAAAGACACAGCCACCCCAAAGGTTGGGACGGCTCTGTTTACAAGAACCTGGTTTACGGTACAAGTTCAATATCGCAGAAAGTGAAAAATGGATAAAGAAGTTGTGGTACTTACGTACAATGCAGTATCACTCAGCAATGAAATCTATGTCATCAGGCCCGTAGCAGCATAATGAGTGGATTCAGGTACGATGATTCTAACTGAAATAAGTCACACAGAAAAAGAAACATCATAAGATATCACTAATACACGGAATGTAAACTTGGCTACACAGGAACTGAATTACAAAACAGAACAGGGTCTCAAATTTAGAAAACCAACTTATGCTTGCTTAAGGGGAAAGGTGAGATGGGGTGCTGCATAAAACCAGAGATTGAAATGAGCACAGATAAAGTTCCTTAAGCCAAATATGGAATAGACAAGAGCTACTCCTTGCTCAACGAAATGGACTCAACATCCCATATTAAACACCTAAGAATATACCTGACTAGGAAGTATCTTAAAACCTATGGATTGCTATGTCTCTGAAAGAGAATCAAGCGTGTGTACAGGGGCATAAACGCAGCAGTGATAGGATTGGAGAGGTTCGGTGAGCAAATGAAGACCCTTTGAAGTCATATTGCATGGTACCCATTCCACGGGTCTCAACTCTCCAGGTTGAAGGTATTCTTCCTTCAGCTAAAACATGCATGTGGAACCCAGAGTATGATCAACCGTGTGATCGGGAGACGTGTTCCAATATGTGTCAGTTTTCGTCCCCTGGTACTCGGGTGCAACATTCCAGACGCTTTACTAACACTCTCCCGACTTGGAGAGTCAGTGCCTTTAACCTCCTGTTTGGCCCAGTTTGCAATTTCTGCGGAAGATGAACAGGAATAGGGAGAACCAATGAGAGACTAGCTGGAGGTGTCTGGACGGGCAAATTTAACTCTCATTTCCCACCAGGAAGAGGAATTAACCAAAGGCTCAGCGTGCCGTGCCGGAACCAGATTAGGGCCTGAAGCCATCCTGCAGTGTTGCGGCCAGCTCACGAGAAAGCGAGTTGAAGAAAGGAGCTCAGGGGCACTGTAATTCACAAACCTGCAGAGTTATAAATGACAGCTATCGTCCAAAAATATACTGAAGTAAGGCTGCCAAGAGGACTTGAAAGCGGGGCAGAATTGCAGGAAACCGATTTCAGGAGGTAGACTGGAATTGCATTGAAAGCATAGGAAAAGAGGCAGAACGTCCACAATGATGCACTTGGCCAAAAAGGGCGTATGCGTTTTTTCCTGAATATATTCAGGAAAAAACGCATACGCCCTTTTTGGCCAACCAAGCAAGCTTGCAAAGGAAATCTGCACTACAATGAAGTCTCACTTCCCCCCGGTCAAAAGGGCCATCTGAAAAAAGTGTAAAATCCAGAAAGGCAGGACAGGCCATGGAGAACTGGGAGCCTTGTTATGCTGATGGGCGGGATGTCAATTGCCAACAGCCACTCGGGAGAAGTGTATGGTGTTTCCTGAAACATCTAAAAAACAAAGCAACAGAGCCTAGGGCACTTCCACTTATGGTCCTATAGCTTAGGGAAATTAAAATCAAAAAGACACAGCCACCCCAAAGGTTGGGACGGCTCTGTTTACAAGAACCTGGTTTACGGTACAAGTTCAATATCGCAGAAAGTGAAAAATGGATAAAGAAGTTGTGGTACTTACGTACAATGCAGTATCACTCAGCAATGAAATCTATGTCATCAGGCCCGTAGCAGCATAATGAGTGGATTCAGGTATGATGATTCTAACTGAAATAAGTCACACAGAAAAAGAAACATCATAAGATATCACTAATACACGGAATGTAACCTTGGCGACACAGGAACTGAATTACAAAACAGAACAGGGTCTCAAATTTAGAAAACCAACTTATGCTTGCTTAAGGGGAAAGGTGAGATGGGGTGCTGCATAAAACCAGAGATTGAAATGAGCACAGATAAAGTTCCTTAAGCCAAATATGGAATAGACAAGAGCTACTCCTTGCTCAACGAAATGGACTCAACATCCCATATTAAACACCTAAGAATATACCTGACTAGGAAGTATCTTAAAACCTATGGATTGCTATGTCTCTGAAAGAGAATCAAGCGTGTGTACAGGGGCATAAACGCAGCAGTGATAGGATTGGAGAGGTTCGGTGAGCAAATGAAGACCCTTTGAAGTCATATTGCATGGTACCCATTCCACGGGTCTCAACTCTCCAGGTTGAAGGTATTCTTCCTTCAGCTAAAACATGCATGTGGAACCCAGAGTATGATCAACCGTGTGATCGGGAGACGTGTTCCAATATGTGTCAGTTTTCGTCCCCTGGTACTCGGGTGCAACATTCCAGACGCTTTACTAACACTCTCCCGACTTGGAGAGTCAGTGCCTTTAACCTCCTGTTTGGCCCAGTTTGCAATTTCTGCGGAAGATGAACAGGAATAGGGAGAACCAATGAGAGACTAGCTGGAGGTGTCTGGACGGGCAAATTTAACTCTCATTTCCCACCAGGAAGAGGAATTAACCAAAGGCTCAGCGTGCCGTGCCGGAACCAGATTAGGGCCTGAAGCCATCCTGCGGTGTTGCGGCCAGCTCACGAGAAAGCGACTTGAAGAAAGGAGCTCAGGGGCACTGTAATTCACAAACCTGCAGAGTTATAAATGACAGCTATCGTCCAAAAATATACTGAAGTAAGGCTGCCAAGAGGACTTGAAAGCGGGGCAGAATTGCAGGAAACCGATTTCAGGAGGTAGACTGGAATTGCATTTAAAGCATAGGAAAAGAGGCAGAACGTCCACAATGATGCACTTGGCCAAAAAGGGCGTATGCGTTTTTTCCTGAATATATTCAGGAAAAAACGCATACGCCCTTTTTGGCCAACCAAGCAAGCTTGCAAAGGAAATCTGCACTACAATGAAGTCTCACTTCCCCCCGGTCAAAAGGGCCATCTGAAAAAAGTGTAAAATCCAGAAAGGCAGGACAGGCCATGGAGAACTGGGAGCCTTGTTATGCTGATGGGCGGGATGTCAATTGCCAACAGCCACTCGGGAGAAGTGTATGGTGTTTCCTGAAACATCTAAAAAACAAAGCAACAGAGCCTAGGGCACTTCCACTTATGGTCCTATAGCTTAGGGAAATTAAAATCAAAAAGACACAGCCACCCCAAAGGTTGGGACGGCTCTGTTTACAAGAACCTGGTTTACAGTACAAGTTCAATATCGCAGAAAGTGAAAAATGGATAAAGAAGTTGTGGTACTTACGTACAATGCAGTATCACTCAGCAATGAAATCTATGTCATCAGGCCCGTAGCAGCATAATGAGTGGATTCAGGTACGATGATTCTAACTGAAATAAGTCACACAGAAAAAGAAACATCATAAGATATCACTAATACACGGAATGTAACCTTGGCGACACAGGAACTGAATTACAAAACAGAACAGGGTCTCAAATTTAGAAAACCAACTTATGCTTGCTTAAGGGGAAAGGTGAGTTGGGGTGCTGCATAAAACCAGAGATTGAAATGAGCACAGATAAAGTTCCTTAAGCCAAATATGGAATAGACAAGAGCTACTCCTTGCTCAACGAAATGGACTCAACACCCCATATTAAATGCCTAAGAGTGTACCTGACTAGGAAGTATCTTAAAACCTATGGATTGCTATGTCTCTGAAAGAGAATCAAGCGTGTGTACAGGGGCATAAACGCAGCAGTGATAGGATTGGAGAGGTTCGGTGAGCAAATGAAGACCCTTTGAAGTCATATTGCATGGTACCCATTCCACGGGTCTCAACTCTCCAGGTTGAAGGTATTCTTCCTTCAGCTAAAACATGCATGTGGAACTCAGAGTATGATCAACCGTGTGATCGGGAGACGTATTCCAATATGTGTCAGTTTTCGTCCCCTTGTACTCGGGTGCAACATTCCAGACGCTTTACTAACACTCTCCCGACTTGGAGAGTCAGTGCCTTTAACCTCCTGTTTGGCCCAGTTTGCAATTTCTGCGGAAGATGAACAGGAATAGGGAGAACCAATGACAGACTAGCTGGAGGTGTCTGGACGGGCAAATTTAACTCTCATTTCGCACCAAGAAGAGGAATTAACCAAAGGCTCAGCGTGCCGTGCCGGAACCAGATTAGGGCCTGAAGCCATCCTGCGGTGTTGCGGCCAGCTCACGAGAAAGCGACTTGAAGAAAGGAGCTCAGGGGCACTGTAATTCACAAACATGCAGAGTTATAAATGACAGCTATCGTCCAAAAATATACTGAAGTAAGGCTGCCAAGAGGACTTGAAAGCGGGGCAGAATTGCAGGAAACCGATTTCAGGAGGTAGACTGGAATTGCATTTAAAGCATAGGAAAAGAGGCAGAACGTCCACAATGATGCACTTGGCCAAAAAGGGCGTATGCGTTTTTTCCTGAATATATTCAGGAAAAAACGCATACGCCCTTTTTGGCCAACCAAGCAAGCTTGCAAAGGAAATCTGCACTACAATGAAGTCTCACTTCCCCCCGGTCAAAAGGGCCATCTGAAAAAAGTGTAAAATCCAGAAAGGCAGGACAGGCCATGGAGAACTGGGAGCCTTGTTATGCTGATGGGCGGGATGTAAATTGCCAACAGCCACTCGGGAGAAGTGTATGGTGTTTCCTGAAACATCTAAAAAACAAAGCAACAGAGCCTAGGGCACTTCCACTTATGGTCCTATAGCTTAGGGAAATTAAAATCAAAAAGACACAGCCACCCCAAAGGTTGGGACGGCTCTGTTTACAAGAACCTGGTTTACGGTACAAGTTCAATATCACAGAAAGTGAAAAATGGATAAAGAAGTTGTGGTACTTACGTACAATGCAATATCACTCAGCAATGAAATCTATGTCATCAGACCCGTAGCAGCATAATGAGTGGATTCAGGTATGATGATTCTAAGTGAAATAAGTCACACAGGAAAAGAAACATCATAAGATATCACTAATACACGGAATGTAAACTTGGCTACATAGGAACTGAATTACAAAACAGAACAGGGTCTCAAATTTAGAAAACCAACTTATGCTTGCTTAAGGGGAAAGGTGAGTTGGGGTGCTGCATAAAACCAGAGATTGAAATGAGCACAGATAAAGTTCCTTAAGCCAAATATGGAATAGACAAGAGCTACTCCTTGCTCAACGAAATGGATTCAACACCCCATATTAAACACCTAAGAATGTACCTGACTAGGAAGTATCTTAAAACCTATGGATTGCTATGTCTCCAAAAGAGAATCAAGCGTGTGTGCAGGGGCATAAACGCAGCAGTGATAGGATTGGAGAGGTTCGGTGAGCAAATGAAGACCCTTTGAAGTCATATTGCATGGTACCCATTCCACGGGTCTCAACTCTCCAGGTTGAAGGTATTCTTCCTTCAGCTAAAACATGCATGTGGAACCCAGAGTATGATCAACCATGTGATCGGGAGACGTGTTCCAATATGTCTCAGTTTTCGTCCCCTGGTACTCGGGTGCAACATTCCAGACGCTTTACTAACACTCTCCCGACTTGGAGAGTCAGTGCCTTTAACCTCCTGTTTGGCCCAGTTTGCAATTTCTGCGGAAGATGAACAGGAATAGGCAGAACCAATGAGAGACTAGCTGGAGGTGTCTGGACGGGCAAATTTAACTCTCATTTCCCACCAGGAAGAGGAATTAACCAAAGGCTCAGCGTGCCATGCCGGAACCAGATTAGGGCCTGAAGCCATCCTGCGGTGTTGCGGCCAGCTCACGAGAAAGCGACTTGAAGAAAGGAGCTCAGGGGCACTGTAATTCACAAACCTGCAGAGTTATAAATGACAGCTATCGTCCAAAAATATACTGAAGTAAGGCTGCCAAGAGGACTTGAAAGCGGGGCAGAATTGCAGGAAACCGATTTCAGGAGGTAGACTGGAATTGCATTTAAAGCATAGGAAAAGAGGCAGAACGTCCACAATGATGCACTTGGCCAAAAAGGGCGTATGCGTTTTTCCCTGAATATATTCAGGAAAAAAGGCATACGCCCTTTTTGGCCAACCAAGCAAGCTTGCAAAGGAAATCTGCACTACAATGAAGTCTCACTTCCCCCCGGTCAAAAGGGCCATCTGAAAAATGTGTAAAATCCAGAAAGGCAGGACAGGCCATGGAGAACTGGGAGCCTTGTTATGCTGATGGGCGGGATGTCAATTGCCAACAGCCACTCGGGAGAAGTGTATGGTGTTTCCTGAAACATCTAAAAAACAAAGCAACAGAGCCTAGGGCACTTCCACTTATGGTCCTATAGCTTAGGGAAATTAAAATCAAAAAGACACAGCCACCCCAAAGGTTGGGACGGCTCTGTTTACAAGAACCTGGTTTACGGTACAAGTTCAATATCGCAGAAAGTGAAAAATGGATAAAGAAGTTGTGGTACTTACGTACAATGCAGTATCACTCAGCAATGAAATCTATGTCATCAGGCCCGTAGCAGCATAATGAGTGGATTCAGGTATGATGATTCTAACTGAAATAAGTCACACAGAAAAAGAAACATCATAAGATATCACTAATACACGGAATGTAACCTTGGCTACACAGGAACTGAATTACAAAACAGAACAGGGTCTCAAATTTAGAAAACCAACTTATGCTTGCTTAAGGGGAAAGGTGAGATGGGGTGCTGCATAAAACCAGAGATTGAAATGAGCACAGATAAAGTTCTTTAAGCCAAATATGGAATAGACAAGAGCTACTCCTTGCTCAACGAAATGGACTCAACATCCCATATTAAATGCCTAAGAGTGTACCTGACTAGGAAGTATCTTAAAACCTATGGATTGCTATGTCTCTGAAAGAGAATCAAGCGTGTGTACAGGGGCATAAACGCAGCAGTGATAGGATTGGAGAGGTTCGGTGAGCAAATGAAGACCCTTTGAAGTCATATTGCATGGTACCCATTCCACGGGTCTCAACTCTCCAGGTTGAAGGTATTCTTCCTTCAGCTAAAACATGCATGTGGAACCCAGAGTATGATCAACCGTGTGATCGGGAGACGTGTTCCAATATGTGTCAGTTTTCGTCCCCTGGTACTCGGGTGCAACATTCCAGACGCTTTACTAACACTCTCCCGACTTGGAGAGTCAGTGCCTTTAACCTCCTGTTTGGCCCAGTTTGCAATTTCTGCGGAAGATGAACAGGAATAGGGAGAACCAATGAGAGACTAGCTGGAGGTGTCTGGACGGGCAAATTTAACTCTCATTTCCCACCAGGAAGAGGAATTAACCAAAGGCTCAGCGTGCCGTGCCGGAACCAGATTAGGGCCTGAAGCCATCCTGCGGTGTTGCGGCCAGCTCACGAGAAAGCGACTTGAAGAAAGGAGCTCAGGGGCACTGTAATTCACAAACCTGCAGAGTTATAAATGACAGCTATCGTCCAAAAATATACTGAAGTAAGGCTGCCAAGAGGACTTGAAAGCGGGGCAGAATTGCAGGAAACCGATTTCAGGAGGTAGACTGGAATTGCATTTAAAGCATAGGAAAAGAGGCAGAACGTCCACAATGATGCACTTGGCCAAAAAGGGCGTATGCGTTTTTTCCTGAATATATTCAGGAAAAAACGCATACGCCCTTTTTGGCCAACCAAGCAAGCTTGCAAAGGAAATCTGCACTACAATGAAGTCTCACTTCCCCCCGGTCAAAAGGGCCATCTGAAAAAAGTGTAAAATCCAGAAAGGCAGGACAGGCCATGGAGAACTGGGAGCCTTGTTATGCTGATGGGCGGGATGTCAATTGCCAACAGCCACTCGGGAGAAGTGTATGGTGTTTCCTGAAACATCTAAAAAACAAAGCAACAGAGCCTAGGGCACTTCCACTTATGGTCCTATAGCTTAGGGAAATTAAAATCAAAAAGACACAGCCACCCCAAAGGTTGGGACGGCTCTGTTTACAAGAACCTGGTTTACGGTACAAGTTCAATATCGCAGAAAGTGAAAAATGGATAAAGAAGTTGTGGTACTTAGGTACAATGCAGTATCACTCAGCAATGAAATCTATGTCATCAGGCCCGTAGCAGCATAATGAGTGGATTCAGGTACGATGATTCTAACTGAAATAAGTCACACAGGAAAAGAAACATCATAAGATATCACTAATACACGGAATGTAAACTTGGCTACATAGGAACTGAATTACAAAACAGAACAGGGTCTCAAATTTAGAAAACCAACTTATGCTTGCTTAAGGGGAAAGGTGAGTTGGGGTGCTGCATAAAACCAGAGATTGAAATGAGCACAGATAAAGTTCCTTAAGCCAAATATGGAATAGACAAGAGCTACTCCTTGCTCAACGAAATGGATTCAACACCCCATATTAAACACCTAAGAATGTACCTGACTAGGAAGTATCTTAAAACCTATGGATTGCTATGTCTCCAAAAGAGAATCAAGCGTGTGTGCAGGGGCATAAACGCAGCAGTGATAGGATTGGAGAGGTTCGGTGAGCAAATGAAGACCCTTTGAAGTCATATTGCATGGTACCCATTCCACGGGTCTCAACTCTCCAGGTTTAAGGTATTCTTCCTTCAGCTAAAACATGCATGTGGAACCCAGAGTATGATCAACCGTGTGATCGGGAGACGTGTTCCAATATGTCTCAGTTTTCGTCCCCTGGTACTCGGGTGCAACATTCCAGACGCTTTACTAACACTCTCCCGGCTTGGAGAGTCAGTGCCTTTAACCTCCTGTTTGGCCCAGTTTGCAATTTCTGCGGAAGATGAACAGGAATAGGCAGAACCAATGAGAGACTAGCTGGAGGTGTCTGGACGGGCAAATTTAACTCTCATTTCGCACCAGGAAGAGGAATTAACCAAAGGCTCAGCGTGCCGTGCCGGAACCAGATTAGGGCCTGAAGCAATACTGCGGTGTTGCGGCCAGCTCACGAGAAAGCGAGTTGAAGAAAGGAGCTCAGGGGCACTGTAATTCACAAACCTGCAGAGTTATAAATGACAGCTATCGTCCAAAAATATACTGAAGTAAGGCTGCCAAGAGGACTTGAAAGCGGGGCAGAATTGCAGGAAACCGATTTCAGGAGGTAGACTGGAATTGCATTGAAAGCATAGGAAAAGAGGCAGAACGTCCACAATGATGCACTTGGCCAAAAAGGGCGTATGCGTTTTTTCCTGAATATATTCAGGAAAAAACGCATACGCCCTTTTTGGCCAACCAAGCAAGCTTGCAAAGGAAATCTGCACTACAATGAAGTCTCACTTCCCCCCGGTCAAAAGGGCCATCTGAAAAAAGTGTAAAATCCAGAAAGGCAGGACAGGCCATGGAGAACTGGGAGCCTTGTTATGCTGATGGGCGGGATGTCAATTGCCAACAGCCACTCGGGAGAAGTGTATGGTGTTTCCTGAAACATCTAAAAAACAAAGCAACAGAGCCTAGGGCACTTCCACTTATGGTCCTATAGCTTAGGGAAATTAAAATCAAAAAGACACAGCCACCCCAAAGGTTGGGACGGCTCTGTTTACAAGAACCTGGTTTACGGTACAAGTTCAATATCGCAGAAAGTGAAAAATGGATAAAGAAGTTGTGGTACTTACGTACAATGCAGTATCACTCAGCAATGAAATCTATGTCATCAGGCCCGTAGCAGCATAATGAGTGGATTCAGGTATGATGATTCTAACTGAAATAAGTCACACAGAAAAAGAAACATCATAAGATATCACTAATACACGGAATGTAAACTTGGCTACACAGGAACTGAATTACAAAACAGAACAGGGTCTCAAATTTAGAAAACCAACTTATGCTTGCTTAAGGGGAAAGGTGAGATGGGGTGCTGCATAAAACCAGAGATTGAAATGAGCACAGATAAAGTTCCTTAAGCCAAATATGGAATAGACAAGAGCTACTCCTTGCTCAACGAAATGGACTCAACATCCCATATTAAACACCTAAGAATATACCTGACTAGGAAGTATCTTAAAACCTATGGATTGCTATGTCTCTGAAAGAGAATCAAGCGTGTGTACAGGGGCATAAACGCAGCAGTGATAGGATTGGAGAGGTTCGGTGAGCAAATGAAGACCCTTTGAAGTCATATTGCATGGTACCCATTCCACGGGTCTCAACTCTCCAGGTTTAAGGTATTCTTCCTTCAGCTAAAACATGCATGTGGAACCCAGAGTATGATCAACCGTGTGATCGGGAGACGTGTTCCAATATGTCTCAGTTTTCGTCCCCTGGTACTCGGGTGCAACATTCCAGACGCTTTACTAACACTCTCCCGGCTTGGAGAGTCAGTGCCTTTAACCTCCTGTTTGGCCCAGTTTGCAATTTCTGCGGAAGATGAACAGGAATAGGCAGAACCAATGAGAGACTAGCTGGAGGTGTCTGGACGGGCAAATTTAACTCTCATTTCGCACCAGGAAGAGGAATTAACCAAAGGCTCAGCGTGCCGTGCCGGAACCAGATTAGGGCCTGAAGCAATACTGCGGTGTTGCGGCCAGCTCACGAGAAAGCGAGTTGAAGAAAGGAGCTCAGGGGCACTGTAATTCACAAACCTGCAGAGTTATAAATGACAGCTATCGTCCAAAAATATACTGAAGTAAGGCTGCCAAGAGGACTTGAAAGCGGGGCAGAATTGCAGGAAACCGATTTCAGGAGGTAGACTGGAATTGCATTGAAAGCATAGGAAAAGAGGCAGAACGTCCACAATGATGCACTTGGCCAAAAAGGGCGTATGCGTTTTTTCCTGAATATATTCAGGAAAAAACGCATACGCCCTTTTTGGCCAACCAAGCAAGCTTGCAAAGGAAATCTGCACTACAATGAAGTCTCACTTCCCCCCGGTCAAAAGGGCCATCTGAAAAAAGTGTAAAATCCAGAAAGGCAGGACAGGCCATGGAGAACTGGGAGCCTTGTTATGCTGATGGGCGGGATGTCAATTGCCAACAGCCACTCGGGAGAAGTGTATGGTGTTTCCTGAAACATCTAAAAAACAAAGCAACAGAGCCTAGGGCACTTCCACTTATGGTCCTATACCTTAGGGAAATTAAAATCAAAAAGACACAGCCACCCCAAAGGTTGGGACGGCTCTGTTTACAAGAACCTGGTTTACGGTACAAGTTCAATATCGCAGAAAGTGAAAAATGGATAAAGAAGTTGTGGTACTTACGTACAATGCAGTATCACTCAGCAATGAAATCTATGTCATCAGGCCCGTAGCAGCATAATGAGTGGATTCAGGTATGATGATTCTAACTGAAATAAGTCACACAGAAAAAGAAACATCATAAGATATCACTAATACACGGAATGTAAACTTGGCTACACAGGAACTGAATTACAAAACAGAACAGGGTCTCAAATTTAGAAAACCAACTTATGCTTGCTTAAGGGGAAAGGTGAGATGGGGTGCTGCATAAAACCAGAGATTGAAATGAGCACAGATAAAGTTCCTTAAGCCAAATATGGAATAGACAAGAGCTACTCCTTGCTCAACGAAATGGACTCAACATCCCATATTAAACACCTAAGAATATACCTGACTAGGAAGTATCTTAAAACCTATGGATTGCTATGTCTCTGAAAGAGAATCAAGCGTGTGTACAGGGGCATAAACGCAGCAGTGATAGGATTGGAGAGGTTCGGTGAGCAAATGAAGACCCTTTGAAGTCATATTGCATGGTACCCATTCCACGGGTCTCAACTCTCCAGGTTGAAGGTATTCTTCCTTCAGCTAAAACATGCATGTGGAACCCAGAGTATGATCAACCGTGTGATCGGGAGACGTGTTCCAATATGTGTCAGTTTTCGTCCCCTGGTACTCGGGTGCAACATTCCAGACGCTTTACTAACACTCTCCCGACTTGGAGAGTCAGTGCCTTTAACCTCCTGTTTGGCCCAGTTTGCAATTTCTGCGGAAGATGAACAGGAATAGGGAGAACCAATGAGAGACTAGCTGGAGGTGTCTGGACGGGCAAATTTAACTCTCATTTCCCACCAGGAAGAGGAATTAACCAAAGGCTCAGCGTGCCGTGCCGGAACCAGATTAGGGCCTGAAGCCATCCTGCGGTGTTGCGGCCAGCTCACGAGAAAGCGACTTGAAGAAAGGAGCTCAGGGGCACTGTAATTCACAAACCTGCAGAGTTATAAATGACAGCTATCGTCCAAAAATATACTGAAGTAAGGCTGCCAAGAGGACTTGAAAGCGGGGCAGAATTGCAGGAAACCGATTTCAGGAGGTAGACTGGAATTGCATTTAAAGCATAGGAAAAGAGGCAGAACGTCCACAATGATGCACTTGGCCAAAAAGGGCGTATGCGTTTTTTCCTGAATATATTCAGGAAAAAACGCATACGCCCTTTTTGGCCAACCAAGCAAGCTTGCAAAGGAAATCTGCACTACAATGATGTCTCACTTCCCCCCGGTGAAAAGGGCCATCTGAAAAATGTGTAAAATCCAGAAAGGCAGGACAGGCCATGGAGAACTGGGAGCCTTGTTATGCTGATGGGCGGGATGTAAATTGCCAACAGCCACTCGGGAGAAGTGTATGGTGTTTCCTGAAACATCTAAAAAACAAAGCAACAGAGCCTAGGGCACTTCCACTTATGGTCCTATAGCTTAGGGAAATTAAAATCAAAAAGACACAGCCACCCCAAAGGTTGGGACGGCTCTGTTTACAAGAACCTGGTTTACGGTACAAGTTCAATATCGCAGAAAGTGAAAAATGGATAAAGAAGTTGTGGTACTTACGTACAATGCAGTATCACTCAGCAATGAAATCTATGTCATCAGGCCCGTAGCAGCATAATGAGTGGATTCAGGTACGATGATTCTAACTGAAATAAGTCACACAGAAAAAGAAACATCATAAGATATCACTAATACACGGAATGTAACCTTGGCTACACAGGAACTGAATTACAAAACAGAACAGGGTCTCAAATTTAGAAAACCAACTTATGCTTGCTTAAGGGGAAAGGTGAGATGGGGTGCTGCATAAAACCAGAGATTGAAATGAGCACAGATAAAGTTCCTTAAGCCAAATATGGAATAGACAAGAGCTACTCCTTGCTCAACGAAATGGACTCAACATCCCATATTCAACACCTAAGAATATACCTGACTAGGAAGTATCTTAAAACCTATGGATTGCTATGTCTCTGAAAGAGAATCAAGCGTGTGTACAGGGGCATAAACGCAGCAGTGATAGGATTGGAGAGGTTCGGTGAGCAAATGAAGACCCTTTGAAGTCATATTGCATGGTACCCATTCCACGGGTCTCAACTCTCCAGGTTGAAGGTATTCTTCCTTCAGCTAAAACATGCATGTGGAACCCAGAGTATGATCAACCGTGTGATCGGGAGACGTGTTCCAATATGTCTCAGTTTTCGTCCCCTGGTACTCGGGTGCAACATTCCAGACGCTTTACTAACACTCTCCCGACTTGGAGAGTCAGTGCCTTTAACCTCCTGTTTGGCCCAGTTTGCAATTTCTGCGGAAGATGAACAGGAATAGGGAGAACCAATGACAGACTAGCTGGAGGTGTCTGGACGGGCAAATTTAACTCTCATTTCCCACCAGGAAGGGGAATTAACCAAAGGCTCAGCGTGCCGTGCCGGAACCAGATTAGGGCCTGAAGCCATCCTGCGGTGTTGCGGCCAGCTCACGAGAAAGCGAGTTGAAGAAAGGAGCTCAGGGGCACTGTAATTCACAAACCTGCAGAGTTATAAATGACAGCTATCGTCCAAAAATATACTGAAGTAAGGCTGCCAAGAGGACTTGAAAGCGGGGCAGAATTGCAGGAAACCGATTTCAGGAGGTAGACTGGAATTGCATTGAAAGCATAGGAAAAGAGGCAGAACGTCCACAATGATGCACTTGGCCAAAAAGGGCGTATGCGTTTTTTCCTGAATATATTCAGGAAAAAACGCATACGCCCTTTTTGGCCAACCAAGCAAGCTTGCAAAGGAAATCTGCACTACAATGAAGTCTCACTTCCCCCCGGTCAAAAGGGCCATCTGAAAAATGTGTAAAATCCAGAAAGGCAGGACAGGCCATGGAGAACTGGGAGCCTTGTTATGCTGATGGGCGGGATGTCAATTGCCAACAGCCACTCGGGAGAAGTGTATGGTGTTTCCTGAAACATCTAAAAAACAAAGCAACAGAGCCTAGGGCACTTCCACTTATGGTCCTATAGCTTAGGGAAATTAAAATCAAAAAGACACAGCCACCCCAAAGGTTGGGACGGCTCTGTTTACAAGAACCTGGTTTACGGTACAAGTTCAATATCGCAGAAAGTGAAAAATGGATAAAGAAGTTGTGGTACTTACGTACAATGCAGTATCACTCAGCAATGAAATCTATGTCATCAGGCCCGTAGCAGCATAATGAGTGGATTCAGGTACGATGATTCTAACTGAAATAAGTCACACAGAAAAAGAAACATCATAATATATCACTAATACACGGAATGTAACCTTGGCGACACAGGAACTGAATTACAAAACAGAACAGGGTCTCAAATTTAGAAAACCAACTTATGCTTGCTTAAGGGGAAAGGTGAGTTGGGGTGCTGCATAAAACCAGAGATTGAAATGAGCACAGATAAAGTTCCTTAAGCCAAATATGGAATAGACAAGAGCTACTCCTTGCTCAACGAAATGGACTCAACACCCCATATTAAATGCCTAAGAGTGTACCTGACTAGGAAGTATCTTAAAACCTATGGATTGCTATGTCTCTGAAAGAGAATCAAGCGTGTGTACAGGGGCATAAACGCAGCAGTGATAGGATTGGAGAGGTTCGGTGAGCAAATGAAGACCCTTTGAAGTCATATTGCATGGTACCCATTCCACGGGTCTCAACTCTCCAGGTTGAAGGTATTCTTCCTTCAGCTAAAACATGCATGTGGAACCCAGAGTATGATCAACCGTGTGATCGGGAGACGTGTTCCAATATGTGTCAGTTTTCGTCCCCTGGTACTCGGGTGCAACATTCCAGACGCTTTACTAACACTCTCCCGACTTGGAGAGTCAGTGCCTTTAACCTCCTGTTTGGCCCAGTTTGCAATTTCTGCGGAAGATGAACAGGAATAGGGAGAACCAATGAGAGACTAGCTGGAGGTGTCTGGACGGGCAAATTTAACTCTCATTTCCCACCAGGAAGAGGAATTAACCAAAGGCTCAGCGTGCCGTGCCGGAACCAGATTAGGGCCTGAAGCCATCCTGCGGTGTTGCGGCCAGCTCACGAGAAAGCGAGTTGAAGAAAGGAGCTCAGGGGCACTGTAATTCACAAACCTGCAGAGTTATAAATGACAGCTATCGTCCAAAAATATACTGAAGTAAGGCTGCCAAGAGGACTTGAAAGCGGGGCAGAATTGCAGGAAACCGATTTCAGGAGGTAGACTGGAATTGCATTTAAAGCATAGGAAAAGAGGCAGAACGTCCACAACGATGCACTTGGCCAAAAAGGGCGTATGCGTTTTTTCCTGAATATATTCAGGAAAAAACGCATACGCCCTTTTTGGCCAACCAAGCAAGCTTGCAAAGGAAATCTGCACTACAATGAAGTCTCACTTCCCCCCGGTCAAAAGGGCCATCTGAAAAAAGTGTAAAATCCAGAAAGGCAGGACAGGCCATGGAGAACTGGGAGCCTTGTTATGCTGATGGGCGGGATGTAAATTGCCAACAGCCACTCGGGAGAAGTGTATGGTGTTTCCTGAAACATCTAAAAAACAAAGCAACAGAGCCTAGGGCACTTCCACTTATGGTCCTATAGCTTAGGGAAATTAAAATCAAAAAGACACAGCCACCCCAAAGGTTGGGACGGCTCTGTTTACAAGAACCTGGTTTACAGTACAAGTTCAATATCGCAGAAAGTGAAAAATGGATAAAGAAGTTGTGGTACTTACGTACAATGCAGTATCACTCAGCAATGAAATCTATGTCATCAGGCCCGTAGCAGCATAATGAGTGGATTCAGGTACGATGATTCTAACTGAAATAAGTCACACAGAAAAAGAAACATCATAAGATATCACTAATACACGGAATGTAACCTTGGCGACACAGGAACTGAATTACAAAACAGAACAGGGTCTCAAATTTAGAAAACCAACTTATGCTTGCTTAAGGGGAAAGGTGAGTTGGGGTGCTGCATAAAACCAGAGATTGAAATGAGCACAGATAAAGTTCCTTAAGCCAAATATGGAATAGACAAGAGCTACTCCTTGCTCAACGAAATGGACTCAACACCCCATATTAAATGCCTAAGAGTGTACCTGACTAGGAAGTATCTTAAAACCTATGGATTGCTATGTCTCTGAAAGAGAATCAAGCGTGTGTACAGGGGCATAAACGCAGCAGTGATAGGATTGGAGAGGTTCGGTGAGCAAATGAAGACCCTTTGAAGTCATATTGCATGGTACCCATTCCACGGGTCTCAACTCTCCAGGTTGAAGGTATTCTTCCTTCAGCTAAAACATGCATGTGGAACCCAGAGTATGATCAACCGTGTGATCGGGAGACGTGTTCCAATATGTGTCAGTTTTCGTCCCCTGGTACTCGGGTGCAACATTCCAGACGCTTTACTAACACTCTCCCGACTTGGAGAGTCAGTGCCTTTAACCTCCTGTTTGGCCCAGTTTGCAATTTCTGCGGAAGATGAACAGGAATAGGGAGAACCAATGAGAGACTAGCTGGAGGTGTCTGGACGGGCAAATTTAACTCTCATTTCCCACCAGGAAGAGGAATTAACCAAAGGCTCAGCGTGCCGTGCCGGAACCAGATTAGGGCCTGAAGCCATCCTGCGGTGTTGCGGCCAGCTCACGAGAAAGCGAGTTGAAGAAAGGAGCTCAGGGGCACTGTAATTCACAAACCTGCAGAGTTATAAATGACAGCTATCGTCCAAAAATATACTGAAGTAAGGCTGCCAAGAGGACTTGAAAGCGGGGCAGAATTGCAGGAAACCGATTTCAGGAGGTAGACTGGAATTGCATTGAAAGCATAGGAAAAGAGGCAGAACGTCCACAATGATGCACTTGGCCAAAAAGGGCGTATGCGTTTTTTCCTGAATATATTCAGGAAAAAACGCATACGCCCTTTTTGGCCAACCAAGCAAGCTTGCAAAGGAAATCTGCACTACAATGAAGTCTCACTTCCCCCCGGTCAAAAGGGCCATCTGAAAAAAGTGTAAAATCCAGAAAGGCAGGACAGGCCATGGAGAACTGGGAGCCTTGTTATGCTGATGGGCGGGATGTCAATTGCCAACAGCCACTCGGGAGAAGTGTATGGTGTTTCCTGAAACATCTAAAAAACAAAGCAACAGAGCCTAGGGCACTTCCACTTATGGTCCTATAGCTTAGGGAAATTAAAATCAAAAAGACACAGCCACCCCAAAGGTTGGGACGGCTCTGTTTACAAGAACCTGGTTTACGGTACAAGTTCAATATCGCAGAAAGTGAAAAATGGATAAAGAAGTTGTGGTACTTAGGTACAATGCAGTATCACTCAGCAATGAAATCTATGTCATCAGGCCCGTAGCAGCATAATGAGTGGATTCAGGTACGATGATTCTAACTGAAATAAGTCACACAGGAAAAGAAACATCATAAGATATCACTAATACACGGAATGTAACCTTGGCGACACAGGAACTGAATTACAAAACAGAATAGGGTCTCAAATTTAGAAAACCAACTTATGCTTGCTTAAGGGGAAAGGTGAGTTGGGGTGCTGCATAAAACCAGAGATTGAAATGAGCACAGATAAAGTTCCTTAAGCCAAATATGGAATAGACAAGAGCTACTCCTTGCTCAACGAAATGGACTCAACATCCCATATTAAACACCTAAGAATATACCTGACTAGGAAGTATCTTAAAACCTATGGATTGCTATGTCTCTGAAAGAGAATCAAGCGTGTGTACAGGGGCATAAACGCAGCAGTGATAGGATTGGAGAGGTTCGGTAAGCAAATGAAGACCCTTTGAAGTCATATTGCATAGTACCCATTCCACGGGTCTCAACTCTCCAGGTTGAAGGTATTCTTCCTTCAGCTAAAACATGCATGTGGAACCCAGAGTATGATCAACCGTGTGATCGGGAGACGTGTTCCAATATGTGTCAGTTTTCGTCCCCTGGTACTCGGGTGCAACATTCCAGACGCTTTACTAACACTCTCCCGACTTGGAGAGTCAGTGCCTTTAACCTCCTGTTTGGCCCAGTTTGCAATTTCTGCGGAAGATGAACAGGAATAGGGAGAACCAATGAGAGACTAGCTGGAGGTGTCTGGACGGGCAAATTTAACTCTCATTTCCCACCAGGAAGAGGAATTAACCAAAGGCTCAGCGTGCCGTGCCGGAACCAGATTAGGGCCTGAAGCCATCCTGCGGTGTTGCGGCCAGCTCACGAGAAAGCGAGTTGAAGAAAGGAGCTCAGGGGCACTGTAATTCACAAACCTGCAGAGTTATAAATGACAGCTATCGTCCAAAAATATACTGAAGTAAGGCTGCCAAGAGGACTTGAAAGCGGGGCAGAATTGCAGGAAACCGATTTCAGGAGGTAGACTGGAATTGCATTGAAAGCATAGGAAAAGAGGCAGAACGTCCACAATGATGCACTTGGCCAAAAAGGGCGTATGCGTTTTTTCCTGAATATATTCAGGAAAAAACGCATACGCCCTTTTTGGCCAACCAAGCAAGCTTGCAAAGGAAATCTGCACTACAATGAAGTCTCACTTCCCCCCGGTCAAAAGGGCCATCTGAAAAAAGTGTAAAATCCAGAAAGGCAGGACAGGCCATGGAGAACTGGGAGCCTTGTTATGCTGATGGGCGGGATGTAAATTGCCAACAGCCACTCGGGAGAAGTGTATGGTGTTTCCTGAAACATCTAAAAAACAAAGCAACAGAGCCTAGGGCACTTCCACTTATGGTCCTATAGCTTAGGGAAATTAAAATCAAAAAGACACAGCCACCCCAAAGGTTGGGACGGCTCTGTTTACAAGAACCTGGTTTACGGTACAAGTTCAATATCGCAGAAAGTGAAAAATGGATAAAGAAGTTGTGGTACTTACGTACAATGCAGTATCACTCAGCAATGAAATCTATGTCATCAGGCCCGTAGCAGCATAATGAGTGGATTCAGGTACGATGATTCTAACTGAAATAAGTCACACAGGAAAAGAAACATCATAAGATATCACTAATACACGGAATGTAACCTTGGCGACACAGGAACTGAATTACAAAACAGAACAGGGTCTCAAATTTAGAAACCCAACTTATGCTTGCTTAAGGGGAAAGGTGAGTTGGGGTGCTGCATAAAACCAGAGATTGAAATGAGCACAGATAAAGTTCCTTAAGCCAAATATGGAATAGACAAGAGCTACTCCTTGCTCAACGAAATGGACTCAACACCCCATATTAAATGCCTAAGAGTGTACCTGACTAGGAAGTATCTTAAAACCTATGGATTGCTATGTCTCTGAAAGAGAATCAAGCGTGTGTACAGGGGCATAAACGCAGCAGTGATAGGATTGGAGAGGTTCGGTGAGCAAATGAAGACCCTTTGAAGTCATATTGCATGGTACCCATTCCACGGGTCTCAACTCTCCAGGTTGAAGGTATTCTTCCTTCAGCTAAAACATGCATGTGGAACCCAGAGTATGATCAACCGTGTGATCGGGAGACGTGTTCCAATATGTCTCAGTTTTCGTCCCCTGGTACTCGGGTGCAACATTCCAGACGCTTTACTAACACTCTCCCGGCTTGGAGAGTCAGTGCCTTTAACCTCCTGTTTGGCCCAGTTTGCAATTTCTGCGGAAGATGTACAGGAATAGGCAGAACCAATGAGTGACTAGCTGGAGGTGTCTGGACGGGCAAATTTAACTCTCATTTCGCACCAGGAAGAGGAATTAACCAAAGGCTCAGCGTGCCGTGCCGGAACCAGATTAGGGCCTGAAGCAATACTGCGGTGTTGCGGCCAGCTCACGAGAAAGCGAGTTGAAGAAAGGAGCTCAGGGGCACTGTAATTCACAAACCTGCAGAGTTATAAATGACAGCTATCGTCCAAAAATATACTGAAGTAAGGCTGCCAAGAGGACTTGAAAGCGGGGCACAATTGCAGGAAACCGATTTCAGGAGGTAGACTGGAATTGCATTGAAAGCATAGGAAAAGAGGCAGAACGTCCACAATGATGCACTTGGCCAAAAAGGGCGTATGCGTTTTTTCCTGAATATATTCAGGAAAAAACGCATACGCCCTTTTTGGCCAACCAAGCAAGCTTGCAAAGGAAATCTGCACTACAATGAAGTCTCACTTCCCCCCGGTCAAAAGGGCCATCTGAAAAAAGTGTAAAATCCAGAAAGGCAGGACAGGCCATGGAGAACTGGGAGCCTTGTTATGCTGATGGGCGGGATGTAAATTGCCAACAGCCACTCGGGAGAAGTGTATGGTGTTTCCTGAAACATCTAAAAAACAAAGCAACAGAGCCTAGGGCACTTCCACTTATGGTCCTATAGCTTACGGAAATTAAAATCAAAAAGACACAGCCACCACAAAGGTTGGGACGGCTCTGTTTACAAGAACCTGGTTTACGGTACAACTTCAATATTACAGAAAGTGAAAAATGGATAAAGAAGTTGTGGTACTTACGTACAATGCAGTATCACTCAGCAATGAAATCTATGTCATCAGGCCCGTAGCAGCATAATGAGTGGATTCAGGTATGATGATTCTAACTGAAATAAGTCACACAGAAAAAGAAACATCATAAGATATCACTAATACACGGAATGTAAACTTGGCTACACAGGAACTGAATTACAAAACAGAAGAGATTCTCAAATTTAGAAAACAAACTTATGCTTGCTTAAGGGGAAAGGTGAGTTGGGGTGCTGCATAAAACCAGAGATTGAAATGAGCACAGATAAAGTTCCTTAAGCCAAATATGGAATAGACAAGAGCTATTCCTTGCTCAACGAAATGGATTCAACACCCCATATTAAACACCTAAGAATATACCTGACTAGGAAGTATCTTAAAACCTATGGATTGCTATGTCTCCGAAAGAGAATCAAGCGTGTGTACAGGGGCATAAACGCAGCAGTGATAGGACTGGAGAGGTTCGGTGAGCAAATGAAAACCCTTTGAAGTCATATTGCATGGTACCCATTCCACGGGTCTCAACTCTCCAGGTTTAAGGTATTCTCCTTCAGCTAAAACATGCATGTGGAACCCAGAGTATGATCAACCGTGTGATCGGGAGACGTGTTCCAATATGTCTCAGTTTTCGTCCCCTGGTACTCGGGTGAAACATTCCAGACGCTTTACTAACACGCTCCCGACTTGGAGAGTCAGTGCCTTTAACCTCCTGTTTGGCCCAGTTTGCAATTACTGCGGAAGATGAACAGGAATAGGGAGAACCAATGACAGACTAGCTGGAGGTGTCTGGACGGGCAAATTTAACTCTCATTTCCCACCAGGAAGAGGAATTAACCAAAGGCTCAGCGTGCCGTGCCGGAACCAGATTAGGGCCTGAAGCCATCCTGCGGTGTTGCGGCCAGCTCACGAGAAAGCGAGTTGAAGAAAGGAGCTCAGGGGCACTGTAATTCACAAACCTGCAGAGTTATAAATGACAGCTATCGTCCAAAAATATACTGAAGTAAGGCTGCCAAGAGGACTTGAAAGCGGGGCACAATTGCAGGAAACCGATTTCAGGAGGTAGACTGGAATTGCATTTAAAGCATAGGAAAAGAGGCAGAACGTCCACAATGATGCACTTGGCCAAAAAGGGCGTATGCGTTTTTTCCTGAATATATTCAGGAAAAAACGCATACGCACTTTTTGGCCAACCAAGCAAGCTTGCAAAGGAAATCTGCACTACAATGAAGTCTCACTTCCCCCCGGTCAAAAGGGCCATCTGAAAAAAGTGTAAAATCCAGAAAGGCAGGACAGGCCATGGAGAACTGGGAGCCTTGTTATGCTGATGGGCGGGATGTAAATTGCCAACAGCCACTCGGAAGAAGTGTATGGTGTTTCCTGAAACATCTAAAAAACAAAGCAACAGAGCCTAGGGCACTTCCACTTATGGTCCTATAGCTTAGGGAAATTAAAATCAAAAAGACACAGGCACCCCAAAAGTTGGCACGGCTCTGTTTACAAGAACCTGGTTTACGGTACAAGTTCAATATCGCAGAAAGTGAAAAATGGATAAAGAAGTTGTGGTACTTACGTACAATGCAATATCACTCAGCAATGAAATCTATGTCATCAGGCCCGTAGCAGCATAATGAGTGGATTCAGGTATGATGATTCTAACTGAAATAAGTCACACAGGAAAAGAAACATCATAAGATATCACTAATACACGGAATGTAAACTTGGCTACATAGGAACTGAATTACAAAACAGAACAGGGTCTCAAATTTAGAAAACCAACTTATGCTTGCTTAAGGGGAAAGGTGAGTTGGGGTGCTGCATAAAACCAGAGATTGAAATGAGCACAGATAAAGTTCCTTAAGCCAAATATGGAATAGACAAGAGCTACTCCTTGCTCAACGAAATGTATTCAACACCCCATATTAAACACCTAAAATGTACCTGACTAGGAAGTATCTTAAAACCTATGGATTGCTATGTCTCCAAAAGAGAATCAAGCGTGTGTGCAGGGGCATAAACGCAGCAGTGATAGGATTGGAGAGGTTCGGTGAGCAAATGAAGACCCTTTGAAGTCATATTGCATGGTACCCATTCCACGGGTCTCAACTCTCCAGGTTTAAGGTATTCTTCCTTCAGCTAAAACATGCATGTGGAACCCAGAGTATGATCAACCGTGTGATCGGGAGACGTGTTCCAATATGTCTCAGTTTTCGTCCCCTGGTACTCGGGTGCAACATTCCAGACGCTTTACTAACACTCTCCCGACTTGGAGAGTCAGTGCCTTTAACCTCCTGTTTGGCCCAGTTTGCAATGTCTGCGCAAGATGTACAGGAATAGGCAGAACCAATGAGTGACTAGCTGGAGGTGTCTGGACGGGCAAATTTAACTCTCATTTCGCAGCAGGAAGAGGAATTAACCAAAGGCTCAGCGTGCCGTGCCGGAACCAGATTAGGGCCTGAAGCAATACTGCGGTGTTGCGGCCAGCTCACGAGAAAGCGAGTTGAAGAAAGGAGCTCAGGGGCACTGTAATTCACAAACCTGCAGAGTTATAAATGACAGCTATCGTCCAAAAATATACTGAAGTAAGGCTGCCAAGAGGACTTGAAAGCGGGGCAGAATTGCAGGAAACCGATTTCAGGAGGTAGACTGGAATTGCATTTAAAGCATAGGAAAAGAGGCAGAACGTCCACAATGATGCACTTGGCCAAAAAGGGCGTATGCGTTTTTTCCTGAATATATTCAGGAAAAAACGCATACGCCCTTTTTGGCCAACCAAGCAAGCTTGCAAAGGAAATCTGCACTACAATGAAGTCTCACTTCCCCCCGGTCAAAAGGGCCATCTGAAAAAAGTGTAAAATCCAGAAAGGCAGGACAGGCCATGGAGAACTGGGAGCCTTGTTATGCTGATGGGCGGGATGTAAATTGCCAACAGCCACTCGGGAGAAGTGTATGGTGTTTCCTGAAACATCTAAAAAACAAAGCAACAGAGCCTAGGGCACTTCCACTTATGGTCCTATAGCTTAGGGAAATTAAAATCAAAAAGACACAGGCACCCCAAAAGTTGGCACGGCTCTGTTTACAAGAACCTGGTTTACGGTACAAGTTCAATATCGCAGAAAGTGAAAAATGGATAAAGAAGTTGTGGTACTTACGTACAATGCAATATCACTCAGCAATGAAATCTATGTCATCAGGCCCGTAGCAGCATAATGAGTGGATTTAGGTATGATGATTCTAACTGAAATAAGTCACACAGGAAAAGAAACATCATAAGATATCACTAATACACGGAATGTAAACTTGGCTACATAGGAACTGAATTACAAAACAGAACAGGGTCTCAAATTTAGAAAACCAACTTATGCTTGCTTAAGGGGAAAGGTGAGTTGGGGTGCTGCATAAAACCAGAGATTGAAATGAGCACAGATAAAGTTCCTTAAGCCAAATATGGAATAGACAAGAGCTACTCCTTGCTCAACGAAATGTATTCAACACCCCATATTAAATGCCTAAGAGTGTACCTGACTAGGAAGTATCTTAAAACCTATGGATTGCTATGTCTCTGAAAGAGAATCAAGTGTGTGTACAGGGGCATAAACGCAGCAGTGATAGGATTGGAGAGGTTCGGTGAGCAAATGAAGACTCTTTGAAGTCATATTGCATGGTACCCATTCCACAGGTCTCAACTCTCCAGGTTTAAGGTATTCTTCCTTCAGCTAAAACATGCATGTGGAACCCAGAGTATGATCAACCGTGTGATCGGGAGACGTGTTCCAATATGTGTCAGTTTTCGTCCCCTGGTACTCGGGTGCTACATTCCAGACGCTTTACTAACACTCTCCCGACTTGGAGAGTCAGTGCCTTTAACCTCCTGTTTGGCCCAGTTTGCAATTTCTGCGGAAGATGAACAGGAATAGGGAGAACCAATGACAGACTAGCTGGAGGTGTCTGGACGGGCAAATTTAACTCTCATTTCCCACCAGGAAGAGGAATTAACCAAAGGCTCAGCGTGCCATGCCGGAACCAGATTAGGGCCTGAAGCAATACTGCGGTGTTGCGGCCAGCTCACGAGAAAGCGAGTTGAAGAAAGGAGCTCAGGGGCACTGTAATTCACAAACCTGCAGAGTTATAAATGACAGCTATCGTCCAAAAATATACTGAAGTAAGGCTGCCAAGAGGACTTGAAAGCGGGGCACAATTGCAGGAAACCGATTTCAGGAGGTAGACTGGAATTGCATTTAAAGCATAGGAAAAGAGGCAGAACGTCCACAATGATGCACTTGGCCAAAAAGGGCGTATGCGTTTTTTCCTGAATATATTCAGGAAAAAACGCATACGCCCTTTTTGGCCAACCAAGCAAGCTTGCAAAGGAAATCTGCACTACAATGAAGTCTCACTTCCCCCCGGTCAAAAGGGCCATCTGAAAAAAGTGTAAAATCCAGAAAGGCAGGACAGGCCATGGAGAACTGGGAGCCTTGTTATGCTGATGGGCAGGATGTAAATTGCCTACAGCCACTTGGGAGAAGTGTATGGTGTTTCCTGAAACATCTAAAAAACAAAGCAACAGAGCCTCGGGCACTTCCACTTATGGTCCTATAGCTTAGGGAAATTAAACTCAAAAAGACACAGCCACCCCAAAGTTTGGCACGGCTGTGTTTACAAGAACCACGTTTACGGTACAAGTTCAATATCGCAGAAAGTGAAAAATGGATAAAGAAGTTGTGGTACTTACGTACAATGCAGTATCACTCAGCAATGAAATCTATGTCATCAGGCCCGTAGCAGCATAATGAGTGGATTCAGGTACGATGATTCTAACTGAAATAAGTCACACAGGAAAAGAAACATCATAAGATATCACTAATACACGGAATGTAACCTTGGCTACACAGGAACTGAATTACAAAACAGAACAGGGTCTCAAATTTAGAAACCCAACTTATGCTTGCTTAAGGGGAAAGGTGAGTTGGGGTGCTGCATAAAACCAGAGATTGAAATGAGCACAGATAAAGTTCCTTAAGCCAAATATGGAATAGACAAGAGCTACTCCTTGCTCAACGAAATGGACTCAACACCCCATATTAAATGCCTAAGAGTGTACCTGACTAGGAAGTATCTTAAAACCTATGGATTGCTATGTCTCTGAAAGAGAATCAAGTGTGTGTACAGGGGCATAAACGCAGCAGTGATAGGATTGGAGAGGTTCGGTGAGCAAATGAAGACCCTTTGAAGTCATATTGCATGGTTCCCATTCCACGGGTCTCAACTCTCCAGGTTTAAGGTATTCTTCCTTCAGCTAAAACATGCATGTGGAACCCAGAGTATGATCAACCGTGTGATCGGGAGACGTGTTCCAATATGTCTCAGTTTTCGTCCCCTGGTACTCGGGTGCAACATTCCAGACGCTTTACTAACACTCTCCCGACTTGGAGAGTCAGTGCCTTTAACCTCCTGTTTGGCCCAGTTTGCAATTTCTGCGGAAGATGAACAGGAATAGGGAGAACCAATGACAGACTAGCTGGAGGTGTCTGGACGGGCAAATTTAACTCTCATTTCCCACCAGGAAGAGGAATTAACCAAAGGCTCAGCGTGCCGTGCCGGAACCAGATTAGGGCCTGAAGCCATCCTGCGGTGTTGCGGCCAGCTCACGAGAAAGCGAGTTGAAGAAAGGAGCTCAGGGGCACTGTAATTCACAAACCTGCAGAGTTATAAATGACAGCTATCGTCCAAAAATATACTGAAGTAAGGCTGCCAAGAGGACTTGAAAGCGGGGCAGAATTGCAGGAAACCGATTTCAGGAGGTAGACTGGAATTGCATTGAAAGCATAGGAAAAGAGGCAGAACGTCCACAATGATGCACTTGGCCAAAAAGGGCGTATGCGTTTTTTCCTGAATATATTCAGGAAAAAACGCATACGCCCTTTTTGGCCAACCAAGCAAGCTTGCAAAGGAAATCTGCACTACAATGAAGTCTCACTTCCCCCCGGTCAAAAGGGCCATCTGAAAAAAGTGTAAAATCCAGAAAGGCAGGACAGGCCATGGAGAACTGGGAGCCTTGTTATGCTGATGGGCGGGATGTCAATTGCCAACAGCCACTCGGGAGAAGTGTATGGTGTTTCCTGAAACATCTAAAAAACAAAGCAACAGAGCCTCGGGCACTTCCACTTATGGTCCTATAGCTTAGGGAAATTAAAATCAAAAGACACAGCCACCCCAAAAGTTGGGACGGCTCTGTTTACAAGAACCTGGTTTACGGTACAAGTTCAATATCGCAGAAAGTGAAAAATGGATAAAGAAGTTGTGGTACTTACGTACAATGCAGTATCACTCAGCAATGAAATCTATGTCATCAGGCCCGTAGCAGCATAATGAGTGGATTCAGGTACGATGATTCTAACTGAAATAAGTCACACAGAAAAAGAAACATCATAAGATATCACTAATACACGGAATGTAACCTTGGCTACACAGGAACTGAATTACAAAACAGAACAGGGTCTCAAATTTAGAAACCCAACTTATGCTTGCTTAAGGGGAAAGGTGAGTTGGGGTGCTGCATAAAACCAGAGATTGAAATGAGCACAGATAAAGTTCCTTAAGCCAAATATGGAATAGACAAGAGCTACTCCTTGCTCAACGAAATGGATTCAACACCCCATATTAAACACCTAAGAATGTACCTGACTAGGAAGTATTTTAAAACCTATGGATTGCTATGTCTCCAAAAGAGAATCAAGCGTGTGTGAAGGGGCATAAACGCAGCAGTGATAGGATTGGAGAGGTTCGGTGAGCAAATGAAGACCCTTTGAAGTCATATTGCATGGTACCCATTCCACGGGTCTCAACTCTCCAGGTTTAAGGTATTCTTCCTTCAGCTAAAACATGCATGTGGAACCCAGAGTATGATCAACCGTGTGATCGGGAGACGTGTTCCAATATGTCTCAGTTTTCGTCCCCCGGTACTCGGGTGCAACATTCCAGACGCTTTACTAACACTCTCCCGACTTGGAGAGTCAGTGCCTTTAACCTCCTGTTTGGCCCAGTTTGCAATTTCTGCAGAAGATGAACAGGAATAGGGAGAACCAATGACAGACTAGCTGGAGGTGTCTGGATGGGCAAATTTAACTCTCATTTCCCACCAGGAAGAGGAATTAACCAAAGGCTCAGCGTGCCGTGCCGGAACCAGATTAGGGCCTGAAGCCATCCTGCGGTGTTGCGGCCAGCTCACGAGAAAGCGAGTTGAAGAAAGGAGCTCAGGGGCACTGTAATTCACAAACCTGCAGAGTTATAAATGACAGCTATCGTCCAAAAATATACTGAAGTAAGGCTGCCAAGAGGACTTGAAAGCGGGGCAGAATTGCAGGAAACCGATTTCAGGAGGTAGACTGGAATTGCATTGAAAGCATAGGAAAAGAGGCAGAACGTCCACAATGATGCACTTGGCCAAAAAGGGCGTATGCGTTTTTTCCTGAATATATTCAGGAAAAAACGCATACGCCCTTTTTGGCCAACCAAGCAAGCTTGCAAAGGAAATCTGCACTACAATGAAGTCTCACTTCCCCCCGGTCAAAAGGGCCATCTGAAAAAAGTGTAAAATCCAGAAAGGCAGGACAGGCCATGGAGAACTGGGAGCCTTGTTATGCTGATGGGCGGGATGTCAATTGCCAACAGCCACTCGGGAGAAGTGTATGGTGTTTCCTGAAACATCTAAAAAACAAAGCAACAGAGCCTAGGGCACTTCCACTTATGGTCGTATAGCTTAGGGAAATTAAAATCAAAAGACACAGCCACCCCAAAGGTTGGGACGGCTCTGTTTACAAGAACCTGGTTTATGGTACAAGTTCAATATCGCAGAAAGTGAAAAATGGATAAAGAAGTTGTGGTACTTACGTACAATGCAGTATCACTCAGCAATGAAATCTATGTCATCAGGCCCGTAGCAGCATAATGAGTGGATTCAGGTATGATGATTCTAACTGAAATAAGTCACACAGGAAAAGAAACATCATAAGATATCACTAATACACGGAATGTAACCTTGGCTACACAGGAACTGAATAACAAAACAGAACAGGGTCTCAAATTTAGAAACCCAACTTATGCTTGCTTAAGGGGAAAGGTGAGTTGGGGTGCTGCATAAAACCAGAGATTGAAATGAGCACAGATAAAGTTCCTTAAGCCAAATATGGAATAGACAAGAGCTACTCCTTGCTCAACGAAATGGACTCAACACCCCATATTAAATGCCTAAGAGTGTACCTGACTAGGAAGTATCTTAAAACCTATGGATTGCTATGTCTCTGAAAGAGAATCAAGTGTGTGTACAGGGGCATAAACGCAGCAGTGATAGGATTGGAGAGGTTCGGTGAGCAAATGAAGACCCTTTGAAGTCATATTCCATGGTACCCATTCCACGGGTCTCAACTCTCCAGGTTTAAGGTATTCTTCCTTCAGCTAAAACATGCATGTGGAACCCAGAGTATGATCAACCGTGTGATCGGGAGACGTGTTCCAATATGTGTCAGTTTTCGTCCCCTGGTACTCGGGTGCAACATTCCAGACGCTTTACTAACACTCTCCCGACTTGGAGAGTCAGTGCCTTTAACCTCCTGTTTGGCCCAGTTTGCAATTTCTGCGGAAGATGAACAGGAATAGGGAGAACCAATGACAGACTAGCTGGAGGTGTCTGGACGGGCAAATTTAACTCTCATTTCCCACCAGGAAGAGGAATTAACCAAAGGCTCAGCGTGCCGTGCCGGAACCAGATTAGGGCCTGAAGCCATCCTGCGGTGTTGCGGCCAGCTCACGAGAAAGCGAGTTGAAGAAAGGAGCTCAGGGGCACTGTAATTCACAAACCTGCAGAGTTATAAATGACAGCTATCGTCCAAAAATATACTGAAGTAAGGCTGCCAAGAGGACTTGAAAGCGGGGCAGAATTGCAGGAAACCGATTTCAGGAGGTAGACTGGAATTGCATTTAAAGCATAGGAAAAGAGGCAGAACGTCCACAATGATGCACTTGGCCAAAAAGGGCGTATGCGTTTTTTCCTGAATATATTCAGGAAAAAACGCATACGCCCTTTTTGGCCAACCAAGCAAGCTTGCAAAGGAAATCTGCACTACAATGAAGTCTCACTTCCCCCCGGTCAAAAGGGCCATCTGAAAAAAGTGTAAAATCCAGAAAGGCAGGACAGGCCATGGAGAACTGGGAGCCTTGTTATGCTGATGGGCGGGATGTCAACTGCCAACAGCCACTCGGGAGAAGTGTATGGTGTTTCCTGAAACATCTAAAAAACAAAGCAACAGAGCCTCGGGCACTTCCACTTATGGTCCTATAGCTTAGGGAAATTAAAATCAAAAGACACAGCCACCCCAAAAGTTGGGACGGCTCTGTTTACAAGAACCTGGTTTACGGTACAAGTTCAATATCGCAGAAAGTGAAAAATGGATAAAGAAGTTGTGGTACTTACGTACAATGCAGTATCACTCAGCAATGAAATCTATGTCATCAGGCCCGTAGCAGCATAATGAGTGGATTCAGGTACGATGATTCTAACTGAAATAAGTCACACAGAAAAAGAAACATCATAAGATATCACTAATACACGGAATGTAACCTTGGCTACACAGGAACTGAATTACAAAACAGAACAGGGTCTCAAATTTAGAAACCCAACTTATGCTTGCTTAAGGGGAAAGGTGAGTTGGGGTGCTGCATAAAACCAGAGATTGAAATGAGCACAGATAAAGTTCCTTAAGCCAAATATGGAATAGACAAGAGCTACTCCTTGCTCAACGAAATGGATTCAACACCCCATATTAAACACCTAAGAATGTACCTGACTAGGAAGTATCTTAAAACCTATGGATTGCTATGTCTCCAAAAGAGAATCAAGCGTGTGTGAAGGGGCATAAACGCAGCAGTGATAGGATTGGAGAGGTTCGGTGAGCAAATGAAGACCCTTTGAAGTCATATTGCATGGTACCCATTCCACGGGTCTCAACTCTCCAGGTTTAAGGTATTCTTCCTTCAGCTAAAACATGCATGTGGAACCCAGAGTATGATCAACCATGTGATCGGGAGACGTGTTCCAATATGTGTCAGTTTTCGTCCCCCGGTACTCGGGTGCAACATTCCAGACGCTTTACTAACACTCTCCCGACTTGGAGAGTCAGTGCCTTTAACCTCCTGTTTGGCCCAGTTTGCAATTTCTGCGGAAGATGAACAGGAATAGGGAGAACCAATGACAGACTAGCTGGAGGTGTCTGGACGGGCAAATTTAACTCTCATTTCCCACCAGGAAGAGGAATTAACCAAAGGCTCAGCGTGCCGTGCCGGAACCAGATTAGGGCCTGAAGCCATCCTGCGGTGTTGCGGCCAGCTCACGAGAAAGCGAGTTGAAGAAAGGAGCTCAGGGACACTGTAATTCACAAACCTGCAGAGTTATAAATGACAGCTATCGTCCAAAAATATACTGAAGTAAGGCTGCCAAGAGGACTTGAAAGCGGGGCAGAATTGCAGGAAACCGATTTCAGGAGGTAGACTGGAATTGCATTGAAAGCATAGGAAAAGAGGCAGAACGTCCACAATGATGCACTTGGCCAAAAAGGGCGTATGCGTTTTTTCCTGAATATATTCAGGAAATAACGCATACGCCCTTTTTGGCCAACCAAGCAAGCTTGCAAAGGAAATCTGCACTACAATGAAGTCTCACTTCCCCCCGGTCAAAAGGGCCATCTGAAAAAAGTGTAAAATCCAGAAAGGCAGGACAGGCCATGGAGAACTGGGAGCCTTGTTATGCTGATGGGCGGGATGTCAACTGCCAACAGCCACTCG
The DNA here is from genome assembly GCF_949774975.1 of Lagenorhynchus albirostris. Lineage (NCBI taxonomy): Eukaryota > Metazoa > Chordata > Mammalia > Artiodactyla > Delphinidae > Lagenorhynchus > Lagenorhynchus albirostris. Next base: position 225,633 of record NW_026783321.1, on the reverse strand, counting down.
GGAGAAGTGTATGGTGTTTCCTGAAACATCTAAAAAACAAAGCAACAGAGCCTCGGGCACTTCCACTTATGGTCCTATAGCTTAGGGAAATTAAAATCAAAAGACACAGCCACCCCAAAGGTTGGGACGGCTCTGTTTACAAGAACCTGGTTTACGGTACAAGTTCAATATCGCAGAAAGTGAAAAATGGATAAAGAAGTTGTGGTACTTACGTACAATGCAGTATCACTCAGCAATGAAATCTATGTCATCAGGCCCGTAGCAGCATAATGAGTGGATTCAGGTACGATGATTCTAACTGAAATAAGTCACACAGAAAAAGAAACATCATAAGATATCACTAATACACGGAATGTAACCTTGGCTACACAGGAACTGAATTACAAAACAGAACAGGGTCTCAAATTTAGAAACCCAACTTATGCTTGCTTAAGGGGAAAGGTGAGTTGGGGTGCTGCATAAAACCAGAGATTGAAATGAGCACAGATAAAGTTCCTTAAGCCAAATATGGAATAGACAAGAGCTACTCCTTGCTCAACGAAATGGATTCAACACCCCATATTAAACACCTAAGAATGTACCTGACTAGGAAGTATCTTAAAACCTATGGATTGCTATGTCTCCAAAAGAGAATCAAGCGTGTGTGAAGGGGCATAAACGCAGCAGTGATAGGATTGGAGAGGTTCGGTGAGCAAATGAAGACCCTTTGAAGTCATATTGCATGGTACCCATTCCACGGGTCTCAACTCTCCAGGTTTAAGGTATTCTTCCTTCAGCTAAAACATGCATGTGGAACCCAGAGTATGATCAACCGTGTGATCGGGAGACGTGTTCCAATATGTCTCAGTTTTCGTCCCCCGGTACTCGGGTGCAACATTCCAGACGCTTTACTAACACTCTCCCGACTTGGAGAGTCAGTGCCTTTAACCTCCTGTTTGGCCCAGTTTGCAATTTCTGCAGAAGATGAACAGGAATAGGGAGAACCAATGACAGACTAGCTGGAGGTGTCTGGATGGGCAAATTTAACTCTCATTTCCCACCAGGAAGAGGAATTAACCAAAGGCTCAGCGTGCCGTGCCGGAACCAGATTAGGGCCTGAAGCCATCCTGCGGTGTTGCGGCCAGCTCACGAGAAAGCGAGTTGAAGAAAGGAGCTCAGGGGCACTGTAATTCACAAACCTGCAGAGTTATAAATGACAGCTATCGTCCAAAAATATACTGAAGTAAGGCTGCCAAGAGGACTTGAAAGCGGGGCAGAATTGCAGGAAACCGATTTCAGGAGGTAGACTGGAATTGCATTGAAAGCATAGGAAAAGAGGCAGAACGTCCACAATGATGCACTTGGCCAAAAAGGGCGTATGCGTTTTTTCCTGAATATATTCAGGAAAAAACGCATACGCCCTTTTTGGCCAACCAAGCAAGCTTGCAAAGGAAATCTGCACTACAATGAAGTCTCACTTCCCCCCGGTCAAAAGGGCCATCTGAAAAAAGTGTAAAATCCAGAAAGGCAGGACAGGCCATGGAGAACTGGGAGCCTTGTTATGCTGATGGGCGGGATGTCAATTGCCAACAGCCACTCGGGAGAAGTGTATGGTGTTTCCTGAAACATCTAAAAAACAAAGCAACAGAGCCTAGGGCACTTCCACTTATGGTCCTATAGCTTAGGGAAATTAAAATCAAAAAGACACAGCCACCCCAAAGGTTGGGACGGCTCTGTTTACAAGAACCTGGTTTACGGTACAAGTTCAATATCGCAGAAAGTGAAAAATGGATAAAGAAGTTGTGGTACTTACGTACAATGCAGTATCACTCAGCAATGAAATCTATGTCATCAGGCCCGTAGCAGCATAATGAGTGGATTCAGGTACGATGATTCTAACTGAAATAAGTCACACAGGAAAAGAAACATCATAAGATATCACTAATACACGGAATGTAACCTTGGCTACACAGGAACTGAATTACAAAACAGAACAGGGTCTCAAATTTAGAAACCCAACTTATGCTTGCTTAAGGGGAAAGGTGAGTTGGGGTGCTGCATAAAACCAGAGATTGAAATGAGCACAGATAAAGTTCCTTAAGCCAAATATGGAATAGACAAGAGCTACTCCTTGCTCAACGAAATGGACTCAACACCCCATATTAAATGCCTAAGAGTGTACCTGACTAGGAAGTATCTTAAAACCTATGGATTGCTATGTCTCTGAAAGAGAATCAAGTGTGTGTACAGGGGCATAAGCGCAGCAGTGATAGGATTGGAGAGGTTCGGTGAGCAAATGAAGACCCTTTGAAGTCATATTGCATGGTACCCATTCCACGGGTCTCAACTCTCCAGGTTTAAGGTATTCTTCCTTCAGCTAAAACATGCATGTGGAACCCAGAGTATGATCAACCGTGTGATCGGGAGACGTGTTCCAATATGTCTCAGTTTTCGTCCCCCGGTACTCGGGTGCAACATTCCAGACGCTTTACTAACACTCTCCCGACTTGGAGAGTCAGTGCCTTTAACCTCCTGTTTGGCCCAGTTTGCAATTTCTGCAGAAGATGAACAGGAATAGGGAGAACCAATGACAGACTAGCTGGAGGTGTCTGGACGGGCAAATTTAACTCTCATTTCCCACCAGGAAGAGGAATTAACCAAAGGCTCAGCGTGCCGTGCCGGAACCAGATTAGGGCCTGAAGCCATCCTGCGGTGTTGCGGCCAGCTCACGAGAAAGCGAGTTGAAGAAAGGAGCTCAGGGGCACTGTAATTCACAAACCTGCAGAGTTATAAATGACAGCTATCGTCCAAAAATATACTGAAGTAAGGCTGCCAAGAGGACTTGAAAGCGGGACAGAATTGCAGGAAACCGATTTCAGGAGGTAGACTGGAATTGCATTGAAAGCATAGGAAAAGAGGCAGAACGTCCACAATGATGCACTTGGCCAAAAAGGGCGTATGCGTTCTTTCCTGAATATATTCAGGAAAAAACGCATACGCCCTTTTTGGCCAACCAAGCAAGCTTGCAAAGGAAATCTGCACTACAATGAAGTCTCACTTCCCCCCGGTCAAAAGGGCCATCTGAAAAAAGTGTAAAATCCAGAAAGGCAGGACAGGCCATGGAGAACTGGGAGCCTTGTTATGCTGATGGGCGGGATGTCAATTGCCAACAGCCACTCGGGAGAAGTGTATGGTGTTTCCTGAAACATCTAAAAAACAAAGCAACAGAGCCTAGGGCACTTCCACTTATGGTCCTATAGCTTAGGGAAATTAAAATCAAAAAGACACAGCCACCCCAAAGGTTGGGAGGGCTCTGTTTACAAGAACCTGGTTTACGGTACAAGTTCAATATCGCAGAAAGTGAAAAATGGATAAAGAAGTTGTGGTACTTACGTACAATGCAATATCACTCAGCAATGAAATCTATGTCATCAGGCCCATAGCCATTAATTAGTGGATTCAGGTACGATGATTCTAACTGAAATAAGTCACACAGGAAAAGAAACATCATAAGATATCACTAATACACGGAATGTAACCTTGGCTACACAGGAACTGAATTACAAAACAGAACAGGGTCTCAAATTTAGAAACCCAACTTATGCTTGCTTAAGGGGAAAGGTGAGTTGGGGTGCTGCATAAAACCAGAGATTGAAATGAGCACAGATAAAGTTCCTTAAGCCAAATATGGAATAGACAAGAGCTACTCCTTGCTCAACGAAATGGACTCAACACCCCATATTAAATGCCTAAGAGTGTACCTGACTAGGAAGTATCTTAAAACCTATGGATTGCTATGTCTCTGAAAGAGAATCAAGTGTGTGTACAGGGCATAAGCGCAGCAGTGATAGGATTGGAGAGGTTCGGTGAGCAAATGAAGACCCTTTGAAGTCATATTGCATGGTACCCATTCCACGGGTCTCAACTCTCCAGGTTTAAGGTATTCTTCCTTCAGCTAAAACATGCATGTGGAACCCAGAGTATGATCAACCGTGTGATCGGGAGACGTGTTCCAATATGTCTCAGTTTTCGTCCCCCGGTACTCGGGTGCAACATTCCAGACGCTTTACTAACACTCTCCCGACTTGGAGAGTCAGTGCCTTTAACCTCCTGTTTGGCCCAGTTTGCAATTTCTGCAGAAGATGAACAGGAATAGGGAGAACCAATGACAGACTAGCTGGAGGTGTCTGGACGGGCAAATTTAACTCTCATTTCCCACCAGGAAGAGGAATTAACCAAAGGCTCAGCGTGCCGTGCCGGAACCAGATTAGGGCCTGAAGCCATCCTGCGGTGTTGCGGCCAGCTCACGAGAAAGCGACTTGAAGAAAGGAGCTCAGGGGCACTGTAATTCACAAACCTGCAGAGTTATAAATGACAGCTATCGTCCAAAAATATACTGAAGTAAGGCTGCCAAGAGGACTTGAAAGCGGGACAGAATTGCAGGAAACCGATTTCAGGAGGTAGACTGGAATTGCATTGAAAGCATAGGAAAAGAGGCAGAACGTCCACAATGATGCACTTGGCCAAAAAGGGCGTATGCGTTCTTTCCTGAATATATTCAGGAAAAAACGCATACGCCCTTTTTGGCCAACCAAGCAAGCTTGCAAAGGAAATCTGCACTACAATGAAGTCTCACTTCCCCCCGGTCAAAAGGGCCATCTGAAAAAAGTGTAAAATCCAGAAAGGCAGGACAGGCCATGGAGAACTGGGAGCCTTGTTATGCTGATGGGCGGGATGTCAATTGCCAACAGCCACTCGGGAGAAGTGTATGGTGTTTCCTGAAACATCTAAAAAACAAAGCAACAGAGCCTAGGGCACTTCCACTTATGGTCCTATAGCTTAGGGAAATTAAAATCAAAAAGACACAGCCACCCCAAAGGTTGGGAGGGCTCTGTTTACAAGAACCTGGTTTACGGTACAAGTTCAATATCGCAGAAAGTGAAAAATGGATAAAGAAGTTGTGGTACTTACGTACAATGCAATATCACTCAGCAATGAAATCTATGTCATCAGGCCCATAGCCATTAATGAGTGGATTCAGGTACGATGATTCTAACTGAAATAAGTCACACAGGAAAAGAAACATCATAAGATATCACTAATACACGGAATGTAACCTTGGCTACACAGGAACTGAATTACAAAACAGAACAGGGTCTCAAATTTAGAAACCCAACTTATGCTTGCTTAAGGGGAAAGGTGAGTTGGGGTGCTGCATAAAACCAGAGATTGAAATGAGCACAGATAAAGTTCCTTAAGCCAAATATGGAATAGACAAGAGCTACTCCTTGCTCAACGAAATGGACTCAACACCCCATATTAAATGCCTAAGAGTGTACCTGACTAGGAAGTATCTTAAAACCTATGGATTGCTATGTCTCTGAAAGAGAATCAAGTGTGTGTACAGGGGCATAAACGCAGCAGTGATAGGATTGGAGAGGTTCGGTGAGCAAATGAAGACCCTTTGAAGTCATATTGCATGGTACCCATTCCACGGGTCTCAACTCTCCAGGTTTAAGGTATTCTTCCTTCAGCTAAAACATGCATGTGGAACCCAGAGTATGATCAACCGTGTGATCGGGAGACGTGTTCCAATATGTGTCAGTTTTCGTCCCCTGGTACTCGGGTGCAACATTCCAGACGCTTTACTAACACTCTCCCGACTTGGAGAGTCAGTGCCTTTAACCTCCTGTTTGGCCCAGTTTGCAATTTCTGCGGAAGATGAACAGGAATAGGGAGAACCAATGACAGACTAGCTGGAGGTGTCTGGACGGGCAAATTTAACTCTCATTTCCCACCAGGAAGAGGAATTAACCAAAGGCTCAGCGTGCCGTGCCGGAACCAGATTAGGGCCTGAAGCCATCCTGCGGTGTTGCGGCCAGCTCACGAGAAAGCGAGTTGAAGAAAGGAGCTCAGGGGCACTGTAATTCACAAACCTGCAGAGTTATAAATGACAGCTATCGTCCAAAAATATACTGAAGTAAGGCTGCCAAGAGGACTTGAAAGCGGGGCAGAATTGCAGGAAACCGATTTCAGGAGGTAGACTGGAATTGCACTGAAAGCATAGGAAAAGAGGCAGAACGTCCACAATGATGCACTTGGCCAAAAAGGGCGTATGCGTTTTTTCCTGAATATATTCAGGAAAAAACGCATACGCCCTTTTTGGCCAACCAAGCAAGCTTGCAAAGGAAATCTGCACTACAATGAAGTCTCACTTCCCCCCGGTCAAAAGGGCCATCTGAAAAATGTGTAAAATCCAGAAAGGCAGGACAGGCCATGGAGAACTGGGAGCCTTGTTATGCTGATGGGCGGGATGTAAATTGCCAACAGCCACTCGGGAGAAGTGTATGGTGTTTCCTGAAACATCTAAAAAACAAAGCAACAGAGCCTAGGGCACTTCCCCTTATGGTCCTATAGATTAGGGAAATTAAACTCAAAAAGACACAGCCACCCCAAAGTTTGGCACGGCTGTGTTTACAAGAACCACGTTTACGGTACAAGTTCAATATCGCAGAAAGTGAAAAATGGATAAAGAAGTTGTGGTACTTACGTACAATGCAGTATCACTCAGCAAGGAAATCTATGTCATCAGGCCTGTAGCAGCATAATGAGTGGATTCAGGTATGCTGATTCTAACTGAAATAAGTCACACAGAAAAAGAAACATCATAAGATATCACTAATACACGGAATGTAACCTTGGCTACACAGGAACTGAATTACAAAACAGAACAGGGTCTCAAATTTAGAAACCCAACTTATGCTTGCTTAAGGGGAAAGGTGAGTTGGGGTGCTGCATAAAACCAGAGATTGAAATGAGCACAGATAAAGTTCCTTAAGCCAAATATGGAATAGACAAGAGCTACTCCTTGCTCAACGAAATGGATTCAACACCCCATATTAAACACCTAAGAATGTACCTGACTAGGAAGTATCTTAAAACCTATGGATTGCTATGTCTCTGAAAGAGAATCAAGCGTGTGTGCAGGGGCATAAACGCAGCAGTGATAGGATTGGAGAGGTTCGGTGAGCAAATGAAGACCCTTTGAAGTCATATTGCATGGTACCCATTCCACGGGTCTCAACTCTCCAGGTTTAAGGTATTCTTCCTTCAGCTAAAACATGCATGTGGAACCCAGAGTATGATCAACTGTGTGATCGGGAGACGTGTTCCAATATGTGTCAGTTTTCGTCCCCCGGTACTCGGGTGCAACATTCCAGACGCTTTACTAACACTCTCCCGACTTGGAGAGTCAGTGCCTTTAAGCTCCTGTTTGGCCCAGTTTGCAATTTCTGCGGAAGATGAACAGGAATAGGGAGAACCAATGACAGACTAGCTGGAGGTGTCTGGACGGGCAAATTTAACTCTCATTTCCCACCAGGAAGAGGAATTAACCAAAGGCTCAGCGTGCCGTGCCGGAACCAGATTAGGGCCTGAAGCCATCCTGCGGTGTTGCGGCCAGCTCACGAGAAAGCGAGTTGAAGAAAGGAGCTCAGGGGCACTGTAATTCACAAACCTGCAGAGTTATAAATGACAGCTATCGTCCAAAAATATACTGAAGTAAGGCTGCCAAGAGGACTTGAAAGCGGGACAGAATTGCAGGAAACCGATTTCAGGAGGTAGACTGGAATTGCATTGAAAGCATAGGAAAAGAGGCAGAACGTCCACAATGATGCACTTGGCCAAAAAGGGCGTATGCGTTTTTTCCTGAATATATTCAGGAAAAAACGCATACGCCCTTTTTGGCCAACCAAGCAAGCTTGCAAAGGAAATCTGCACTACAATGAAGTCTCACTTCCCCCCGGTCAAAAGGGCCATCTGAAAAAAGTGTAAAATCCAGAAAGGCAGGACAGGCCATGGAGAACTGGGAGCCTTGTTATGCTGATGGGCGGGATGTCAATTGCCAACAGCCACTCGGGAGAAGTGTATGGTGTTTCCTGAAACATCTAAAAAACAAAGCAACAGAGCCTAGGGCACTTCCACTTATGGTCCTATAGCTTAGGGAAATTAAAATCAAAAAGACACAGCCACCCCAAAGGTTGGGACGGCTCTGTTTACAAGAACCTGGTTTACGGTACAAGTTCAATATCGCAGAAAGTGAAAAATGGATAAAGAAGTTGTGGTACTTACGTACAATGCAGTATCACTCAGCAATGAAATCTATGTCATCAGGCCCGTAGCAGCATAATGAGTGGATTCAGGTACGATGATTCTAACTGAAATAAGTCACACAGGAAAAGAAACATCATAAGATATCACTAATACACGGAATGTAACCTTGGCTACACAGGAACTGAATTACAAAACAGAACAGGGTCTCAAATTTAGAAAACCAACTTATGCTTGCTTAAGGGGAAAGGTGAGTTGGGGTGCTGCATAAAACCAGAGATTGAAATGAGCACAGATAAAGTTCCTTAAGCCAAATATGGAATAGACAAGAGCTACTCCTTGCTCAACGAAATGGACTCAACACCCCATATTAAAGGCCTAAGAGTGTACCTGACTAGGAAGTATCTTAAAACCTATGGATTGCTATGTCTCTGAAAGAGAATCAAGCGTGTGTACAGGGGCATAAACGCAGCAGTGATAGGATTGGAGAGGTTCGGTGAGCAAATGAAGACCCTTTGAAGTCATATTGCATGGTACCCATTCCACGGGTCTCAACTCTCCAGGTTGAAGGTATTCTTCCTTCAGCTAAAACATGCATGTGGAACCCAGAGTATGATCAACCGTGTGATCGGGAGTCGTGTTCCAATATGTCTCAGTTTTCGTCCCCTGGTACTCGGGTGCAACATTCCAGACGCTTTACTAACACTCTCCCGACTTGGAGAGTCAGTGCCTTTAAGCTCCTGTTTGGCCCAGTTTGCAATTTCTGCGGAAGATGAACAGGAATAGGGAGAACCAATGACAGACTAGCTGGAGGTGTCTGGACGGGCAAATTTAACTCTCATTTCCCACCAGGAAGAGGAATTAACCAAAGGCTCAGCGTGCCGTGCCGGAACCAGATTAGGGCCTGAAGCCATCCTGCGGTGTTGCGGCCAGCTCACGAGAAAGCGAGTTGAAGAAAGGAGCTCAGGGGCACTGTAATTCACAAACCTGCAGAGTTATAAATGACAGCTATCGTCCAAAAATATACTGAAGTAAGGCTGCCAAGAGGACTTGAAAGCGGGGCAGAATTGCAGGAAACCGATTTCAGGAGGTAGACTGGAATTGCATTGAAAGCATAGGAAAAGAGGCAGAACGTCCACAATGATGCACTTGGCCAAAAAGGGCGTATGCGTTTTTTCCTGAATATATTCAGGAAAAAACGCATACGCCCTTTTTGGCCAACCAAGCAAGCTTGCAAAGGAAATCTGCACTACAATGAAGTCTCACTTCCCCCCGGTCAAAAGGGCCATCTGAAAAAAGTGTAAAATCCAGAAAGGCAGGACAGGCCATGGAGAACTGGGAGCCTTGTTATGCTGATGGGCGGGATGTCAATTGCCAACAGCCACTCGGGAGAAGTGTATGGTCTTTCCTGAAACATCTAAAAAACAAAGCAAAAGAGCCTAGGGCACTTCCACTTATGGTCCTATAGCTTAGGGAAATTAAAATCAAAAGACACAGCACCCCAAAGGTTGGGACGGCTCTGTTTACAAGAACCTGGTTTACGGTACAAGTTCAATATCGCAGAAAGTGAAAAATGGATAACGAAGTTGTGGTACTTACGTACAATGCAATATCACTCAGCAATGAAATCTATGTCATCAGGCCCATAGCAGCATAATGAGTGGATTCAGGTACGATGATTCTAACTGAAATAAGTCACACAGAAAAAGAAACATCATAAGATATCACTAATACACGGAATGTAACCTTGGCTACACAGGAACTGAATTCCAAAACAGAACAGGGTCTCAAATTTAGAAACCCAACTTATGCTTGCTTAAGGGGAAAGGTGAGTTGGGGTGCTGCATAAAACCAGAGATTGAAATGAGCACAGATAAAGTTCCTTAAGCCAAATATGGAATAGACAAGAGCTACTCCTTGCTCAACGAAATGGACTCAACACCCCATATTAAAGGCCTAAGAGTGTACCTGACTAGGAAGTATCTTAAAACCTATGGATTGCTATGTCTCTGAAAGAGAATCAAGTGTGTGTACAGGGGCATAAGCGCAGCAGTGATAGGATTGGAGAGGTTCGGTGAGCAAATGAAGACCCTTTGAAGTCATATTGCATGGTACCCATTCCACGGGTCTCAACTCTCCAGGTTGAAGGTATTCTTCCTTCAGCTAAAACATGCATGTGGAACCCAGAGTATGATCAACCGTGTGATCGGGAGACGTGTTCCAATATGTGTCAGTTTTCGTCCCCTGGTACTCGGGTGCAACATTCCAGACGCTTTACTAACACTCTCCCGACTTGGAGAGTCAGTGCCTTTAACCTCCTGTTTGGCCCAGTTTGCAATTTCTGCGGAAGATGAACAGGAGTAGGGAGAACCAATGAGAGACTAGCTGGAGGTGTCTGGACGGGCAAATTTAACTCTCATTTCCCACCAGGAAGAGGAATTAACCAAAGGCTCAGCGTGCCGTGCCGGAACCAGATTAGGGCCTGAAGCCATCCTGCGGTGTTGCGGCCAGCTCACGAGAAAGCGAGTTGAAGAAAGGAGCTCAGGGGCACTGTAATTCACAAACCTGCAGAGTTATAAATGACAGCTATCGTCCAAAAATATACTGAAGTAAGGCTGCCAAGAGGACTTGAAAGCGGGGCAGAATTGCAGGAAACCGATTTCAGGAGGTAGACTGGAATTGCACTGAAAGCATAGGAAAAGAGGCAGAACGTCCACAATGATGCACTTGGCCAAAAAGGGCGTATGCGTTTTTTCCTGAATATATTCAGGAAAAAACGCATACGCCCTTTTTGGCCAACCAAGCAAGCTTGCAAAGGAAATCTGCACTACAATGAAGTCTCACTTCCCCCCGGTCAAAAGGGCCATCTGAAAAAAGTGTAAAATCCAGAAAGGCAGGACAGGCCATGGAGAACTGGGAGCCTTGTTATGCTGATGGGCGGGATGTCAATTGCCAACAGCCACTCGGGAGAAGTGTATGGTGTTTCCTGAAACATCTAAAAAACAAAGCAACAGAGCCTAGGGCACTTCCACTTATGGTCCTATAGCTTAGGGAAATTAAAATCAAAAAGACACAGCCACCCCAAAGGTTGGGACGGCTCTGTTTACAAGAACCTGGTTTACGGTACAAGTTCAATATCGCAGAAAGTGAAAAATGGATAAAGAAGTTGTGGTACTTACGTACAATGCAATATCACTCAGCAATGAAATCTATGTCATCAGGCCCATAGCCATTAATGAGTGGATTCAGGTACGATGATTCTAACTGAAATAAGTCACACAGGAAAAGAAACATCATAAGATATCACTAATACACGGAATGTAACCTTGGCTACACAGGAACTGAATTACAAAACAGAACAGGGTCTCAAATTTAGAAACCCAACTTATGCTTGCTTAAGGGGAAAGGTGAGTTGGGGTGCTGCATAAAACCAGAGATTGAAATGAGCACAGATAAAGTTCCTTAAGCCAAATATGGAATAGACAAGAGCTACTCCTTGCTCAACGAAATGGACTCAACACCCCATATTAAATGCCTAAGAGTGTACCTGACTAGGAAGTATCTTAAAACCTATGGATTGCTATGTCTCTGAAAGAGAATCAAGTGTGTGTACAGGGGCATAAACGCAGCAGTGATAGGATTGGAGAGGTTCGGTGAGCAAATGAAGACCCTTTGAAGTCATATTGCATGGTACCCATTCCACGGGTCTCAACTCTCCAGGTTTAAGGTATTCTTCCTTCAGCTAAAACATGCATGTGGAACCCAGAGTATGATCAACCGTGTGATCGGGAGACGTGTTCCAATATGTGTCAGTTTTCGTCCCCTGGTACTCGGGTGCAACATTCCAGACGCTTTACTAACACTCTCCCGACTTGGAGAGTCAGTGCCTTTAACCTCCTGTTTGGCCCAGTTTGCAATTTCTGCGGAAGATGAACAGGAATAGGGAGAACCAATGACAGACTAGCTGGAGGTGTCTGGACGGGCAAATTTAACTCTCATTTCCCACCAGGAAGAGGAATTAACCAAAGGCTCAGCGTGCCGTGCCGGAACCAGATTAGGGCCTGAAGCCATCCTGCGGTGTTGCGGCCAGCTCACGAGAAAGCGAGTTGAAGAAAGGAGCTCAGGGGCACTGTAATTCACAGACCTGCAGAGTTATAAATGACAGCTATCGTCCAAAAATATACTGAAGTAAGGCTGCCAAGAGGACTTGAAAGCGGGGCAGAATTGCAGGAAACCGATTTCAGGAGGTAGACTGGAATTGCATTGAAAGCATAGGAAAAGAGGCAGAACGTCCACAATGATGCACTTGGCCAAAAAGGGCGTATGCGTTTTTTCCTGAATATATTCAGGAAAAAACGCATACGCCCTTTTTGGCCAACCAAGCAAGCTTGCAAAGGAAATCTGCACTACAATGAAGTCTCACTTCCCCCCGGTCAAAAGGGCCATCTGAAAAATGTGTAAAATCCAGAAAGGCAGGACAGGCCATGGAGAACTGGGAGACTTGTTATGCTGATGGGCGGGATGTAAATTGCCAACAGCCACTCGGGAGAAGTGTATGGTGTTTCCTGAAACATCTAAAAAACAAAGCAGCAGAGCCTAGGGCACTTCCACTTATGGTCCTATAGATTAGGGAAATTAAACTCAAAAAGACACAGCCACCCCAAAGTTTGGCACGGCTGTGTTTACAAGAACCACGTTTACGGTACAAGTTCAATATCGCAGAAAGTGAAAAATGGATAAAGAAGTTGTGGTACTTACGTACAATGCAGTATCACTCAGCAAGGAAATCTATGTCATCAGGCCCGTAGCAGCATAATGAGTGGATTCAGGTACGATGATTCTAACTGAAATAAGTCACACAGAAAAAGAAACATCATAAGATATCACTAATACACGGAATGTAACCTTGGCTACACAGGAACTGAATTACAAAACAGAACAGGGTCTCAAATTTAGAAACCCAACTTATGCTTGCTTAAGGGGAAAGGTGAGTTGGGGTGCTGCATAAAACCAGAGATTGAAATGAGCACAGATAAAGTTCCTTAAGCCAAATATGGAATAGACAAGAGCTACTCCTTGCTCAACGAAATGGATTCAACACCCCATATTAAACACCTAAGAATGTACCTGACTAGGAAGTATCTTAAAACCTATGGATTGCTATGTCTCCGAAAAAGAATCAAGCGTGTGTGCAGGGGCATAAACGCAGCAGTGATAGGATTGGAGAGGTTCGGTGAGCAAATGAAGACCCTTTGAAGTCATATTGCATGGTACCCATTCCACGGGTCTCAACTCTCCAGGTTTAAGGTATTCTTCCTTCAGCTAAAACATGCATGTGGAACCCAGAGTATGATCAACCGTGTGATCGGGAGACGTGTTCCAATATGTCTCAGTTTTCGTCCCCTGGTACTCGGGTGCAACATTCCAGACGCTTTACTAACACTCTCCCGACTTGGAGAGTCAGTGCCTTTAACCTCCTGTTTGGCCCAGTTTGCAATTTCTGCGGAAGATGAACAGGAGTAGGGAGAACCAATGAGAGACTAGCTGGAGGTGTCTGGACGGGCAAATTTAACTCTCATTTCCCACCAGGAAGAGGAATTAACCAAAGGCTCAGCGTGCCGTGCCGGAACCAGATTAGGGCCTGAAGCCATCCTGCGGTGTTGCGGCCAGCTCACGAGAAAGCGAGTTGAAGAAAGGAGCTCAGGGGCACTGTAATTCACAAACCTGCAGAGTTATAAATGACAGCTATCGTCCAAAAATATACTGAAGTAAGGCTGCCAAGAGGACTTGAAAGCGGGGCAGAATTGCAGGAAACCGATTTCAGGAGGTAGACTGGAATTGCACTGAAAGCATAGGAAAAGAGGCAGAACGTCCACAATGATGCACTTGGCCAAAAAGGGCGTATGCGTTTTTTCCTGAATATATTCAGGAAAAAACGCATACGCCCTTTTTGGCCAACCAAGCAAGCTTGCAAAGGAAATCTGCACTACAATGAAGTCTCACTTCCCCCCGGTCAAAAGGGCCATCTGAAAAAAGTGTAAAATCCAGAAAGGCAGGACAGGCCATGGAGAACTGGGAGCCTTGTTATGCTGATGGGCGGGATGTCAATTGCCAACAGCCACTCGGGAGAAGTGTATGGTGTTTCCTGAAACATCTAAAAAACAAAGCAACAGAGCCTAGGGCACTTCCACTTATGGTCCTATAGCTTAGGGAAATTAAAATCAAAAAGACACAGCCACCCCAAAGGTTGGGACGGCTCTGTTTACAAGAACCTGGTTTACGGTACAAGTTCAATATCGCAGAAAGTGAAAAATGGATAAAGAAGTTGTGGTACTTACGTACAATGCAATATCACTCAGCAATGAAATCTATGTCATCAGGCCCATAGCCATTAATGAGTGGATTCAGGTACGATGATTCTAACTGAAATAAGTCACACAGGAAAAGAAACATCATAAGATATCACTAATACACGGAATGTAACCTTGGCTACACAGGAACTGAATTACAAAACAGAACAGGGTCTCAAATTTAGAAACCCAACTTATGCTTGCTTAAGGGGAAAGGTGAGTTGGGGTGCTGCATAAAACCAGAGATTGAAATGAGCACAGATAAAGTTCCTTAAGCCAAATATGGAATAGACAAGAGCTACTCCTTGCTCAACGAAATGGACTCAACACCCCATATTAAATGCCTAAGAGTGTACCTGACTAGGAAGTATCTTAAAACCTATGGATTGCTATGTCTCTGAAAGAGAATCAAGTGTGTGTACAGGGGCATAAACGCAGCAGTGATAGGATTGGAGAGGTTCGGTGAGCAAATGAAGACCCTTTGAAGTCATATTGCATGGTACCCATTCCACGGGTCTCAACTCTCCAGGTTTAAGGTATTCTTCCTTCAGCTAAAACATGCATGTGGAACCCAGAGTATGATCAACCGTGTGATCGGGAGACGTGTTCCAATATGTGTCAGTTTTCGTCCCCTGGTACTCGGGTGCAACATTCCAGACGCTTTACTAACACTCTCCCGACTTGGAGAGTCAGTGCCTTTAACCTCCTGTTTGGCCCAGTTTGCAATTTCTGCGGAAGATGAACAGGAATAGGGAGAACCAATGACAGACTAGCTGGAGGTGTCTGGACGGGCAAATTTAACTCTCATTTCCCACCAGGAAGAGGAATTAACCAAAGGCTCAGCGTGCCGTGCCGGAACCAGATTAGGGCCTGAAGCCATCCTGCGGTGTTGCGGCCAGCTCACGAGAAAGCGAGTTGAAGAAAGGAGCTCAGGGGCACTGTAATTCACAAACCTGCAGAGTTATAAATGACAGCTATCGTCCAAAAATATACTGAAGTAAGGCTGCCAAGAGGACTTGAAAGCGGGGCAGAATTGCAGGAAACCGATTTCAGGAGGTAGACTGGAATTGCATTGAAAGCATAGGAAAAGAGGCAGAACGTCCACAATGATGCACTTGGCCAAAAAGGGCGTATGCGTTTTTTCCTGAATATATTCAGGAAAAAACGCATACGCCCTTTTTGGCCAACCAAGCAAGCTTGCAAAGGAAATCTGCACTACAATGAAGTCTCACTTCCCCCCGGTCAAAAGGGCCATCTGAAAAATGTGTAAAATCCAGAAAGGCAGGACAGGCCATGGAGAACTGGGAGACTTGTTATGCTGATGGGCGGGATGTAAATTGCCAACAGCCACTCGGGAGAAGTGTATGGTGTTTCCTGAAACATCTAAAAAACAAAGCAGCAGAGCCTAGGGCACTTCCACTTATGGTCCTATAGATTAGGGAAATTAAACTCAAAAAGACACAGCCACCCCAAAGTTTGGCACGGCTGTGTTTACAAGAACCACGTTTACGGTACAAGTTCAATATCGCAGAAAGTGAAAAATGGATAAAGAAGTTGTGGTACTTACGTACAATGCAGTATCACTCAGCAAGGAAATCTATGTCATCAGGCCCGTAGCAGCATAATGAGTGGATTCAGGTACGATGATTCTAACTGAAATAAGTCACACAGAAAAAGAAACATCATAAGATATCACTAATACACGGAATGTAACCTTGGCTACACAGGAACTGAATTACAAAACAGAACAGGGTCTCAAATTTAGAAACCCAACTTATGCTTGCTTAAGGGGAAAGGTGAGTTGGGGTGCTGCATAAAACCAGAGATTGAAATGAGCACAGATAAAGTTCCTTAAGCCAAATATGGAATAGACAAGAGCTACTCCTTGCTCAACGAAATGGATTCAACACCCCATATTAAACACCTAAGAATGTACCTGACTAGGAAGTATCTTAAAACCTATGGATTGCTATGTCTCCGAAAAAGAATCAAGCGTGTGTGCAGGGGCATAAACGCAGCAGTGATAGGATTGGAGAGGTTCGGTGAGCAAATGAAGACCCTTTGAAGTCATATTGCATGGTACCCATTCCACGGGTCTCAACTCTCCAGGTTTAAGGTATTCTTCCTTCAGCTAAAACATGCATGTGGAACCCAGAGTATGATCAACCGTGTGATCGGGAGACGTGTTCCAATATGTCTCAGTTTTCGTCCCCTGGTACTCGGGTGCAACATTCCAGACGCTTTACTAACACTCTCCCGACTTGGAGAGTCAGTGCCTTTAACCTCCTGTTTGGCCCAGTTTGCAATTTCTGCGGAAGATGAACAGGAATAGGGAGAACCAATGACAGACTAGCTGGAGGTGTCTGGACGGGCAAATTTAACTCTCATTTCCCACCAGGAAGAGGAATTAACCAAAGGCTCAGCGTGCCGTGCCGGAACCAGATTAGGGCCTGAAGCCATCCTGCGGTGTTGCGGCCAGCTCACGAGAAAGCGAGTTGAAGAAAGGAGCTCAGGGGCACTGTAATTCACAAACCTGCAGAGTTATAAATGACAGCTATCGTCCAAAAATATACTGAAGTAAGGCTGCCAAGAGGACTTGAAAGCGGGGCAGAATTGCAGGAAACCGATTTCAGGAGGTAGACTGGAATTGCACTGAAAGCATAGGAAAAGAGGCAGAACGTCCACAATGATGCACTTGGCCAAAAAGGGCGTATGCGTTTTTTCCTGAATATATTCAGGAAAAAACGCATACGCCCTTTTTGGCCAACCAAGCAAGCTTGCAAAGGAAATCTGCACTACAATGAAGTCTCACTTCCCCCCGGTCAAAAGGGCCATCTGAAAAATGTGTAAAATCCAGAAAGGCAGGACAGGCCATGGAGAACTGGGAGCCTTGTTATGCTGATGGGCGGGATGTAAATTGCCAACAGCCACTCGGGAGAAGTGTATGGTGTTTCCTGAAACATCTAAAAAACAAAGCAACAGAGCCTAGGGCACTTCCACTTATGGTCCTATAGATTAGGGAAATTAAACTCAAAAAGACACAGCCACCCCAAAGTTTGGCACGGCTGTGTTTACAAGAACCACGTTTACGGTACAAGTTCAATATCGCAGAAAGTGAAAAATGGATAAAGAAGTTGTGGTAATTACGTACAATGCAGTATCACTCAGCAAGGAAATCTATGTCATCAGGCCTGTAGCAGCATAATGAGTGGATTCAGGTATGCTGATTCTAACTGAAATAAGTCACACAGAAAAAGAAACATCATAAGATATCACTAATACACGGAATGTAACCTTGGCTACACAGGAACTGAATTACAAAACAGAACAGGGTCTCAAATTTAGAAAACCAACTTATGCTTGCTTAAGGGGAAAGGTGAGTTGGGGTGCTGCATAAAACCAGAGATTGAAATGAGCACAGATAAAGTTCCTTAAGCCAAATATGGAATAGACAAGAGCTACTCCTTGCTCAACGAAATGGATTCAACACCCCATATTAAACACCTAAGAATGTACCTGACTAGGAAGTATCTTAAAACCTATGGATTGCTATGTCTCTGAAAGAGAATCAAGCGTGTGTGCAGGGGCATAAACGCAGCAGTGATAGGATTGGAGAGGTTCGGTGAGCAAATGAAGACCCTTTGAAGTCATATTGCATGGTACCCATTCCACGGGTCTCAACTCTCCAGGTTTAAGGTATTCTTCCTTCAGCTAAAACATGCATGTGGAACCCAGAGTATGATCAACTGTGTGATCGGGAGACGTGTTCCAATATGTCTCAGTTTTCGTCCCCCGGTACTCGGGTGCAACATTCCAGACGCTTTACTAACACTCTCCCGACTTGGAGAGTCAGTGCCTTTAAGCTCCTGTTTGGCCCAGTTTGCAATTTCTGCGGAAGATGAACAGGAATAGGGAGAACCAATGACAGACTAGCTGGAGGTGTCTGGACGGGCAAATTTAACTCTCATTTCCCACCAGGAAGAGGAATTAACCAAAGGCTCAGCGTGCCGTGCCGGAACCAGATTAGGGCCTGAAGCCATCCTGCGGTGTTGCGGCCAGCTCACGAGAAAGCGAGTTGAAGAAAGGAGCTCAGGGGCACTGTAATTCACAAACCTGCAGAGTTATAAATGACAGCTATCGTCCAAAAATATACTGAAGTAAGGCTGCCAAGAGGACTTGAAAGCGGGACAGAATTGCAGGAAACCGATTTCAGGAGGTAGACTGGAATTGCATTGAAAGCATAGGAAAAGAGGCAGAACGTCCACAATGATGCACTTGGCCAAAAAGGGCGTATGCGTTTTTTCCTGAATATATTCAGGAAAAAACGCATACGCCCTTTTTGGCCAACCAAGCAAGCTTGCAAAGGAAATCTGCACTACAATGAAGTCTCACTTCCCCCCGGTCAAAAGGGCCATCTGAAAAAAGTGTAAAATCCAGAAAGGCAGGACAGGCCATGGAGAACTGGGAGCCTTGTTATGCTGATGGGCGGGATGTAAATTGCCAACAGCCACTCGGGAGAAGTGTATGGTGTTTCCTGAAACATCTAAAAAACAAAGCAACAGAGCCTAGGGCACTTCCACTTATGGTCCTATAGCTTAGGGAAATTAAAATCAAAAAGACACAGCCACCCCAAAGGTTGGGACGGCTCTGTTTACAAGAACCTGGTTTACGGTACAAGTTCAATATCGCAGAAAGTGAAAAATGGATAAAGAAGTTGTGGTACTTACGTACAATGCAGTATCACTCAGCAATGAAATCTATGTCATCAGGCCCGTAGCAGCATAATGAGTGGATTCAGGTACGATGATTCTAACTGAAATAAGTCACACAGGAAAAGAAACATCATAAGATATCACTAATACACGGAATGTAACCTTGGCTACACAGGAACTGAATTACAAAACAGAACAGGGTCTCAAATTTAGAAAACCAACTTATGCTTGCTTAAGGGGAAAGGTGAGTTGGGGTGCTGCATAAAACCAGAGATTGAAATGAGCACAGATAAAGTTCCTTAAGCCAAATATGGAATAGACAAGAGCTACTCCTTGCTCAACGAAATGGACTCAACACCCCATATTAAAGGCCTAAGAGTGTACCTGACTAGGAAGTATCTTAAAACCTATGGATTGCTATGTCTCTGAAAGAGAATCAAGTGTGTGTACAGGGGCATAAACGCAGCAGTGATAGGATTGGAGAGGTTCGGTGAGCAAATGAAGACCCTTTGAAGTCATATTGCATGGTACCCATTCCACGGGTCTCAACTCTCCAGGTTGAAGGTATTCTTCCTTCAGCTAAAACATGCATGTGGAACCCAGAGTATGATCAACCGTGTGATCGGGAGACGTGTTCCAATATGTGTCAGTTTTCGTCCCCTGGTACTCGGGTGCAACATTCCAGACGCTTTACTAACACTCTCCCGACTTGGAGAGTCAGTGCCTTTAACCTCCTGTTTGGCCCAGTTTGCAATTTCTGCGGAAGATGAACAGGAATAGGGAGAACCAATGACAGACTAGCTGGAGGTGTCTGGACGGGCAAATTTAACTCTCATTTCCCACCAGGAAGAGGAATTAACCAAAGGCTCAGCGTGCCGTGCCGGAACCAGATTAGGGCCTGAAGCCATCCTGCGGTGTTGCGGCCAGCTCACGAGAAAGCGAGTTGAAGAAAGGAGCTCAGGGGCACTGTAATTCACAAACCTGCAGAGTTATAAATGACAGCTATCGTCCAAAAATATACTGAAGTAAGGCTGCCAAGAGGACTTGAAAGCGGGGCAGAATTGCAGGAAACCGATTTCAGGAGGTAGACTGGAATTGCACTGAAAGCATAGGAAAAGAGGCAGAACGTCCACAATGATGCACTTGGCCAAAAAGGGCGTATGCGTTTTTTCCTGAATATATTCAGGAAAAAACGCATACGCCCTTTTTGGCCAACCAAGCAAGCTTGCAAAGGAAATCTGCACTACAATGAAGTCTCACTTCCCCCCGGTCAAAAGGGCCATCTGAAAAATGTGTAAAATCCAGAAAGGCAGGACAGGCCATGGAGAACTGGGAGCCTTGTTATGCTGATGGGCGGGATGTAAATTGCCAACAGCCACTCGGGAGAAGTGTATGGTGTTTCCTGAAACATCTAAAAAACAAAGCAACAGAGCCTAGGGCACTTCCCCTTATGGTCCTATAGATTAGGGAAATTAAACTCAAAAAGACACAGCCACCCCAAAGTTTGGCACGGCTGTGTTTACAAGAACCACGTTTACGGTACAAGTTCAATATCGCAGAAAGTGAAAAATGGATAAAGAAGTTGTGGTACTTACGTACAATGCAGTATCACTCAGCAAGGAAATCTATGTCATCAGGCCTGTAGCAGCATAATGAGTGGATTCAGGTATGCTGATTCTAACTGAAATAAGTCACACAGAAAAAGAAACATCATAAGATATCACTAATACACGGAATGTAACCTTGGCTACACAGGAACTGAATTACAAAACAGAACAGGGTCTCAAATTTAGAAACCCAACTTATGCTTGCTTAAGGGGAAAGGTGAGTTGGGGTGCTGCATAAAACCAGAGATTGAAATGAGCACAGATAAAGTTCCTTAAGCCAAATATGGAATAGACAAGAGCTACTCCTTGCTCAACGAAATGGATTCAACACCCCATATTAAACACCTAAGAATGTACCTGACTAGGAAGTATCTTAAAACCTATGGATTGCTATGTCTCTGAAAGAGAATCAAGCGTGTGTGCAGGGGCATAAACGCAGCAGTGATAGGATTGGAGAGGTTCGGTGAGCAAATGAAGACCCTTTGAAGTCATATTGCATGGTACCCATTCCACGGGTCTCAACTCTCCAGGTTTAAGGTATTCTTCCTTCAGCTAAAACATGCATGTGGAACCCAGAGTATGATCAACTGTGTGATCGGGAGACGTGTTCCAATATGTGTCAGTTTTCGTCCCCCGGTACTCGGGTGCAACATTCCAGACGCTTTACTAACACTCTCCCGACTTGGAGAGTCAGTGCCTTTAAGCTCCTGTTTGGCCCAGTTTGCAATTTCTGCGGAAGATGAACAGGAATAGGGAGAACCAATGACAGACTAGCTGGAGGTGTCTGGACGGGCAAATTTAACTCTCATTTCCCACCAGGAAGAGGAATTAACCAAAGGCTCAGCGTGCCGTGCCGGAACCAGATTAGGGCCTGAAGCCATCCTGCGGTGTTGCGGCCAGCTCACGAGAAAGCGAGTTGAAGAAAGGAGCTCAGGGGCACTGTAATTCACAAACCTGCAGAGTTATAAATGACAGCTATCGTCCAAAAATATACTGAAGTAAGGCTGCCAAGAGGACTTGAAAGCGGGACAGAATTGCAGGAAACCGATTTCAGGAGGTAGACTGGAATTGCATTGAAAGCATAGGAAAAGAGGCAGAACGTCCACAATGATGCACTTGGCCAAAAAGGGCGTATGCGTTTTTTCCTGAATATATTCAGGAAAAAACGCATACGCCCTTTTTGGCCAACCAAGCAAGCTTGCAAAGGAAATCTGCACTACAATGAAGTCTCACTTCCCCCCGGTCAAAAGGGCCATCTGAAAAAAGTGTAAAATCCAGAAAGGCAGGACAGGCCATGGAGAACTGGGAGCCTTGTTATGCTGATGGGCGGGATGTCAATTGCCAACAGCCACTCGGGAGAAGTGTATGGTGTTTCCTGAAACATCTAAAAAACAAAGCAACAGAGCCTAGGGCACTTCCACTTATGGTCCTATAGCTTAGGGAAATTAAAATCAAAAAGACACAGCCACCCCAAAGGTTGGGACGGCTCTGTTTACAAGAACCTGGTTTACGGTACAAGTTCAATATCGCAGAAAGTGAAAAATGGATAAAGAAGTTGTGGTACTTACGTACAATGCAGTATCACTCAGCAATGAAATCTATGTCATCAGGCCCGTAGCAGCATAATGAGTGGATTCAGGTACGATGATTATAACTGAAATAAGTCACACAGGAAAAGAAACATCATAAGATATCACTAATACACGGAATGTAACCTTGGCTACACAGGAACTGAATTACAAAACAGAACAGGGTCTCAAATTTAGAAAACCAACTTATGCTTGCTTAAGGGGAAAGGTGAGTTGGGGTGCTGCATAAAACCAGAGATTGAAATGAGCACAGATAAAGTTCCTTAAGCCAAATATGGAATAGACAAGAGCTACTCCTTGCTCAACGAAATGGACTCAACACCCCATATTAAAGGCCTAAGAGTGTACCTGACTAGGAAGTATCTTAAAACCTATGGATTGCTATGTCTCTGAAAGAGAATCAAGCGTGTGTACAGGGGCATAAACGCAGCAGTGATAGGATTGGAGAGGTTCGGTGAGCAAATGAAGACCCTTTGAAGTCATATTGCATGGTACCCATTCCACGGGTCTCAACTCTCCAGGTTGAAGGTATTCTTCCTTCAGCTAAAACATGCATGTGGAACCCAGAGTATGATCAACCGTGTGATCGGGAGACGTGTTCCAATATGTCTCAGTTTTCGTCCCCTGGTACTCGGGTGCAACATTCCAGACGCTTTACTAACACTCTCCCGACTTGGAGAGTCAGTGCCTTTAAGCTCCTGTTTGGCCCAGTTTGCAATTTCTGCGGAAGATGAACAGGAATAGGGAGAACCAATGACAGACTAGCTGGAGGTGTCTGGACGGGCAAATTTAACTCTCATTTCCCACCAGGAAGAGGAATTAACCAAAGGCTCAGCGTGCCGTGCCGGAACCAGATTAGGGCCTGAAGCCATCCTGCGGTGTTGCGGCCAGCTCACGAGAAAGCGAGTTGAAGAAAGGAGCTCAGGGGCACTGTAATTCACAAACCTGCAGAGTTATAAATGACAGCTATCGTCCAAAAATATACTGAAGTAAGGCTGCCAAGAGGACTTGAAAGCGGGGCAGAATTGCAGGAAACCGATTTCAGGAGGTAGACTGGAATTGCATTGAAAGCATAGGAAAAGAGGCAGAACGTCCACAATGATGCACTTGGCCAAAAAGGGCGTATGCGTTTTTTCCTGAATATATTCAGGAAAAAACGCATACGCCCTTTTTGGCCAACCAAGCAAGCTTGCAAAGGAAATCTGCACTACAATGAAGTCTCACTTCCCCCCGGTCAAAAGGGCCATCTGAAAAAAGTGTAAAATCCAGAAAGGCAGGACAGGCCATGGAGAACTGGGAGCCTTGTTATGCTGATGGGCGGGATGTCAATTGCCAACAGCCACTCGGGAGAAGTGTATGGTCTTTCCTGAAACATCTAAAAAACAAAGCAAAAGAGCCTAGGGCACTTCCACTTATGGTCCTATAGCTTAGGGAAATTAAAATCAAAAGACACAGCACCCCAAAGGTTGGGACGGCTCTGTTTACAAGAACCTGGTTTACGGTACAAGTTCAATATCGCAGAAAGTGAAAAATGGATAACGAAGTTGTGGTACTTACGTACAATGCAATATCACTCAGCAATGAAATCTATGTCATCAGGCCCATAGCAGCATAATGAGTGGATTCAGGTACGATGATTCTAACTGAAATAAGTCACACAGAAAAAGAAACATCATAAGATATCACTAATACACGGAATGTAACCTTGGCTACACAGGAACTGAATTCCAAAACAGAACAGGGTCTCAAATTTAGAAACCCAACTTATGCTTGCTTAAGGGGAAAGGTGAGTTGGGGTGCTGCATAAAACCAGAGATTGAAATGAGCACAGATAAAGTTCCTTAAGCCAAATATGGAATAGACAAGAGCTACTCCTTGCTCAACGAAATGGACTCAACACCCCATATTAAAGGCCTAAGAGTGTACCTGACTAGGAAGTATCTTAAAACCTATGGATTGCTATGTCTCTGAAAGAGAATCAAGTGTGTGTACAGGGGCATAAGCGCAGCAGTGATAGGATTGGAGAGGTTCGGTGAGCAAATGAAGACCCTTTGAAGTCATATTGCATGGTACCCATTCCACGGGTCTCAACTCTCCAGGTTGAAGGTATTCTTCCTTCAGCTAAAACATGCATGTGGAACCCAGAGTATGATCAACCGTGTGATCGGGAGACGTGTTCCAATATGTGTCAGTTTTCGTCCCCTGGTACTCGGGTGCAACATTCCAGACGCTTTACTAACACTCTCCCGACTTGGAGAGTCAGTGCCTTTAACCTCCTGTTTGGCCCAGTTTGCAATTTCTGCGGAAGATGAACAGGAGTAGGGAGAACCAATGAGAGACTAGCTGGAGGTGTCTGGACGGGCAAATTTAACTCTCATTTCCCACCAGGAAGAGGAATTAACCAAAGGCTCAGCGTGCCGTGCCGGAACCAGATTAGGGCCTGAAGCCATCCTGCGGTGTTGCGGCCAGCTCACGAGAAAGCGAGTTGAAGAAAGGAGCTCAGGGGCACTGTAATTCACAAACCTGCAGAGTTATAAATGACAGCTATCGTCCAAAAATATACTGAAGTAAGGCTGCCAAGAGGACTTGAAAGCGGGGCAGAATTGCAGGAAACCGATTTCAGGAGGTAGACTGGAATTGCACTGAAAGCATAGGAAAAGAGGCAGAACGTCCACAATGATGCACTTGGCCAAAAAGGGCGTATGCGTTTTTTCCTGAATATATTCAGGAAAAAACGCATACGCCCTTTTTGGCCAACCAAGCAAGCTTGCAAAGGAAATCTGCACTACAATGAAGTCTCACTTCCCCCCGGTCAAAAGGGCCATCTGAAAAAAGTGTAAAATCCAGAAAGGCAGGACAGGCCATGGAGAACTGGGAGCCTTGTTATGCTGATGGGCGGGATGTCAATTGCCAACAGCCACTCGGGAGAAGTGTATGGTGTTTCCTGAAACATCTAAAAAACAAAGCAACAGAGCCTAGGGCACTTCCACTTATGGTCCTATAGCTTAGGGAAATTAAAATCAAAAAGACACAGCCACCCCAAAGGTTGGGACGGCTCTGTTTACAAGAACCTGGTTTACGGTACAAGTTCAATATCGCAGAAAGTGAAAAATGGATAAAGAAGTTGTGGTACTTACGTACAATGCAATATCACTCAGCAATGAAATCTATGTCATCAGGCCCATAGCCATTAATGAGTGGATTCAGGTACGATGATTCTAACTGAAATAAGTCACACAGGAAAAGAAACATCATAAGATATCACTAATACACGGAATGTAACCTTGGCTACACAGGAACTGAATTACAAAACAGAACAGGGTCTCAAATTTAGAAACCCAACTTATGCTTGCTTAAGGGGAAAGGTGAGTTGGGGTGCTGCATAAAACCAGAGATTGAAATGAGCACAGATAAAGTTCCTTAAGCCAAATATGGAATAGACAAGAGCTACTCCTTGCTCAACGAAATGGACTCAACACCCCATATTAAATGCCTAAGAGTGTACCTGACTAGGAAGTATCTTAAAACCTATGGATTGCTATGTCTCTGAAAGAGAATCAAGTGTGTGTACAGGGGCATAAACGCAGCAGTGATAGGATTGGAGAGGTTCGGTGAGCAAATGAAGACCCTTTGAAGTCATATTGCATGGTACCCATTCCACGGGTCTCAACTCTCCAGGTTTAAGGTATTCTTCCTTCAGCTAAAACATGCATGTGGAACCCAGAGTATGATCAACCGTGTGATCGGGAGACGTGTTCCAATATGTGTCAGTTTTCGTCCCCTGGTACTCGGGTGCAACATTCCAGACGCTTTACTAACACTCTCCCGACTTGGAGAGTCAGTGCCTTTAACCTCCTGTTTGGCCCAGTTTGCAATTTCTGCGGAAGATGAACAGGAATAGGGAGAACCAATGACAGACTAGCTGGAGGTGTCTGGACGGGCAAATTTAACTCTCATTTCCCACCAGGAAGAGGAATTAACCAAAGGCTCAGCGTGCCGTGCCGGAACCAGATTAGGGCCTGAAGCCATCCTGCGGTGTTGCGGCCAGCTCACGAGAAAGCGAGTTGAAGAAAGGAGCTCAGGGGCACTGTAATTCACAAACCTGCAGAGTTATAAATGACAGCTATCGTCCAAAAATATACTGAAGTAAGGCTGCCAAGAGGACTTGAAAGCGGGGCAGAATTGCAGGAAACCGATTTCAGGAGGTAGACTGGAATTGCATTGAAAGCATAGGAAAAGAGGCAGAACGTCCACAATGATGCACTTGGCCAAAAAGGGCGTATGCGTTTTTTCCTGAATATATTCAGGAAAAAACGCATACGCCCTTTTTGGCCAACCAAGCAAGCTTGCAAAGGAAATCTGCACTACAATGAAGTCTCACTTCCCCCCGGTCAAAAGGGCCATCTGAAAAATGTGTAAAATCCAGAAAGGCAGGACAGGCCATGGAGAACTGGGAGACTTGTTATGCTGATGGGCGGGATGTAAATTGCCAACAGCCACTCGGGAGAAGTGTATGGTGTTTCCTGAAACATCTAAAAAACAAAGCAGCAGAGCCTAGGGCACTTCCACTTATGGTCCTATAGATTAGGGAAATTAAACTCAAAAAGACACAGCCACCCCAAAGTTTGGCACGGCTGTGTTTACAAGAACCACGTTTACGGTACAAGTTCAATATCGCAGAAAGTGAAAAATGGATAAAGAAGTTGTGGTACTTACGTACAATGCAGTATCACTCAGCAAGGAAATCTATGTCATCAGGCCCGTAGCAGCATAATGAGTGGATTCAGGTACGATGATTCTAACTGAAATAAGTCACACAGAAAAAGAAACATCATAAGATATCACTAATACACGGAATGTAACCTTGGCTACACAGGAACTGAATTACAAAACAGAACAGGGTCTCAAATTTAGAAACCCAACTTATGCTTGCTTAAGGGGAAAGGTGAGTTGGGGTGCTGCATAAAACCAGAGATTGAAATGAGCACAGATAAAGTTCCTTAAGCCAAATATGGAATAGACAAGAGCTACTCCTTGCTCAACGAAATGGATTCAACACCCCATATTAAACACCTAAGAATGTACCTGACTAGGAAGTATCTTAAAACCTATGGATTGCTATGTCTCCGAAAAAGAATCAAGCGTGTGTGCAGGGGCATAAACGCAGCAGTGATAGGATTGGAGAGGTTCGGTGAGCAAATGAAGACCCTTTGAAGTCATATTGCATGGTACCCATTCCACGGGTCTCAACTCTCCAGGTTTAAGGTATTCTTCCTTCAGCTAAAACATGCATGTGGAACCCAGAGTATGATCAACCGTGTGATCGGGAGACGTGTTCCAATATGTCTCAGTTTTCGTCCCCTGGTACTCGGGTGCAACATTCCAGACGCTTTACTAACACTCTCCCGACTTGGAGAGTCAGTGCCTTTAACCTCCTGTTTGGCCCAGTTTGCAATTTCTGCGGAAGATGAACAGGAATAGGGAGAACCAATGACAGACTAGCTGGAGGTGTCTGGACGGGCAAATTTAACTCTCATTTCCCACCAGGAAGAGGAATTAACCAAAGGCTCAGCGTGCCGTGCCGGAACCAGATTAGGGCCTGAAGCCATCCTGCGGTGTTGCGGCCAGCTCACGAGAAAGCGAGTTGAAGAAAGGAGCTCAGGGGCACTGTAATTCACAAACCTGCAGAGTTATAAATGACAGCTATCGTCCAAAAATATACTGAAGTAAGGCTGCCAAGAGGACTTGAAAGCGGGGCAGAATTGCAGGAAACCGATTTCAGGAGGTAGACTGGAATTGCACTGAAAGCATAGGAAAAGAGGCAGAACGTCCACAATGATGCACTTGGCCAAAAAGGGCGTATGCGTTTCTTCCTGAATATATTCAGGAAAAAACGCATACGCCCTTTTTGGCCAACCAAGCAAGCTTGCAAAGGAAATCTGCACTACAATGAAGTCTCACTTCCCCCCGGTCAAAAGGGCCATCTGAAAAATGTGTAAAATCCAGAAAGGCAGGACAGGCCATGGAGAACTGGGAGCCTTGTTATGCTGATGGGCGGGATGTAAATTGCCAACAGCCACTCGGGAGAAGTGTATGGTGTTTCCTGAAACATCTAAAAAACAAAGCAACAGAGCCTAGGGCACTTCCACTTATGGTCCTATAGATTAGGGAAATTAAACTCAAAAAGACACAGCCACCCCAAAGTTTGGCACGGCTGTGTTTACAAGAACCACGTTTACGGTACAAGTTCAATATCGCAGAAAGTGAAAAATGGATAAAGAAGTTGTGGTAATTACGTACAATGCAGTATCACTCAGCAAGGAAATCTATGTCATCAGGCCTGTAGCAGCATAATGAGTGGATTCAGGTATGCTGATTCTAACTGAAATAAGTCACACAGAAAAAGAAACATCATAAGATATCACTAATACACGGAATGTAACCTTGGCTACACAGGAACTGAATTACAAAACAGAACAGGGTCTCAAATTTAGAAAACCAACTTATGCTTGCTTAAGGGGAAAGGTGAGTTGGGGTGCTGCATAAAACCAGAGATTGAAATGAGCACAGATAAAGTTCCTTAAGCCAAATATGGAATAGACAAGAGCTACTCCTTGCTCAACGAAATGGATTCAACACCCCATATTAAACACCTAAGAATGTACCTGACTAGGAAGTATCTTAAAACCTATGGATTGCTATGTCTCTGAAAGAGAATCAAGCGTGTGTGCAGGGGCATAAACGCAGCAGTGATAGGATTGGAGAGGTTCGGTGAGCAAATGAAGACCCTTTGAAGTCATATTGCATGGTACCCATTCCACGGGTCTCAACTCTCCAGGTTTAAGGTATTCTTCCTTCAGCTAAAACATGCATGTGGAACCCAGAGTATGATCAACTGTGTGATCGGGAGACGTGTTCCAATATGTCTCAGTTTTCGTCCCCCGGTACTCGGGTGCAACATTCCAGACGCTTTACTAACACTCTCCCGACTTGGAGAGTCAGTGCCTTTAAGCTCCTGTTTGGCCCAGTTTGCAATTTCTGCGGAAGATGAACAGGAATAGGGAGAACCAATGACAGACTAGCTGGAGGTGTCTGGACGGGCAAATTTAACTCTCATTTCCCACCAGGAAGAGGAATTAACCAAAGGCTCAGCGTGCCGTGCCGGAACCAGATTAGGGCCTGAAGCCATCCTGCGGTGTTGCGGCCAGCTCACGAGAAAGCGAGTTGAAGAAAGGAGCTCAGGGGCACTGTAATTCACAAACCTGCAGAGTTATAAATGACAGCTATCGTCCAAAAATATACTGAAGTAAGGCTGCCAAGAGGACTTGAAAGCGGGACAGAATTGCAGGAAACCGATTTCAGGAGGTAGACTGGAATTGCATTGAAAGCATAGGAAAAGAGGCAGAACGTCCACAATGATGCACTTGGCCAAAAAGGGCGTATGCGTTTTTTCCTGAATATATTCAGGAAAAAACGCATACACCCTTTTTGGCCAACCAAGCAAGCTTGCAAAGGAAATCTGCACTACAATGAAGTCTCACTTCCCCCCGGTCAAAAGGGCCATCTGAAAAAAGTGTAAAATCCAGAAAGGCAGGACAGGCCATGGAGAACTGGGAGCCTTGTTATGCTGATGGGCGGGATGTAAATTGCCAACAGCCACTCGGGAGAAGTGTATGGTGTTTCCTGAAACATCTAAAAAACAAAGCAACAGAGCCTAGGGCACTTCCACTTATGGTCCTATAGCTTAGGGAAATTAAAATCAAAAAGACACAGCCACCCCAAAGGTTGGGACGGCTCTGTTTACAAGAACCTGGTTTACGGTACAAGTTCAATATCGCAGAAAGTGAAAAATGGATAAAGAAGTTGTGGTACTTACGTACAATGCAGTATCACTCAGCAATGAAATCTATGTCATCAGGCCCGTAGCAGCATAATGAGTGGATTCAGGTACGATGATTCTAACTGAAATAAGTCACACAGGAAAAGAAACATCATAAGATATCACTAATACACGGAATGTAACCTTGGCTACACAGGAACTGAATTACAAAACAGAACAGGGTCTCAAATTTAGAAAACCAACTTATGCTTGCTTAAGGGGAAAGGTGAGTTGGGGTGCTGCATAAAACCAGAGATTGAAATGAGCACAGATAAAGTTCCTTAAGCCAAATATGGAATAGACAAGAGCTACTCCTTGCTCAACGAAATGGACTCAACACCCCATATTAAAGGCCTAAGAGTGTACCTGACTAGGAAGTATCTTAAAACCTATGGATTGCTATGTCTCTGAAAGAGAATCAAGTGTGTGTACAGGGGCATAAACGCAGCAGTGATAGGATTGGAGAGGTTCGGTGAGCAAATGAAGACCCTTTGAAGTCATATTGCATGGTACCCATTCCACGGGTCTCAACTCTCCAGGTTGAAGGTATTCTTCCTTCAGCTAAAACATGCATGTGGAACCCAGAGTATGATCAACCGTGTGATCGGGAGACGTGTTCCAATATGTCTCAGTTTTCGTCCCCTGGTACTCGGGTGCAACATTCCAGACGCTTTACTAACACTCTCCCGACTTGGAGAGTCAGTGCCTTTAACCTCCTGTTTGGCCCAGTTTGCAATTTCTGCGGAAGATGAACAGGAATAGGGAGAACCAATGACAGACTAGCTGGAGGTGTCTGGACGGGCAAATTTAACTCTCATTTCCCACCAGGAAGAGGAATTAACCAAAGGCTCAGCGTGCCGTGCCGGAACCAGATTAGGGCCTGAAGCCATCCTGCGGTGTTGCGGCCAGCTCACGAGAAAGCGAGTTGAAGAAAGGAGCTCAGGGGCACTGTAATTCACAAACCTGCAGAGTTATAAATGACAGCTATCGTCCAAAAATATACTGAAGTAAGGCTGCCAAGAGGACTTGAAAGCGGGGCAGAATTGCAGGAAACCGATTTCAGGAGGTAGACTGGAATTGCATTTAAAGCATAGGAAAAGAGGCAGAACGTCCACAATGATGCACTTGGCCAAAAAGGGCGTATGCGTTTTTTCCTGAATATATTCAGAAAAAAACGCATACGCCCTTTTTGGCCAACCAAGCAAGCTTGCAAAGGAAATCTGCACTACAATGAAGTCTCACTTCCCCCCGGTCAAAAGGGCCATCTGAAAAAAGTGTAAAATCCAGAAAGGCAGGACAGGCCATGGAGAACTGGGAGCCTTGTTATGCTGATGGGCGGGATGTCAATTGCCAACAGCCACTCGGGAGAAGTGTATGGTCTTTCCTGAAACATCTAAAAAACAAAGCAACAGAGCCTAGGGCACTTCCACTTATGGTCCTATAGCTTAGGGAAATTAAAATCAAAAGACACAGCACCCCAAAGGTTGGGACGGCTCTGTTTACAAGAACCTGGTTTACGGTACAAGTTCAATATCGCAGAAAGTGAAAAATGGATAAAGAAGTTGTGGTACTTACGTACAATGCAATATCACTCAGCAATGAAATCTATGTCATCAGGCCCATAGCAGCATAATGAGTGGATTCAGGTACGATGATTCTAACTGAAATAAGTCACACAGAAAAAGAAACATCATAAGATATCACTAATACACGGAATGTAACCTTGGCTACACAGGAACTGAATTACAAAACAGAACAGGGTCTCAAATTTAGAAACCCAACTTATGCTTGCTTAAGGGGAAAGGTGAGTTGGGGTGCTGCATAAAACCAGAGATTGAAATGAGCACAGATAAAGTTCCTTAAGCCAAATATGGAATAGACAAGAGCTACTCCTTGCTCAACGAAATGGACTCAACACCCCATATTAAAGGCCTAAGAGTGTACCTGACTAGGAAGTATCTTAAAACCTATGGATTGCTATGTCTCCGAAAGAGAATCAAGTGTGTGTACAGGGGCATAAGCGCAGCAGTGATAGGATTGGAGAGGTTCGGTGAGCAAATGAAGACCCTTTGAAGTCATATTGCATGGTACCCATTCCACGGGTCTCAACTCTCCAGGTTTAAGGTATTCTTCCTTCAGCTAAAACATGCATGTGGAACCCAGAGTATGATCAACCGTGTGATCGGGAGACGTGTTCCAATATGTCTCAGTTTTCGTCCCCTGGTACTCGGGTGCAACATTCCAGACGCTTTACTAACACTCTCCCGACTTGGAGAGTCAGTGCCTTTAACCTCCTGTTTGGCCCAGTTTGCAATTTCTGCGGAAGATGAACAGGAATAGGGAGAACCAATGACAGACTAGCTGGAGGTGTCTGGACGGGCAAATTTAACTCTCATTTCCCACCAGGAAGAGGAATTAACCAAAGGCTCAGCGTGCCGTGCCGGAACCAGATTAGGGCCTGAAGCCATCCTGCGGTGTTGCGGCCAGCTCACGAGAAAGCGAGTTGAAGAAAGGAGCTCAGGGGCACTGTAATTCACAAACCTGCAGAGTTATAAATGACAGCTATCGTCCAAAAATATACTGAAGTAAGGCTGCCAAGAGGACTTGAAAGCGGGGCAGAATTGCAGGAAACCGATTTCAGGAGGTAGACTGGAATTGCACTGAAAGCATAGGAAAAGAGGCAGAACGTCCACAATGATGCACTTGGCCAAAAAGGGCGTATGCGTTTTTTCCTGAATATATTCAGGAAAAAACGCATACGCCCTTTTTGGCCAACCAAGCAAGCTTGCAAAGGAAATCTGCACTACAATGAAGTCTCACTTCCCCCCGGTCAAAAGGGCCATCTGAAAAAAGTGTAAAATCCAGAAAGGCAGGACAGGCCATGGAGAACTGGGAGCCTTGTTATGCTGATGGGCGGGATGTCAATTGCCAACAGCCACTCGGGAGAAGTGTATGGTGTTTCCTGAAACATCTAAAAAACAAAGCAACAGAGCCTAGGGCACTTCCACTTATGGTCCTATAGCTTAGGGAAATTAAAATCAAAAGACACAGCACCCCAAAGGTTGGGACGGCTCTGTTTACAAGAACCTGGTTTACGGTACAAGTTCAATATCGCAGAAAGTGAAAAATGGATAAAGAAGTTGTGGTACTTACGTACAATGCAATATCACTCAGCAATGAAATCTATGTCATCAGGCCCATAGCAGCATAATGAGTGGATTCAGGTACGATGATTCTAACTGAAATAAGTCACACAGAAAAAGAAACATCATAAGATATCACTAATACACGGAATGTAACCTTGGCTACACAGGAACTGAATTACAAAACAGAACAGGGTCTCAAATTTAGAAACCCAACTTATGCTTGCTTAAGGGGAAAGGTGAGTTGGGGTGCTGCATAAAACCAGAGATTGAAATGAGCACAGATAAAGTTCCTTAAGCCAAATATGGAATAGACAAGAGCTACTCCTTGCTCAACGAAATGGACTCAACACCCCATATTAAATGCCTAAGAGTGTACCTGACTAGGAAGTATCTTAAAACCTATGGATTGCTATGTCTCTGAAAGAGAATCAAGTGTGTGTACAGGGGCATAAACGCAGCAGTGATAGGATTGGAGAGGTTTGGTGAGCAAATGAAGACCCTTTGAAGTCATATTGCATGGTACCCATTCCACGGGTCTCAACTCTCCAGGTTTAAGGTATTCTTCCTTCAGCTAAAACATGCATGTGGAACCCAGAGTATGATCAACCGTGTGATCGGGAGACGTGTTCCAATATGTGTCAGTTTTCGTCCCCTGGTACTCGGGTGCAACATTCCAGACGCTTTACTAACACTCTCCCGACTTGGAGAGTCAGTGCCTTTAACCTCCTGTTTGGCCCAGTTTGCAATTTCTGCGGAAGATGAACAGGAATAGGGAGAACCAATGACAGACTAGCTGGAGGTGTCTGGACGGGCAAATTTAACTCTCATTTCCCACCAGGAAGAGGAATTAACCAAAGGCTCAGCGTGCCGTGCCGGAACCAGATTAGGGCCTGAAGCCATCCTGCGGTGTTGCGGCCAGCTCACGAGAAAGCGAGTTGAAGAAAGGAGCTCAGGGGCACTGTAATTCACAAACCTGCAGAGTTATAAATGACAGCTATCGTCCAAAAATATACTGAAGTAAGGCTGCCAAGAGGACTTGAAAGCGGGGCAGAATTGCAGGAAACCGATTTCAGGAGGTAGACTGGAATTGCATTGAAAGCATAGGAAAAGAGGCAGAACGTCCACAATGATGCACTTGGCCAAAAAGGGCGTATGCGTTTTTTCCTGAATATATTCAGGAAAAAACGCATACGCCCTTTTTGGCCAACCAAGCAAGCTTGCAAAGGAAATCTGCACTACAATGAAGTCTCACTTCCCCCCGGTCAAAAGGGCCATCTGAAAAATGTGTAAAATCCAGAAAGGCAGGACAGGCCATGGAGAACTGGGAGACTTGTTATGCTGATGGGCGGGATGTAAATTGCCAACAGCCACTCGGGAGAAGTGTATGGTGTTTCCTGAAACATCTAAAAAACAAAGCAGCAGAGCCTAGGGCACTTCCACTTATGGTCCTATAGATTAGGGAAATTAAACTCAAAAAGACACAGCCACCCCAAAGTTTGGCACGGCTGTGTTTACAAGAACCACGTTTACGGTACAAGTTCAATATCGCAGAAAGTGAAAAATGGATAAAGAAGTTGTGGTACTTACGTACAATGCAGTATCACTCAGCAAGGAAATCTATGTCATCAGGCCCGTAGCAGCATAATGAGTGGATTCAGGTACGATGATTCTAACTGAAATAAGTCACACAGAAAAAGAAACATCATAAGATATCACTAATACACGGAATGTAACCTTGGCTACACAGGAACTGAATTACAAAACAGAACAGGGTCTCAAATTTAGAAACCCAACTTATGCTTGCTTAAGGGGAAAGGTGAGTTGGGGTGCTGCATAAAACCAGAGATTGAAATGAGCACAGATAAAGTTCCTTAAGCCAAATATGGAATAGACAAGAGCTACTCCTTGCTCAACGAAATGGATTCAACACCCCATATTAAACACCTAAGAATGTACCTGACTAGGAAGTATCTTAAAACCTATGGATTGCTATGTCTCCGAAAAAGAATCAAGCGTGTGTGCAGGGGCATAAACGCAGCAGTGATAGGATTGGAGAGGTTCGGTGAGCAAATGAAGACCCTTTGAAGTCATATTGCATGGTACCCATTCCACGGGTCTCAACTCTCCAGGTTTAAGGTATTCTTCCTTCAGCTAAAACATGCATGTGGAACCCAGAGTATGATCAACCGTGTGATCGGGAGACGTGTTCCAATATGTCTCAGTTTTCGTCCCCTGGTACTCGGGTGCAACATTCCAGACGCTTTACTAACACTCTCCCGACTTGGAGAGTCAGTGCCTTTAACCTCCTGTTTGGCCCAGTTTGCAATTTCTGCGGAAGATGAACAGGAATAGGGAGAACCAATGACAGACTAGCTGGAGGTGTCTGGACGGGCAAATTTAACTCTCATTTCCCACCAGGAAGAGGAATTAACCAAAGGCTCAGCGTGCCGTGCCGGAACCAGATTAGGGCCTGAAGCCATCCTGCGGTGTTGCGGCCAGCTCACGAGAAAGCGAGTTGAAGAAAGGAGCTCAGGGGCACTGTAATTCACAAACCTGCAGAGTTATAAATGACAGCTATCGTCCAAAAATATACTGAAGTAAGGCTGCCAAGAGGACTTGAAAGCGGGGCAGAATTGCAGGAAACCGATTTCAGGAGGTAGACTGGAATTGCACTGAAAGCATAGGAAAAGAGGCAGAACGTCCACAATGATGCACTTGGCCAAAAAGGGCGTATGCGTTTTTTCCTGAATATATTCAGGAAAAAACGCATACGCCCTTTTTGGCCAACCAAGCAAGCTTGCAAAGGAAATCTGCACTACAATGAAGTCTCACTTCCCCCCGGTCAAAAGGGCCATCTGAAAAATGTGTAAAATCCAGAAAGGCAGGACAGGCCATGGAGAACTGGGAGCCTTGTTATGCTGATGGGCGGGATGTAAATTGCCAACAGCCACTCGGGAGAAGTGTATGGTGTTTCCTGAAACATCTAAAAAACAAAGCAACAGAGCCTAGGGCACTTCCACTTATGGTCCTATAGATTAGGGAAATTAAACTCAAAAAGACACAGCCACCCCAAAGTTTGGCACGGCTGTGTTTACAAGAACCACGTTTACGGTACAAGTTCAATATCGCAGAAAGTGAAAAATGGATAAAGAAGTTGTGGTAATTACGTACAATGCAGTATCACTCAGCAAGGAAATCTATGTCATCAGGCCTGTAGCAGCATAATGAGTGGATTCAGGTATGCTGATTCTAACTGAAATAAGTCACACAGAAAAAGAAACATCATAAGATATCACTAATACACGGAATGTAACCTTGGCTACACAGGAACTGAATTACAAAACAGAACAGGGTCTCAAATTTAGAAAACCAACTTATGCTTGCTTAAGGGGAAAGGTGAGTTGGGGTGCTGCATAAAACCAGAGATTGAAATGAGCACAGATAAAGTTCCTTAAGCCAAATATGGAATAGACAAGAGCTACTCCTTGCTCAACGAAATGGATTCAACACCCCATATTAAACACCTAAGAATGTACCTGACTAGGAAGTATCTTAAAACCTATGGATTGCTATGTCTCTGAAAGAGAATCAAGCGTGTGTGCAGGGGCATAAACGCAGCAGTGATAGGATTGGAGAGGTTCGGTGAGCAAATGAAGACCCTTTGAAGTCATATTGCATGGTACCCATTCCACGGGTCTCAACTCTCCAGGTTTAAGGTATTCTTCCTTCAGCTAAAACATGCATGTGGAACCCAGAGTATGATCAACTGTGTGATCGGGAGACGTGTTCCAATATGTCTCAGTTTTCGTCCCCCGGTACTCGGGTGCAACATTCCAGACGCTTTACTAACACTCTCCCGACTTGGAGAGTCAGTGCCTTTAAGCTCCTGTTTGGCCCAGTTTGCAATTTCTGCGGAAGATGAACAGGAATAGGGAGAACCAATGACAGACTAGCTGGAGGTGTCTGGACGGGCAAATTTAACTCTCATTTCCCACCAGGAAGAGGAATTAACCAAAGGCTCAGCGTGCCGTGCCGGAACCAGATTAGGGCCTGAAGCCATCCTGCGGTGTTGCGGCCAGCTCACGAGAAAGCGAGTTGAAGAAAGGAGCTCAGGGGCACTGTAATTCACAAACCTGCAGAGTTATAAATGACAGCTATCGTCCAAAAATATACTGAAGTAAGGCTGCCAAGAGGACTTGAAAGCGGGACAGAATTGCAGGAAACCGATTTCAGGAGGTAGACTGGAATTGCATTGAAAGCATAGGAAAAGAGGCAGAACGTCCACAATGATGCACTTGGCCAAAAAGGGCGTATGCGTTTTTTCCTGAATATATTCAGGAAAAAACGCATACACCCTTTTTGGCCAACCAAGCAAGCTTGCAAAGGAAATCTGCACTACAATGAAGTCTCACTTCCCCCCGGTCAAAAGGGCCATCTGAAAAAAGTGTAAAATCCAGAAAGGCAGGACAGGCCATGGAGAACTGGGAGCCTTGTTATGCTGATGGGCGGGATGTAAATTGCCAACAGCCACTCGGGAGAAGTGTATGGTGTTTCCTGAAACATCTAAAAAACAAAGCAACAGAGCCTAGGGCACTTCCACTTATGGTCCTATAGCTTAGGGAAATTAAAATCAAAAAGACACAGCCACCCCAAAGGTTGGGACGGCTCTGTTTACAAGAACCTGGTTTACGGTACAAGTTCAATATCGCAGAAAGTGAAAAATGGATAAAGAAGTTGTGGTACTTACGTACAATGCAGTATCACTCAGCAATGAAATCTATGTCATCAGGCCCGTAGCAGCATAATGAGTGGATTCAGGTACGATGATTCTAACTGAAATAAGTCACACAGGAAAAGAAACATCATAAGATATCACTAATACACGGAATGTAACCTTGGCTACACAGGAACTGAATTACAAAACAGAACAGGGTCTCAAATTTAGAAAACCAACTTATGCTTGCTTAAGGGGAAAGGTGAGTTGGGGTGCTGCATAAAACCAGAGATTGAAATGAGCACAGATAAAGTTCCTTAAGCCAAATATGGAATAGACAAGAGCTACTCCTTGCTCAACGAAATGGACTCAACACCCCATATTAAAGGCCTAAGAGTGTACCTGACTAGGAAGTATCTTAAAACCTATGGATTGCTATGTCTCTGAAAGAGAATCAAGTGTGTGTACAGGGGCATAAACGCAGCAGTGATAGGATTGGAGAGGTTCGGTGAGCAAATGAAGACCCTTTGAAGTCATATTGCATGGTACCCATTCCACGGGTCTCAACTCTCCAGGTTTAAGGTATTCTTCCTTCAGCTAAAACATGCATGTGGAACCCAGAGTATGATCAACCGTGTGATCGGGAGACGTGTTCCAATATGTGTCAGTTTTCGTCCCCTGGTACTCGGGTGCAACATTCCAGACGCTTTACTAACACTCTCCCGACTTGGAGAGTCAGTGCCTTTAACCTCCTGTTTGGCCCAGTTTGCAATTTCTGCGGAAGATGAACAGGAATAGGGAGAACCAATGACAGACTAGCTGGAGGTGTCTGGACGGGCAAATTTAACTCTCATTTCCCACCAGGAAGAGGAATTAACCAAAGGCTCAGCGTGCCGTGCCGGAACCAGATTAGGGCCTGAAGCCATCCTGCGGTGTTGCGGCCAGCTCACGAGAAAGCGAGTTGAAGAAAGGAGCTCAGGGGCACTGTAATTCACAAACCTGCAGAGTTATAAATGACAGCTATCGTCCAAAAATATACTGAAGTAAGGCTGCCAAGAGGACTTGAAAGCGGGGCAGAATTGCAGGAAACCGATTTCAGGAGGTAGACTGGAATTGCATTGAAAGCATAGGAAAAGAGGCAGAACGTCCACAATGATGCACTTGGCCAAAAAGGGCGTATGCGTTTTTTCCTGAATATATTCAGAAAAAAACGCATACGCCCTTTTTGGCCAACCAAGCAAGCTTGCAAAGGAAATCTGCACTACAATGAAGTCTCACTTCCCCCCGGTCAAAAGGGCCATCTGAAAAAAGTGTAAAATCCAGAAAGGCAGGACAGGCCATGGAGAACTGGGAGCCTTGTTATGCTGATGGGCGGGATGTCAATTGCCAACAGCCACTCGGGAGAAGTGTATGGTCTTTCCTGAAACATCTAAAAAACAAAGCAACAGAGCCTAGGGCACTTCCACTTATGGTCCTATAGCATAGGGAAATTAAAATCAAAAGACACAGCACCCCAAAGGTTGGGACGGCTCTGTTTACAAGAACCTGGTTTACGGTACAAGTTCAATATCGCAGAAAGTGAAAAATGGATAAAGAAGTTGTGGTACTTACGTACAATGCAATATCACTCAGCAATGAAATCTATGTCATCAGGCCCATAGCAGCATAATGAGTGGATTCAGGTACGATGATTCTAACTGAAATAAGTCACACAGAAAAAGAAACATCATAAGATATCACTAATACACGGAATGTAACCTTGGCTACACAGGAACTGAATTCCAAAACAGAACAGGGTCTCAAATTTAGAAACCCAACTTATGCTTGCTTAAGGGGAAAGGTGAGTTGGGGTGCTGCATAAAACCAGAGATTGAAATGAGCACAGATAAAGTTCCTTAAGCCAAATATGGAATAGACAAGAGCTACTCCTTGCTCAACGAAATGGACTCAACACCCCATATTAAAGGCCTAAGAGTGTACCTGACTAGGAAGTATCATAAAACCTATGGATTGCTATGTCTCCGAAAGAGAATCAAGTGTGTGTACAGGGGCATAAGCGCAGCAGTGATAGGATTGGAGAGGTTCGGTGAGCAAATGAAGACCCTTTGAAGTCATATTGCATGGTACCCATTCCACGGGTCTCAACTCTCCAGGTTTAAGGTATTCTTCCTTCAGCTAAAACATGCATGTGGAACCCAGAGTATGATCAACCGTGTGATCGGGAGACGTGTTCCAATATGTCTCAGTTTTCGTCCCCTGGTACTCGGGTGCAACATTCCAGACGCTTTACTAACACTCTCCCGACTTGGAGAGTCAGTGCCTTTAACCTCCTGTTTGGCCCAGTTTGCAATTTCTGCGGAAGATGAACAGGAATAGGGAGAACCAATGACAGACTAGCTGGAGGTGTCTGGACGGGCAAATTTAACTCTCATTTCCCACCAGGAAGAGGAATTAACCAAAGGCTCAGCGTGCCGTGCCGGAACCAGATTAGGGCCTGAAGCCATCCTGCGGTGTTGCGGCCAGCTCACGAGAAAGC
Source organism: Lagenorhynchus albirostris (assembly GCF_949774975.1). NCBI lineage: Eukaryota > Metazoa > Chordata > Mammalia > Artiodactyla > Delphinidae > Lagenorhynchus > Lagenorhynchus albirostris. Next base: position 185,012 of record NW_026783321.1, on the reverse strand, counting down.
GAGTTGAAGAAAGGAGCTCAGGGGCACTGTAATTCACAAACCTGCAGAGTTATAAATGACAGCTATCGTCCAAAAATATACTGAAGTAAGGCTGCCAAGAGGACTTGAAAGCGGGGCAGAATTGCAGGAAACCGATTTCAGGAGGTAGACTGGAATTGCACTGAAAGCATAGGAAAAGAGGCAGAACGTCCACAATGATGCACTTGGCCAAAAAGGGCGTATGCGTTTTTTCCTGAATATATTCAGGAAAAAACGCATACGCCCTTTTTGGCCAACCAAGCAAGCTTGCAAAGGAAATCTGCACTACAATGAAGTCTCACTTCCCCCCGGTCAAAAGGGCCATCTGAAAAAAGTGTAAAATCCAGAAAGGCAGGACAGGCCATGGAGAACTGGGAGCCTTGTTATGCTGATGGGCGGGATGTCAATTGCCAACAGCCACTTGGGAGAAGTGTATGGTGTTTCCTGAAACATCTAAAAAACAAAGCAACAGAGCCTAGGGCACTTCCACTTATGGTCCTATAGCTTAGGGAAATTAAAATCAAAAGACACAGCACCCCAAAGGTTGGGACGGCTCTGTTTACAAGAACCTGGTTTACGGTACAAGTTCAATATCGCAGAAAGTGAAAAATGGATAAAGAAGTTGTGGTACTTACGTACAATGCAATATCACTCAGCAATGAAATCTATGTCATCAGGCCCATAGCAGCATAATGAGTGGATTCAGGTACGATGATTCTAACTGAAATAAGTCACACAGAAAAAGAAACATCATAAGATATCACTAATACACGGAATGTAACCTTGGCTACACAGGAACTGAATTCCAAAACAGAACAGGGTCTCAAATTTAGAAAACCAACTTATGCTTGCTTAAGGGGAAAGGTGAGTTGGGGTGCTGCATAAAACCAGAGATTGAAATGAGCACAGATAAAGTTCCTTAAGCCAAATATGGAATAGACAAGAGCTACTCCTTGCTCAACGAAATGGATTCAACACCCCATATTAAACACCTAAGAATGTACCTGACTAGGAAGTATCTTAAAACCTATGGATTGCTATGTCTCAGAAAGAGAATCAAGCGTGTGTGCAGGGGCATAAACGCAGCAGTGGTAGGATTGGATAGGTTCGGTGAGCAAATGAAGACCCTTTGAAGTCATATTGCATGGTACCCATTCCACGGGTCTCAACTCTCCAGGTTGAAGGTATTCTTCCTTCAGCTAAAACATGCATGTGGAACCCAGAGTATGATCAACCGTGTGATCGGGAGACGTGTTCCAATATGTGTCAGTTTTCGTCCCCTGGTACTCGGGTGCAACATTCCAGACGCTTTACTAACACTCTCCCGACTTGGAGAGTCAGTGCCTTTAACCTCCTGTTTGGCCCAGTTTGCAATTTCTGCGGAAGATGAACAGGAATAGGGAGAACTAATGACAGACTAGCTGGAGGGGTCTGGACGGGCAAATTTAACTCTCATTTCCCACCAGGAAGAGGAATTAACCAAAGGCTCAGCGTGCCGTGCCGGAACCAGATTAGGGCCTGAAGCCATCCTGCGGTGTTGCGGCCAGCTCACGAGAAAGCGAGTTGAAGAAAGGAGCTCAGGGGCACTGTAATTCACAAACCTGCAGAGTTATAAATGACAGCTATCGTCCAAAAATATACTGAAGTAAGGCTGCCAAGAGGACTTGAAAGCGGGGCAGAATTGCAGGAAACCGATTTCAGGAGGTAGACTGGAATTGCATTGAAAGCATAGGAAAAGAGGCAGAACGTCCACAATGATGCACTTGGCCAAAAAGGGCGTATGCGTTTTTTCCTGAATATATTCAGGAAAAAACGCATACGCCCTTTTTGGCCAACCAAGCAAGCTTGCAAAGGAAATCTGCACTACAATGAAGTCTCACTTCCCCCCGGTCAAAAGGGCCATCTGAAAAAAGTGTAAAATCCAGAAAGGCAGGACAGGCCATGGAGAACTGGGAGCCTTGTTATGCTGATGGGCGGGATGTCAATTGCCAACAGCCACTCGGGAGAAGTGTATGGTGTTTCCTGAAACATCTAAAAAACAAAGCAACAGAGCCTAGGGCACTTCCACTTATGGTCCTATAGCTTAGGGAAATTAAAATCAAAAAGACACAGCCACCCCAAATGTTGGGACGGCTCTGTTTACAAGAACATGGTTTACGGTACAAGTTCAATATCGCAGAAAGTGAAAAATGGATAAAGAAGTTGTGGTACTTACGTACAATGCAGTATCACTCAGCAATGAAATCTATGTCATCAGGCCCGTAGCAGCATAATGAGTGGATTCAGGTACGATGATTCTAACTGAAATAAGTCACACAGGAAAAGAAACATCATAAGATATCACTAATACACGGAATGTAACCTTGGCTACACAGGAACTGAATTCCAAAACAGAACAGGGTCTCAAATTTAGAAAACCAACTTATGCTTGCTTAAGGGGAAAGGTGAGTTGGGGTGCTGCATAAAACCAGAGATTGAAATGAGCACAGATAAAGTTCCTTAAGCCAAATATGGAATAGACAAGAGCTACTCCTTGCTCAACGAAATGGACTCAACACCCCATATTAAAGGCCTAAGAGTGTACCTGACTAGGAAGTATCTTAAAACCTATGGATTGCTATGTCTCTGAAAGAGAATCAAGTGTGTGTACAGGGGCATAAGCGCAGCAGTGATAGGATTGGAGAGGTTCGGTGAGCAAATGAAGACCCTTTGAAGTCATATTGCATGGTACCCATTCCACGGGTCTCAACTCTCCAGGTTTAAGGTATTCTTCCTTCAGCTAAAACATGCATGTGGAACCCAGAGTATGATCAACCGTGTGATCGGGAGACGTGTTCCAATATGTCTCAGTTTTCGTCCCCTGGTACTCGGGTGCAACATTCCAGACGCTTTACTAACACTCTCCCGACTTGGAGAGTCAGTGCCTTTAACCTCCTGTTTGGCCCAGTTTGCAATTTCTGCGGAAGATGAACAGGAATAGGGAGAACCAATGACAGACTAGCTGGAGGTGTCTGGACGGGCAAATTTAACTCTCATTTCCCACCAGGAAGAGGAATTAACCAAAGGCTCAGCGTGCCGTGCCGGAACCAGATTAGGGCCTGAAGCCATCCTGCGGTGTTGCGGCCAGCTCACGAGAAAGCGAGTTGAAGAAAGGAGCTCAGGGGCACTGTAATTCACAAACCTGCAGAGTTATAAATGACAGCTATCGTCCAAAAATATACTGAAGTAAGGCTGCCAAGAGGACTTGAAAGCGGGGCAGAATTGCAGGAAACCGATTTCAGGAGGTAGACTGGAATTGCACTGAAAGCATAGGAAAAGAGGCAGAACGTCCACAATGATGCACTTGGCCAAAAAGGGCGTATGCGTTTTTTCCTGAATATATTCAGGAAAAAACGCATACGCCCTTTTTGGCCAACCAAGCAAGCTTGCAAAGGAAATCTGCACTACAATGAAGTCTCAATTCCCCCCGGTCAAAAGGGCCATCTGAAAAAAGTGTAAAATCCAGAAAGGCAGGACAGGCCATGGAGAACTGGGAGCCTTGTTATGCTGATGGGCGGGATGTCAATTGCCAACAGCCACTCGGGAGAAGTGTATGGTGTTTCCTGAAACATCTAAAAAACAAAGCAACAGAGCCTAGGGCACTTCCACTTATGGTCCTATAGCTTAGGGAAATTAAAATCAAAAGACACAGCACCCCAAAGGTTGGGACGGCTCTGTTTACAAGAACCTGGTTTACGGTACAAGTTCAATATCGCAGAAAGTGAAAAATGGATAAAGAAGTTGTGGTACTTACGTACAATGCAATATCACTCAGCAATGAAATCTATGTCATCAGGCCCATAGCAGCATAATGAGTGGATTCAGGTACGATGATTCTAACTGAAATAAGTCACACAGAAAAAGAAACATCATAAGATATCACTAATACACGGAATGTAACCTTGGCTACACAGGAACTGAATTCCAAAACAGAACAGGGTCTCAAATTTAGAAAACCAACTTATGCTTGCTTAAGGGGAAAGGTGAGTTGGGGTGCTGCATAAAACCAGAGATTGAAATGAGCACAGATAAAGTTCCTTAAGCCAAATATGGAATAGACAAGAGCTACTCCTTGCTCAACGAAATGGATTCAACACCCCATATTAAACACCTAAGAATGTACCTGACTAGGAAGTATCTTAAAACCTATGGATTGCTATGTCTCCGAAAGAGAATCAAGCGTGTGTGCAGGGGCATAAACGCAGCAGTGATAGGATTGGAGAGGTTCGGTGAGCAAATGAAGACCCTTTGAAGTCATATTGCATGGTACCCATTCCACGGGTCTCAACTCTCCAGGTTTAAGGTATTCTTCCTTCAGCTAAAACATGCATGTGGAACCCAGAGTATGATCAACCGTGTGATCGGGAGACGTGTTCCAATATGTCTCAGTTTTCGTCCCCTGGTACTCGGGTGCAACATTCCAGACGCTTTACTAACACTCTCCCGACTTGGAGAGTCAGTGCCTTTAACCTCCTGTTTGGCCCAGTTTGCAATTTCTGCGGAAGATGAACAGGAATAGGGAGAACCAATGACAGACTAGCTGGAGGTGTCTGGACGGGCAAATTTAACTCTCATTTCCCACCAGGAAGAGGAATTAACCAAAGGCTCAGCGTGCCGTGCCAGAACCAGATTAGGGCCTGAAGCCATCCTGCGGTGTTGCGGCCAGCTCACGAGAAAGCGAGTTGAAGAAAGGAGCTCAGGGGCACTGTAATTCACAAACCTGCAGAGTTATAAATGACAGCTATCGTCCAAAAATATACTGAAGTAAGGCTGCCAAGAGGACTTGAAAGCGGGGCAGAATTGCAGGAAACCGATTTCAGGAGGTAGACTGGAATTGCACTGAAAGCATAGGAAAAGAGGCAGAACGTCCACAATGATGCACTTGGCCAAAAAGGGCGTATGCGTTTTTTCCTGAATATATTCAGGAAAAAACGCATACGCCCTTTTTGGCCAACCAAGCAAGCTTGCAAAGGAAATCTGCACTACAATGAAGTCTCACTTCCCCCCGGTCAAAAGGGCCATCTGAAAAAAGTGTAAAATCCAGAAAGGCAGGACAGGCCATGGAGAACTGGGAGCCTTGTTATGCTGATGGGCGGGATGTCAATTGCCAACAGCCACTCGGGAGAAGTGTATGGTGTTTCCTGAAACATCTAAAAAACAAAGCAACAGAGCCTAGGGCACTTCCACTTATGGTCCTATAGCTTAGGGAAATTAAAATCAAAAAGACACAGCCACCCCAAATGTTGGGACGGCTCTGTTTACAAGAACCTGGTTTACGGTACAAGTTCAATATCGCAGAAAGTGAAAAATGGATAAAGAAGTTGTGGTACTTACGTACAATGCAGTATCACTCAGCAATGAAATCTATGTCATCAGGCCCGTAGCAGCATAATGAGTGGATTCAGGTACGATGATTCTAACTGAAATAAGTCACACAGAAAAAGAAACATCATAAGATATCACTAATACACGGAATGTAACCTCGGCTACACAGGAACTGAATTACAAAACAGAACAGGGTCTCAAATTTAGAAAACCAACTTATGCTTGCTTAAGGGGAAAGGTGAGTTGGGGTGCTGCATAAAACCAGAGATTGAAATGAGCACAGATAAAGTTCCTTAAGCCAAATATGGAATAGACAAGAGCTACTCCTTGCTCAACGAAATGGATTCAACACCCCATATTAAACACCTAAGAATGTACCTGACTAGGAAGTATCTTAAAACCTATGGATTGCTATGTCTCCGAAAGAGAATCAAGCGTGTGTGCAGGGGCATAAACGCAGCAGTGATAGGATTGGAGAGGTTCGGTGAGCAAATGAAGACCCTTTGAAGTCATATTGCATGGTACCCATTCCACGGGTCTCAACTCTCCAGGTTTAAGGTATTCTTCCTTCAGCTAAAACATGCATGTGGAACCCAGAGTATGATCAACCGTGTGATCGGGAGACATGTTCCAATATGTCTCAGTTTTCGTCCCCTGGTACTCGGGTGCAACATTCCAGACGCTTTACTAACACTCTCCCGACTTGGAGAGTCAGTGCCTTTAACCTCCTGTTTGGCCCAGTTTGCAATTTCTGCGGAAGATGAACAGGAATAGGGAGAACCAATGACAGACTAGCTGGAGGTGTCTGGACGGGCAAATTTAACTCTCATTTCCCACCAGGAAGAGGAATTAACCAAAGGCTCAGCGTGCCGTGCCGGAACCAGATTAGGGCCTGAAGCCATCCTGCGGTGTTGCGGCCAGCTCACGAGAAAGCGAGTTGAAGAAAGGAGCTCAGGGGCACTGTAATTCACAAACCTGCAGAGTTATAAATGACAGCTATCGTCCAAAAATATACTGAAGTAAGGCTGCCAAGAGGACTTGAAAGCGGGGCAGAATTGCAGGAAACCGATTTCAGGAGGTAGACTGGAATTGCATTTAAAGCATAGGAAAAGAGGCAGAACGTCCACAATGATGCACTTGGCCAAAAAGGGCGTATGCGTTTTTTCCTGAATATATTCAGGAAAAACGCATACGCCCTTTTTGGCCAACCAAGCAAGCTTGCAAAGGAAATCTGCACTACAATGAAGTCTCACTTCCCCCCGGTCAAAAGGGCCATCTGAAAATAGTGTAAAATCCAGAAAGGCAGGACAGGCCATGGAGAACTGGGAGCCTTGTTATGCTGATGGGCGGGATGTCAATTGCCAACAGCCACTCGGGAGAAGTGTATGGTGTTTCCTGAAACATCTAAAAAACAAAGCAACAGAGCCTAGGGCACTTCCACTTATGGTCCTATAGCTTAGGGAAATTAAAATCAAAAAGACACAGCCACCCCAAAGGTTGGGACGGCTCTGTTTACAAGAACCTGGTTTACGGTACAAGTTCAATATCGCAGAAAGTGAAAAATGGATAAAGAAGTTGTGGTACTTACGTACAATGCAGTATCACTCAGCAATGAAATCTATGTCATCAGGCCCGTAGCAGCATAATGAGTGGATTCAGGTACGATGATTCTAACTGAAATAAGTCACACAGGAAAAGAAACATCATAAGATATCACTAATACACGGAATGTAACCTTGGCTACACAGGAACTGAATTCCAAAACAGAACAGGGTCTCAAATTTAGAAAACCAACTTATGCTTGCTTAAGGGGAAAGGTGAGTTGGGGTGCTGCATAAAACCAGAGATTGAAATGAGCACAGATAAAGTTCCTTAAGCCAAATATGGAATAGACAAGAGCTACTCCTTGCTCAACGAAATGGACTCAACACCCCATATTAAAGGCCTAAGAGTGTACCTGACTAGGAAGTATCTTAAAACCTATGGATTGCTATGTCTCTGAAAGAGAATCAAGTGTGTGTACAGGGGCATAAGCGCAGCAGTGATAGGATTGGAGAGGTTCGGTGAGCAAATGAAGACCCTTTGAAGTCATATTGCATGGTACCCATTCCACGGGTCTCAACTCTCCAGGTTTAAGGTATTCTTCCTTCAGCTAAAACATGCATGTGGAACCCAGAGTATGATCAACCGTGTGATCGGGAGACGTGTTCCAATATGTCTCAGTTTTCGTCCCCTGGTACTCGGGTGCAACATTCCAGACGCTTTACTAACACTCTCCCGACTTGGAGAGTCAGTGCCTTTAACCTCCTGTTTGGCCCAGTTTGCAATTTCTGCGGAAGATGAACAGGAATAGGGAGAACCAATGACAGACTAGCTGGAGGTGTCTGGACGGGCAAATTTAACTCTCATTTCCCACCAGGAAGAGGAATTAACCAAAGGCTCAGCGTGCCGTGCCGGAACCAGATTAGGGCCTGAAGCCATCCTGCGGTGTTGCGGCCAGCTCACGAGAAAGCGAGTTGAAGAAAGGAGCTCAGGGGCACTGTAATTCACAAACCTGCAGAGTTATAAATGACAGCTATCGTCCAAAAATATACTGAAGTAAGGCTGCCAAGAGGACTTGAAAGCGGGGCAGAATTGCAGGAAACCGATTTCAGGAGGTAGACTGGAATTGCACTGAAAGCATAGGAAAAGAGGCAGAACGTCCACAATGATGCACTTGGCCAAAAAGGGCGTATGCGTTTTTTCCTGAATATATTCAGGAAAAAACGCATACGCCCTTTTTGGCCAACCAAGCAAGCTTGCAAAGGAAATCTGCACTACAATGAAGTCTCAATTCCCCCCGGTCAAAAGGGCCATCTGAAAAAAGTGTAAAATCCAGAAAGGCAGGACAGGCCATGGAGAACTGGGAGCCTTGTTATGCTGATGGGCGGGATGTAAATTGCCAACAGCCACTCGGGAGAAGTGTATGGTGTTTCCTGAAACATCTAAAAAACAAAGCAACAGAGCCTAGGGCACTTCCACTTATGGTCCTATAGCTTAGGGAAATTAAAATCAAAAAGACACAGCCACCCCAAAGGTTGGGACGGCTCTGTTTACAAGAACCTGGTTTACGGTACAAGTTCAATATCGCAGAAAGTGAAAAATGGATAAAGAAGTTGTGGTACTTACGTACAATGCAGTATCACTCAGCAATGAAATCTATGTCATCAGGCCCGTAGCAGCATAATGAGTGGATTCAGGTACGATGATTCTAACTGAAATAAGTCACACAGGAAAAGAAACATCATAAGATATCACTAATACACGGAATGTAACCTTGGCTACACAGGAACTGAATTCCAAAACAGAACAGGGTCTCAAATTTAGAAAACCAACTTATGCTTGCTTAAGGGGAAAGGTGAGTTGGGGTGCTGCATAAAACCAGAGATTGAAATGAGCACAGATAAAGTTCCTTAAGCCAAATATGGAATAGACAAGAGCTACTCCTTGCTCAACGAAATGGACTCAACACCCCATATTAAAGGCCTAAGAGTGTACCTGACTAGGAAGTATCTTAAAACCTATGGATTGCTATGTCTCTGAAAGAGAATCAAGTGTGTGTACAGGGGCATAAGCGCAGCAGTGATAGGATTGGAGAGGTTCGGTGAGCAAATGAAGACCCTTTGAAGTCATATTGCATGGTACCCATTCCACGGGTCTCAACTCTCCAGGTTTAAGGTATTCTTCCTTCAGCTAAAACATGCATGTGGAACCCAGAGTATGATCAACCGTGTGATCGGGAGACGTGTTCCAATATGTCTCAGTTTTCGTCCCCTGGTACTCGGGTGCAACATTCCAGACGCTTTACTAACACTCTCCCGACTTGGAGAGTCAGTGCCTTTAACCTCCTGTTTGGCCCAGTTTGCAATTTCTGCGGAAGATGAACAGGAATAGGGAGAACCAATGACAGACTAGCTGGAGGTGTCTGGACGGGCAAATTTAACTCTCATTTCCCACCAGGAAGAGGAATTAACCAAAGGCTCAGCGTGCCGTGCCGGAACCAGATTAGGGCCTGAAGCCATCCTGCGGTGTTGCGGCCAGCTCACGAGAAAGCGAGTTGAAGAAAGGAGCTCAGGGGCACTGTAATTCACAAACCTGCAGAGTTATAAATGACAGCTATCGTCCAAAAATATACTGAAGTAAGGCTGCCAAGAGGACTTGAAAGCGGGGCAGAATTGCAGGAAACCGATTTCAGGAGGTAGACTGGAATTGCACTGAAAGCATAGGAAAAGAGGCAGAACGTCCACAATGATGCACTTGGCCAAAAAGGGCGTATGCGTTTTTTCCTGAATATATTCAGGAAAAAACGCATACGCCCTTTTTGGCCAACCAAGCAAGCTTGCAAAGGAAATCTGCACTACAATGAAGTCTCACTTCCCCCCGGTCAAAAGGGCCATCTGAAACAAGTGTAAAATCCAGAAAGGCAGGACAGGCCATGGAGAACTGGGAGCCTTGTTATGCTGATGGGCGGGATGTCAATTGCCAACAGCCACTCGGGAGAAGTGTATGGTGTTTCCTGAAACATCTAAAAAACAAAGCAACAGAGCCTAGGGCACTTCCACTTATGGTCCTATAGCTTAGGGAAATTAAAATCAAAAGACACAGCACCCCAAAGGTTGGGACGGCTCTGTTTACAAGAACCTGGTTTACGGTACAAGTTCAATATCGCAGAAAGTGAAAAATGGATAAAGAAGTTGTGGTACTTACGTACAATGCAATATCACTCAGCAATGAAATCTATGTCATCAGGCCCATAGCAGCATAATGAGTGGATTCAGGTACGATGATTCTAACTGAAATAAGTCACACAGAAAAAGAAACATCATAAGATATCACTAATACACGGAATGTAACCTTGGCTACACAGGAACTGAATTCCAAAACAGAACAGGGTCTCAAATTTAGAAAACCAACTTATGCTTGCTTAAGGGGAAAGGTGAGTTGGGGTGCTGCATAAAACCAGAGATTGAAATGAGCACAGATAAAGTTCCTTAAGCCAAATATGGAATAGACAAGAGCTACTCCTTGCTCAACGAAATGGATTCAACACCCCATATTAAACACCTAAGAATGTACCTGACTAGGAAGTATCTTAAAACCTATGGATTGCTATGTCTCCGAAAGAGAATCAAGCCTGTGTGCAGGGGCATAAACGCAGCAGTGATAGGATTGGAGAGGTTCGGTGAGCAAATGAAGACCCTTTGAAGTCATATTGCATGGTACCCATTCCACGGGTCTCAACTCTCCAGGTTTAAGGTATTCTTCCTTCAGCTAAAACATGCATGTGGAACCCAGAGTATGATCAACCGTGTGATCGGGAGACGTGTTCCAATATGTCTCAGTTTTCGTCCCCTGGTACTCGGGTGCAACATTCCAGACGCTTTACTAACACTCTCCCGACTTGGAGAGTCAGTGCCTTTAACCTCCTGTTTGGCCCAGTTTGCAATTTCTGCGGAAGATGAACAGGAATAGGGAGAACCAATGACAGACTAGCTGGAGGTGTCTGGACGGGCAAATTTAACTCTCATTTCCCACCAGGAAGAGGAATTAACCAAAGGCTCAGCGTGCCGTGCCAGAACCAGATTAGGGCCTGAAGCCATCCTGCGGTGTTGCGGCCAGCTCACGAGAAAGCGAGTTGAAGAAAGGAGCTCAGGGGCACTGTAATTCACAAACCTGCAGAGTTATAAATGACAGCTATCGTCCAAAAATATACTGAAGTAAGGCTGCCAAGAGGACTTGAAAGCGGGGCAGAATTGCAGGAAACCGATTTCAGGAGGTAGACTGGAATTGCACTGAAAGCATAGGAAAAGAGGCAGAACGTCCACAATGATGCACTTGGCCAAAAAGGGCGTATGCGTTTTTTCCTGAATATATTCAGGAAAAAACGCATACGCCCTTTTTGGCCAACCAAGCAAGCTTGCAAAGGAAATCTGCACTACAATGAAGTCTCACTTCCCCCCGGTCAAAAGGGCCATCTGAAAAAAGTGTAAAATCCAGAAAGGCAGGACAGGCCATGGAGAACTGGGAGCCTTGTTATGCTGATGGGCGGGATGTCAATTGCCAACAGCCACTCGGGAGAAGTGTATGGTGTTTCCTGAAACATCTAAAAAACAAAGCAACAGAGCCTAGGGCACTTCCACTTATGGTCCTATAGCTTAGGGAAATTAAAATCAAAAAGACACAGCCACCCCAAATGTTGGGACGGCTCTGTTTACAAGAACCTGGTTTACGGTACAAGTTCAATATCGCAGAAAGTGAAAAATGGATAAAGAAGTTGTGGTACTTACGTACAATGCAGTATCACTCAGCAATGAAATCTATGTCATCAGGCCCGTAGCAGCATAATGAGTGGATTCAGGTACGATGATTCTAACTGAAATAAGTCACACAGAAAAAGAAACATCATAAGATATCACTAATACACGGAATGTAACCTCGGCTACACAGGAACTGAATTACAAAACAGAACAGGGTCTCAAATTTAGAAAACCAACTTATGCTTGCTTAAGGGGAAAGGTGAGTTGGGGTGCTGCATAAAACCAGAGATTGAAATGAGCACAGATAAAGTTCCTTAAGCCAAATATGGAATAGACAAGAGCTACTCCTTGCTCAACGAAATGGATTCAACACCCCATATTAAACACCTAAGAATGTACCTGACTAGGAAGTATCTTAAAACCTATGGATTGCTATGTCTCCGAAAGAGAATCAAGCGTGTGTGCAGGGGCATAAACGCAGCAGTGATAGGATTGGAGAGGTTCGGTGAGCAAATGAAGACCCTTTGAAGTCATATTGCATGGTACCCATTCCACGGGTCTCAACTCTCCAGGTTTAAGGTATTCTTCCTTCAGCTAAAACATGCATGTGGAACCCAGAGTATGATCAACCGTGTGATCGGGAGACATGTTCCAATATGTCTCAGTTTTCGTCCCCTGGTACTCGGGTGCAACATTCCAGACGCTTTACTAACACTCTCCCGACTTGGAGAGTCAGTGCCTTTAACCTCCTGTTTGGCCCAGTTTGCAATTTCTGCGGAAGATGAACAGGAATAGGGAGAACCAATGACAGACTAGCTGGAGGTGTCTGGACGGGCAAATTTAACTCTCATTTCCCACCAGGAAGAGGAATTAACCAAAGGCTCAGCGTGCCGTGCCGGAACCAGATTAGGGCCTGAAGCCATCCTGCGGTGTTGCGGCCAGCTCACGAGAAAGCGAGTTGAAGAAAGGAGCTCAGGGGCACTGTAATTCACAAACCTGCAGAGTTATAAATGACAGCTATCGTCCAAAAATATACTGAAGTAAGGCTGCCAAGAGGACTTGAAAGCGGGGCAGAATTGCAGGAAACCGATTTCAGGAGGTAGACTGGAATTGCATTTAAAGCATAGGAAAAGAGGCAGAACGTCCACAATGATGCACTTGGCCAAAAAGGGCGTATGCGTTTTTTCCTGAATATATTCAGGAAAAAAGGCATACGCCCTTTTTGGCCAACCAAGCAAGCTTGCAAAGGAAATCTGCACTACAATGAAGTCTCACTTCCCCCCGGTCAAAAGGGCCATCTGAAAAAAGTGTAAAATCCAGAAAGGCAGGACAGGCCATGGAGAACTGGGAGCCTTGTTATGCTGATGGGCGGGATGTAAATTGCCAACAGCCACTCGGGAGAAGTGTATGGTGTTTCCTGAAACATCTAAAAAACAAAGCAACAGAGCCTAGGGCACTTCCACTTATGGTCCTATAGCTTAGGGAAATTAAAATCAAAAAGACACAGCCACCCCAAAGGTTGGGACGGCTCTGTTTACAAGAACCTGGTTTACGGTACAAGTTCAATATCGCAGAAAGTGAAAAATGGATAAAGAAGTTGTGGTACTTACGTACAATGCAGTATCACTCAGCAATGAAATCTATGTCATCAGGCCCGTAGCAGCATAATGAGTGGATTCAGGTACGATGATTCTAACTGAAATAAGTCACACAGGAAAAGAAACATCATAAGATATCACTAATACACGGAATGTAACCTTGGCTACACAGGAACTGAATTACAAAACAGAACAGGGTCTCAAATTTAGAAAACCAACTTATGCTTGCTTAAGGGGAAAGGTGAGTTGGGGTGCTGCATAAAACCAGAGATTGAAATGAGCACAGATAAAGTTCCTTAAGCCAAATATGGAATAGACAAGAGCTACTCCTTGCTCAACGAAATGGACTCAACACCCCATATTAAAGGCCTAAGAGTGTACCTGACTAGGAAGTATCTTAAAACCTATGGATTGCTATGTCTCTGAAAGAGAATCAAGTGTGTGTACAGGGGCATAAGCGCAGCAGTGATAAGATTGGAGAGGTTCGGTGAGCAAATGAAGACCCTTTGAAGTCATATTGCATGGTACCCATTCCACGGGTCTCAACTCTCCAGGTTTAAGGTATTCTTCCTTCAGCTAAAACATGCATGTGGAACCCAGAGTATGATCAACCGTGTGATCGGGAGACGTGTTCCAATATGTCTCAGTTTTCGTCCCCTGGTACTCGGGTGCAACATTCCAGACGCTTTACTAACACTCTCCCGACTTGGAGAGTCAGTGCCTTTAACCTCCTGTTTGGCCCAGTTTGCAATTTCTGCGGAAGATGAACAGGAATAGGGAGAACCAATGACAGACTAGCTGGAGGTGTCTGGACGGGCAAATTTAACTCTCATTTCCCACCAGGAAGAGGAATTAACCAAAGGCTCAGCGTGCCGTGCCGGAACCAGATTAGGGCCTGAAGCCATCCTGCGGTGTTGCGGCCAGCTCACGAGAAAGCGAGTTGAAGAAAGGAGCTCAGGGGCACTGTAATTCACAAACCTGCAGAGTTATAAATGACAGCTATCGTCCAAAAATATACTGAAGTAAGGCTGCCAAGAGGACTTGAAAGCGGGGCAGAATTGCAGGAAACCGATTTCAGGAGGTAGACTGGAATTGCACTGAAAGCATAGGAAAAGAGGCAGAACGTCCACAATGATGCACTTGGCCAAAAAGGGCGTATGCGTTTTTTCCTGAATATATTCAGGAAAAAACGCATACGCCCTTTTTGGCCAACCAAGCAAGCTTGCAAAGGAAATCTGCACTACAATGAAGTCTCACTTCCCCCCGGTCAAAAGGGCCATCTGAAAAAAGTGTAAAATCCAGAAAGGCAGGACAGGCCATGGAGAACTGGGAGCCTTGTTATGCTGATGGGCGGGATGTCAATTGCCAACAGCCACTCGGGAGAAGTGTATGGTGTTTCCTGAAACATCTAAAAAACAAAGCAACAGAGCCTAGGGCACTTCCACTTATGGTCCTATAGCTTAGGGAAATTAAAATCAAAAGACACAGCACCCCAAAGGTTGGGACGGCTCTGTTTACAAGAACCTGGTTTACGGTACAAGTTCAATATCGCAGAAAGTGAAAAATGGATAAAGAAGTTGTGGTACTTACGTACAATGCAGTATCACTCAGCAATGAAATCTATGTCATCAGGCCCATAGCAGCATAATGAGTGGATTCAGGTACGATGATTCTAACTGAAATAAGTCACACAGAAAAAGAAACATCATAAGATATCACTAATACACGGAATGTAACCTTGGCTACACAGGAACTGAATTCCAAAACAGAACAGGGTCTCAAATTTAGAAAACCAACTTATGCTTGCTTAAGGGGAAAGGTGAGTTGGGGTGCTGCATAAAACCAGAGATTGAAATGAGCACAGATAAAGTTCCTTAAGCCAAATATGGAATAGACAAGAGCTACTCCTTGCTCAACGAAATGGATTCAACACCCCATATTAAACACCTAAGAATGTACCTGACTAGGAAGTATCTTAAAACCTATGGATTGCTATGTCTCCGAAAGAGAATCAAGCGTGTGTGCAGGGGCATAAACGCAGCAGTGATAGGATTGGAGATGTTCGGTGAGCAAATGAAGACCCTTTGAAGTCATATTGCATGGTACCCATTCCACGGGTCTCAACTCTCCAGGTTTAAGGTATTCTTCCTTCAGCTAAAACATGCATGTGGAACCCAGAGTATGATCAACCGTGTGATCGGGAGACGTGTTCCAATATGTCTCAGTTTTCGTCCCCTGGTACTCGGGTGCAACATTCCAGACGCTTTACTAACACTCTCCCGACTTGGAGAGTCAGTGCCTTTAACCTCCTGTTTGGCCCAGTTTGCAATTTCTGCGGAAGATGAACAGGAATAGGGAGAACCAATGACAGACTAGCTGGAGGTGTCTGGACGGGCAAATTTAACTCTCATTTCCCACCAGGAAGAGGAATTAACCAAAGGCTCAGCGTGCCGTGCCAGAACCAGATTAGGGCCTGAAGCCATCCTGCGGTGTTGCGGCCAGCTCACGAGAAAGCGAGTTGAAGAAAGGAGCTCAGGGGCACTGTAATTCACAAACCTGCAGAGTTATAAATGACAGCTATCGTCCAAAAATATACTGAAGTAAGGCTGCCAAGAGGACTTGAAAGCGGGGCAGAATTGCAGGAAACCGATTTCAGGAGGTAGACTGGAATTGCACTGAAAGCATAGGAAAAGAGGCAGAACGTCCACAATGATGCACTTGGCCAAAAAGGGCGTATGCGTTTTTTCCTGAATATATTCAGGAAAAAACGCATACGCCCTTTTTGGCCAACCAAGCAAGCTTGCAAAGGAAATCTGCACTACAATGAAGTCTCACTTCCCCCCGGTCAAAAGGGCCATCTGAAAAAAGTGTAAAATCCAGAAAGGCAGGACAGGCCATGGAGAACTGGGAGCCTTGTTATGCTGATGGGCGGGATGTCAATTGCCAACAGCCACTCGGGAGAAGTGTATGGTGTTTCCTGAAACATCTAAAAAACAAAGCAACAGAGCCTAGGGCACTTCCACTTATGGTCCTATAGCTTAGGGAAATTAAAATCAAAAAGACACAGCCACCCCAAATGTTGGGACGGCTCTGTTTACAAGAACCTGGTTTACGGTACAAGTTCAATATCGCAGAAAGTGAAAAATGGATAAAGAAGTTGTGGTACTTACGTACAATGCAGTATCACTCAGCAATGAAATCTATGTCATCAGGCCCGTAGCAGCATAATGAGTGGATTCAGGTACGATGATTCTAACTGAAATAAGTCACACAGAAAAAGAAACATCATAAGATATCACTAATACACGGAATGTAACCTCGGCTACACAGGAACTGAATTACAAAACAGAACAGGGTCTCAAATTTAGAAAACCAACTTATGCTTGCTTAAGGGGAAAGGTGAGTTGGGGTGCTGCATAAAACCAGAGATTGAAATGAGCACAGATAAAGTTCCTTAAGCCAAATATGGAATAGACAAGAGCTACTCCTTGCTCAACGAAATGGATTCAACACCCCATATTAAACACCTAAGAATGTACCTGACTAGGAAGTATCTTAAAACCTATGGATTGCTATGTCTCCGAAAGAGAATCAAGCGTGTGTGCAGGGGCATAAACGCAGCAGTGATAGGATTGGAGAGGTTCGGTGAGCAAATGAAGACCCTTTGAAGTCATATTGCATGGTACCCATTCCACGGGTCTCAACTCTCCAGGTTTAAGGTATTCTTCCTTCAGCTAAAACATGCATGTGGAACCCAGAGTATGATCAACCGTGTGATCGGGAGACATGTTCCAATATGTCTCAGTTTTCGTCCCCTGGTACTCGGGTGCAACATTCCAGACGCTTTACTAACACTCTCCCGACTTGGAGAGTCAGTGCCTTTAACCTCCTGTTTGGCCCAGTTTGCAATTTCTGCGGAAGATGAACAGGAATAGGGAGAACCAATGACAGACTAGCTGGAGGTGTCTGGACGGGCAAATTTAACTCTCATTTCCCACCAGGAAGAGGAATTAACCAAAGGCTCAGCGTGCCGTGCCGGAACCAGATTAGGGCCTGAAGCCATCCTGCGGTGTTGCGGCCAGCTCACGAGAAAGCGAGTTGAAGAAAGGAGCTCAGGGGCACTGTAATTCACAAACCTGCAGAGTTATAAATGACAGCTATCGTCCAAAAATATACTGAAGTAAGGCTGCCAAGAGGACTTGAAAGCGGGGCAGAATTGCAGGAAACCGATTTCAGGAGGTAGACTGGAATTGCATTGAAAGCATAGGAAAAGAGGCAGAACGTCCACAATGATGCACTTGGCCAAAAAGGGCGTATGCGTTTTTTCCTGAATATATTCAGGAAAAAACGCATACGCCCTTTTTGGCCAACCAAGCAAGCTTGCAAAGGAAATCTGCACTACAATGAAGTCTCACTTCCCCGCGGTCAAAAGGGGCATCTGAAAAAAGTGTAAAATCCAGAAAGGCAGGACAGGCCATGGAGAACTGGGAGCCTTGTTATGCTGATGGGCGGGATGTCAATTGCCAACAGCCACTCGGGAGAAGTGTATGGTGTTTCCTGAAACATCTAAAAAACAAAGCAACAGAGCCTAGGGCACTTCCACTTATGGTCCTATAGCTTAGGGAAATTAAAATCAAAAGACACAGCACCCCAAAGGTTGGGACGGCTCTGTTTACAAGAACCTGGTTTACGGTACAAGTTCAATATCGCAGAAAGTGAAAAATGGATAAAGAAGTTGTGGTACTTACGTACAATGCAGTATCACTCAGCAATGAAATCTATGTCATCAGGCCCATAGCAGCATAATGAGTGGATTCAGGTACGATGATTCTAACTGAAATAAGTCACACAGAAAAAGAAACATCATAAGATATCACTAATACACGGAATGTAACCTCGGCTACACAGGAACTGAATTCCAAAACAGAACAGGGTCTCAAATTTAGAAAACCAACTTATGCTTGCTTAAGGGGAAAGGTGAGTTGGGGTGCTGCATAAAACCAGAGATTGAAATGAGCACAGATAAAGTTCCTTAAGCCAAATATGGAATAGACAAGAGCTACTCCTTGCTCAACGAAATGGATTCAACACCCCATATTAAACACCTAAGAATGTACCTGACTAGGAAGTATCTTAAAACCTATGGATTGCTATGTCTCCGAAAGAGAATCAAGCGTGTGTGCAGGGGCATAAACGCAGCAGTGATAGGATTGGAGAGGTTCGGTGAGCAAATGAAGACCCTTTGAAGTCATATTGCATGGTACCCATTCCACGGGTCTCAACTCTCCAGGTTTAAGGTATTCTTCCTTCAGCTAAAACATGCATGTGGAACCCAGAGTATGATCAACCGTGTGATCGGGAGACGTGTTCCAATATGTCTCAGTTTTCGTCCCCTGGTACTCGGGTGCAACATTCCAGACGCTTTACTAACACTCTCCCGACTTGGAGAGTCAGTGCCTTTAACCTCCTGTTTGGCCCAGTTTGCAATTTCTGCGGAAGATGAACAGGAATAGGGAGAACCAATGACAGACTAGCTGGAGGTGTCTGGACGGGCAAATTTAACTCTCATTTCCCACCAGGAAGAGGAATTAACCAAAGGCTCAGCGTGCCGTGCCAGAACCAGATTAGGGCCTGAAGCCATCCTGCGGTGTTGCGGCCAGCTCACGAGAAAGCGAGTTGAAGAAAGGAGCTCAGGGGCACTGTAATTCACAAACCTGCAGAGTTATAAATGACAGCTATCGTCCAAAAATATACTGAAGTAAGGCTGCCAAGAGGACTTGAAAGCGGGGCAGAATTGCAGGAAACCGATTTCAGGAGGTAGACTGGAATTGCACTGAAAGCATAGGAAAAGAGGCAGAACGTCCACAATGATGCACTTGGCCAAAAAGGGCGTATGCGTTTTTTCCTGAATATATTCAGGAAAAAACGCATACGCCCTTTTTGGCCAACCAAGCAAGCTTGCAAAGGAAATCTGCACTACAATGAAGTCTCACTTCCCCCCGGTCAAAAGGGCCATCTGAAAAAAGTGTAAAATCCAGAAAGGCAGGACAGGCCATGGAGAACTGGGAGCCTTGTTATGCTGATGGGCGGGATGTCAATTGCCAACAGCCACTCGGGAGAAGTGTATGGTGTTTCCTGAAACATCTAAAAAACAAAGCAACAGAGCCTAGGGCACTTCCACTTATGGTCCTATAGCTTAGGGAAATTAAAATCAAAAAGACACAGCCACCCCAAATGTTGGGACGGCTCTGTTTACAAGAACCTGGTTTACGGTACAAGTTCAATATCGCAGAAAGTGAAAAATGGATAAAGAAGTTGTGGTACTTACGTACAATGCAGTATCACTCAGCAATGAAATCTATGTCATCAGGCCCGTAGCAGCATAATGAGTGGATTCAGGTACGATGATTCTAACTGAAATAAGTCACACAGAAAAAGAAACATCATAAGATATCACTAATACACGGAATGTAACCTCGGCTACACAGGAACTGAATTACAAAACAGAACAGGGTCTCAAATTTAGAAAACCAACTTATGCTTGCTTAAGGGGAAAGGTGAGTTGGGGTGCTGCATAAAACCAGAGATTGAAATGAGCACAGATAAAGTTCCTTAAGCCAAATATGGAATAGACAAGAGCTACTCCTTGCTCAACGAAATGGATTCAACACCCCATATTAAACACCTAAGAATGTACCTGACTAGGAAGTATCTTAAAACCTATGGATTGCTATGTCTCCGAAAGAGAATCAAGCGTGTGTGCAGGGGCATAAACGCAGCAGTGATAGGATTGGAGAGGTTCGGTGAGCAAATGAAGACCCTTTGAAGTCATATTGCATGGTACCCATTCCACGGGTCTCAACTCTCCAGGTTTAAGGTATTCTTCCTTCAGCTAAAACATGCATGTGGAACCCAGAGTATGATCAACCGTGTGATCGGGAGACGTGTTCCAATATGTGTCAGTTTTCGTCCCCTGGTACTCGGGTGCAACATTCCAGACGCTTTACTAACACTCTCCCGACTTGGAGAGTCAGTGCCTTTAACCTCCTGTTTGGCCCAGTTTGCAATTTCTGCGGAAGATGAACAGGAATAGGGAGAACCAATGACAGACTAGCTGGAGGTGTCTGGACGGGCAAATTTAACTCTCATTTCCCACCAGGAAGAGGAATTAACCAAAGGCTCAGCGTGCCGTGCCGGAACCAGATTAGGGCCTGAAGCCATCCTGCGGTGTTGCGGCCAGCTCACGAGAAAGCGAGTTGAAGAAAGGAGCTCAGGGGCACTGTAATTCACAAACCTGCAGAGTTATAAATGACAGCTATCGTCCAAAAATATACTGAAGTAAGGCTGCCAAGAGGACTTGAAAGCGGGGCAGAATTGCAGGAAACCGATTTCAGGAGGTAGACTGGAATTGCACTGAAAGCATAGGAAAAGAGGCAGAACGTCCACAATGATGCACTTGGCCAAAAAGGGCGTATGCGTTTTTTCCTGAATATATTCAGGAAAAAACGCATACGCCCTTTTTGGCCAACCAAGCAAGCTTGCAAAGGAAATCTGCACTACAATGAAGTCTCACTTCCCCCCGGTCAAAAGGGCCATCTGAAAAAAGTGTAAAATCCAGAAAGGCAGGACAGGCCATGGAGAACTGGGAGCCTTGTTATGCTGATGGGCGGGATGTCAATTGCCAACAGCCACTCGGGAGAAGTGTATGGTGTTTCCTGAAACATCTAAAAAACAAAGCAACAGAGCCTAGGGCACTTCCACTTATGGTCCTATAGCTTAGGGAAATTAAAATCAAAAGACACAGCACCCCAAAGGTTGGGACGGCTCTGTTTACAAGAACCTGGTTTACGGTACAAGTTCAATATCGCAGAAAGTGAAAAATGGATAAAGAAGTTGTGGTACTTACGTACAATGCAGTATCACTCAGCAATGAAATCTATGTCATCAGGCCCATAGCAGCATAATGAGTGGATTCAGGTACGATGATTCTAACTGAAATAAGTCACACAGAAAAAGAAACATCATAAGATATCACTAATACACGGAATGTAACCTTGGCTACACAGGAACTGAATTCCAAAACAGAACAGGGTCTCAAATTTAGAAAACCAACTTATGCTTGCTTAAGGGGAAAGGTGAGTTGGGGTGCTGCATAAAACCAGAGATTGAAATGAGCACAGATAAAGTTCCTTAAGCCAAATATGGAATAGACAAGAGCTACTCCTTGCTCAACGAAATGGATTCAACACCCCATATTAAACACCTAAGAATGTACCTGACTAGGAAGTATCTTAAAACCTATGGATTGCTATGTCTCCGAAAGAGAATCAAGCGTGTGTGCAGGGGCATAAACGCAGCAGTGATAGGATTGGAGAGGTTCGGTGAGCAAATGAAGACCCTTTGAAGTCATATTGCATGGTACCCATTCCACGGGTCTCAACTCTCCAGGTTTAAGGTATTCTTCCTTCAGCTAAAACATGCATGTGGAACCCAGAGTATGATCAACCGTGTGATCGGGAGACGTGTTCCAATATGTCTCAGTTTTCGTCCCCTGGTACTCGGGTGCAACATTCCAGACGCTTTACTAACACTCTCCCGACTTGGAGAGTCAGTGCCTTTAACCTCCTGTTTGGCCCAGTTTGCAATTTCTGCGGAAGATGAACAGGAATAGGGAGAACCAATGACAGACTAGCTGGAGGTGTCTGGACGGGCAAATTTAACTCTCATTTCCCACCAGGAAGAGGAATTAACCAAAGGCTCAGCGTGCCGTGCCAGAACCAGATTAGGGCCTGAAGCCATCCTGCGGTGTTGCGGCCAGCTCACGAGAAAGCGAGTTGAAGAAAGGAGCTCAGGGGCACTGTAATTCACAAACCTGCAGAGTTATAAATGACAGCTATCGTCCAAAAATATACTGAAGTAAGGCTGCCAAGAGGACTTGAAAGCGGGGCAGAATTGCAGGAAACCGATTTCAGGAGGTAGACTGGAATTGCACTGAAAGCATAGGAAAAGAGGCAGAACGTCCACAATGATGCACTTGGCCAAAAAGGGCGTATGCGTTTTTTCCTGAATATATTCAGGAAAAAACGCATACGCCCTTTTTGGCCAACCAAGCAAGCTTGCAAAGGAAATCTGCACTACAATGAAGTCTCACTTCCCCCCGGTCAAAAGGGCCATCTGAAAAAAGTGTAAAATCCAGAAAGGCAGGACAGGCCATGGAGAACTGGGAGCCTTGTTATGCTGATGGGCGGGATGTCAATTGCCAACAGCCACTCGGGAGAAGTGTATGGTGTTTCCTGAAACATCTAAAAAACAAAGCAACAGAGCCTAGGGCACTTCCACTTATGGTCCTATAGCTTAGGGAAATTAAAATCAAAAAGACACAGCCACCCCAAATGTTGGGACGGCTCTGTTTACAAGAACCTGGTTTACGGTACAAGTTCAATATCGCAGAAAGTGAAAAATGGATAAAGAAGTTGTGGTACTTACGTACAATGCAGTATCACTCAGCAATGAAATCTATGTCATCAGGCCCGTAGCAGCATAATGAGTGGATTCAGGTACGATGATTCTAACTGAAATAAGTCACACAGAAAAAGAAACATCATAAGATATCACTAATACACGGAATGTAACCTCGGCTACACAGGAACTGAATTACAAAACAGAACAGGGTCTCAAATTTAGAAAACCAACTTATGCTTGCTTAAGGGGAAAGGTGAGTTGGGGTGCTGCATAAAACCAGAGATTGAAATGAGCACAGATAAAGTTCCTTAAGCCAAATATGGAATAGACAAGAGCTACTCCTTGCTCAACGAAATGGATTCAACACCCCATATTAAACACCTAAGAATGTACCTGACTAGGAAGTATCTTAAAACCTATGGATTGCTATGTCTCCGAAAGAGAATCAAGCGTGTGTGCAGGGGCATAAACGCAGCAGTGATAGGATTGGAGAGGTTCGGTGAGCAAATGAAGACCCTTTGAAGTCATATTGCATGGTACCCATTCCACGGGTCTCAACTCTCCAGGTTTAAGGTATTCTTCCTTCAGCTAAAACATGCATGTGGAACCCAGAGTATGATCAACCGTGTGATCGGGAGACATGTTCCAATATGTCTCAGTTTTCGTCCCCTGGTACTCGGGTGCAACATTCCAGACGCTTTACTAACACTCTCCCGACTTGGAGAGTCAGTGCCTTTAACCTCCTGTTTGGCCCAGTTTGCAATTTCTGCGGAAGATGAACAGGAATAGGGAGAACCAATGACAGACTAGCTGGAGGTGTCTGGACGGGCAAATTTAACTCTCATTTCCCACCAGGAAGAGGAATTAACCAAAGGCTCAGCGTGCCGTGCCGGAACCAGATTAGGGCCTGAAGCCATCCTGCGGTGTTGCGGCCAGCTCACGAGAAAGCGAGTTGAAGAAAGGAGCTCAGGGGCACTGTAATTCACAAACCTGCAGAGTTATAAATGACAGCTATCGTCCAAAAATATACTGAAGTAAGGCTGCCAAGAGGACTTGAAAGCGGGGCAGAATTGCAGGAAACCGATTTCAGGAGGTAGACTGGAATTGCATTGAAAGCATAGGAAAAGAGGCAGAACGTCCACAATGATGCACTTGGCCAAAAAGGGCGTATGCGTTTTTTCCTGAATATATTCAGGAAAAAACGCATACGCCCTTTTTGGCCAACCAAGCAAGCTTGCAAAGGAAATCTGCACTACAATGAAGTCTCACTTCCCCGCGGTCAAAAGGGGCATCTGAAAAAAGTGTAAAATCCAGAAAGGCAGGACAGGCCATGGAGAACTGGGAGCCTTGTTATGCTGATGGGCGGGATGTCAATTGCCAACAGCCACTCGGGAGAAGTGTATGGTGTTTCCTGAAACATCTAAAAAACAAAGCAACAGAGCCTAGGGCACTTCCACTTATGGTCCTATAGCTTAGGGAAATTAAAATCAAAAGACACAGCACCCCAAAGGTTGGGACGGCTCTGTTTACAAGAACCTGGTTTACGGTACAAGTTCAATATCGCAGAAAGTGAAAAATGGATAAAGAAGTTGTGGTACTTACGTACAATGCAGTATCACTCAGCAATGAAATCTATGTCATCAGGCCCATAGCAGCATAATGAGTGGATTCAGGTACGATGATTCTAACTGAAATAAGTCACACAGAAAAAGAAACATCATAAGATATCACTAATACACGGAATGTAACCTTGGCTACACAGGAACTGAATTCCAAAACAGAACAGGGTCTCAAATTTAGAAAACCAACTTATGCTTGCTTAAGGGGAAAGGTGAGTTGGGGTGCTGCATAAAACCAGAGATTGAAATGAGCACAGATAAAGTTCCTTAAGCCAAATATGGAATAGACAAGAGCTACTCCTTGCTCAACGAAATGGATTCAACACCCCATATTAAACACCTAAGAATGTACCTGACTAGGAAGTATCTTAAAACCTATGGATTGCTATGTCTCCGAAAGAGAATCAAGCGTGTGTGCAGGGGCATAAACGCAGCAGTGATAGGATTGGAGAGGTTCGGTGAGCAAATGAAGACCCTTTGAAGTCATATTGCATGGTACCCATTCCACGGGTCTCAACTCTCCAGGTTTAAGGTATTCTTCCTTCAGCTAAAACATGCATGTGGAACCCAGAGTATGATCAACCGTGTGATCGGGAGACGTGTTCCAATATGTCTCAGTTTTCGTCCCCTGGTACTCGGGTGCAACATTCCAGACGCTTTACTAACACTCTCCCGACTTGGAGAGTCAGTGCCTTTAACCTCCTGTTTGGCCCAGTTTGCAATTTCTGCGGAAGATGAACAGGAATAGGGAGAACCAATGACAGACTAGCTGGAGGTGTCTGGACGGGCAAATTTAACTCTCATTTCCCACCAGGAAGAGGAATTAACCAAAGGCTCAGCGTGCCGTGCCAGAACCAGATTAGGGCCTGAAGCCATCCTGCGGTGTTGCGGCCAGCTCACGAGAAAGCGAGTTGAAGAAAGGAGCTCAGGGGCACTGTAATTCACAAACCTGCAGAGTTATAAATGACAGCTATCGTCCAAAAATATACTGAAGTAAGGCTGCCAAGAGGACTTGAAAGCGGGGCAGAATTGCAGGAAACCGATTTCAGGAGGTAGACTGGAATTGCACTGAAAGCATAGGAAAAGAGGCAGAACGTCCACAATGATGCACTTGGCCAAAAAGGGCGTATGCGTTTTTTCCTGAATATATTCAGGAAAAAACGCATACGCCCTTTTTGGCCAACCAAGCAAGCTTGCAAAGGAAATCTGCACTACAATGAAGTCTCACTTCCCCCCGGTCAAAAGGGCCATCTGAAAAAAGTGTAAAATCCAGAAAGGCAGGACAGGCCATGGAGAACTGGGAGCCTTGTTATGCTGATGGGCGGGATGTCAATTGCCAACAGCCACTCGGGAGAAGTGTATGGTGTTTCCTGAAACATCTAAAAAACAAAGCAACAGAGCCTAGGGCACTTCCACTTATGGTCCTATAGCTTAGGGAAATTAAAATCAAAAAGACACAGCCACCCCAAATGTTGGGACGGCTCTGTTTACAAGAACCTGGTTTACGGTACAAGTTCAATATCGCAGAAAGTGAAAAATGGATAAAGAAGTTGTGGTACTTACGTACAATGCAGTATCACTCAGCAATGAAATCTATGTCATCAGGCCCGTAGCAGCATAATGAGTGGATTCAGGTACGATGATTCTAACTGAAATAAGTCACACAGAAAAAGAAACATCATAAGATATCACTAATACACGGAATGTAACCTCGGCTACACAGGAACTGAATTACAAAACAGAACAGGGTCTCAAATTTAGAAAACCAACTTATGCTTGCTTAAGGGGAAAGGTGAGTTGGGGTGCTGCATAAAACCAGAGATTGAAATGAGCACAGATAAAGTTCCTTAAGCCAAATATGGAATAGACAAGAGCTACTCCTTGCTCAACGAAATGGATTCAACACCCCATATTAAACACCTAAGAATGTACCTGACTAGGAAGTATCTTAAAACCTATGGATTGCTATGTCTCCGAAAGAGAATCAAGCGTGTGTGCAGGGGCATAAACGCAGCAGTGATAGGATTGGAGAGGTTCGGTGAGCAAATGAAGACCCTTTGAAGTCATATTGCATGGTACCCATTCCACGGGTCTCAACTCTCCAGGTTTAAGGTATTCTTCCTTCAGCTAAAACATGCATGTGGAACCCAGAGTATGATCAACCGTGTGATCGGGAGACATGTTCCAATATGTCTCAGTTTTCGTCCCCTGGTACTCGGGTGCAACATTCCAGACGCTTTACTAACACTCTCCCGACTTGGAGAGTCAGTGCCTTTAACCTCCTGTTTGGCCCAGTTTGCAATTTCTGCGGAAGATGAACAGGAATAGGGAGAACCAATGACAGACTAGCTGGAGGTGTCTGGACGGGCAAATTTAACTCTCATTTCCCACCAGGAAGAGGAATTAACCAAAGGCTCAGCGTGCCGTGCCGGAACCAAATTAGGGCCTGAAGCCATCCTGCGGTGTTGCGGCCAGCTGACGAGAAAGCGAGTTGAAGAAAGGAGCTCAGGGGCACTGTAATTCACAAACCTGCAGAGTTATAAATGACAGCTATCGTACAAAAATATACTGAAGTAAGGCTGCCAAGAGGACTTGAAAGCGGGGCAGAATTGCAGGAAACCGATTTCAGGAGGTAGACTGGAATTGCATTGAAAGCATAGGAAAAGAGGCAGAACGTCCACAATGATGCACTTGGCCAAAAAGGGCGTATGCGTTTTTTCCTGAATATATTCAGGAAAAAACGCATACGCCCTTTTTGGCCAACCAAGCAAGCTTGCAAAGGAAATCTGCACTACAATGAAGTCTCACTTCCCCCCGGTCAAAAGGGCCATCTGAAAAAAGTGTAAAATCCAGAAAGGCAGGACAGGCCATGGAGAACTGGGAGCCTTGTTATGCTGATGGGCGGGATGTAAATTGCCAACAGCCACTCGGGAGAAGTGTATGGTGTTTACTGAAACATCTAAAAAACAAAGCAACAGAGCCTAGGGCACTTCCACTTATGGTCCCATAGCTTAGGGAAATTAAAATCAAAAGACACAGCCACCCCAAAGGTTGGGACGGCTCTGTTTACAAGAACCTGGTTTACGGAACAAGTTCAATATCGCAGAAAGTGAAAAATGGATAAAGAAGTTGTGGTACTTACGTACAATGCAGTATCACTCAGCAATAAAATCTATGTCATCAGGCCCGTAGCAGCATAATGAGTGGATTCAGGTACGATGATTCTAACTGAAATAAGTCACACAGAAAAAGAAACATCATAAGATATCACTAATACACGGAATGTAAACTTGGCTACACAGGAACTGAATTGCAAAACAGAACAGGGTCTCAAATTTAGAAAACCAACTTATGCTTGCTTAAGGGGAAAGGTGAGTTGGGGTGCTGCATAAAACCAGAGATTGAAATGAGCACAGATAAAGTTCCTTAAGCCAAGTATGGAATAGACAAGAGCTACTCCTTGCTCAAGGAAATGGACTCAACACCCCATATTAAACGCCTAAGAATGTACTTGACTAGGAAGTACCTTAAAACCTATGGATTGCTATGTCTCTGAAAGAGAATCAAGTGTGTGTACAGGGGCATAAGCGCAGCAGTGATAAGATTGGAGAGGTTCGGTGAGCAAATGAAGACCCTTTGAAGTCATATTGCATGGTACCCATTCCACGGGTCTCAACTCTCCAGGTTTAAGGTATTCTTCCTTCAGCTAAAACATGCATGTGGAACCCAGAGTATGATCAACCGTGTGATCGGGAGACGTGTTCCAATATGTCTCAGTTTTCGTCCCCTGGTACTCGGGTGCAACATTCCAGACGCTTTACTAACACTCTCCCGACTTGGAGAGTCAGTGCCTTTAACCTCCTGTTTGGCCCAGTTTGCAATTTCTGCGGAAGATGAACAGGAATAGGGAGAACCAATGACAGACTAGCTGGAGGTGTCTGGACGGGCAAATTTAACTCTCATTTCCCACCAGGAAGAGGAATTAACCAAAGGCTCAGCGTGCCGTGCCGGAACCAGATTAGGGCCTGAAGCCATCCTGCGGTGTTGCGGCCAGCTCACGAGAAAGCGAGTTGAAGAAAGGAGCTCAGGGGCACTGTAATTCACAAACCTGCAGAGTTATAAATGACAGCTATCGTCCAAAAATATACTGAAGTAAGGCTGCCAAGAGGACTTGAAAGCGGGGCAGAATTGCAGGAAACCGATTTCAGGAGGTAGACTGGAATTGCACTGAAAGCATAGGAAAAGAGGCAGAACGTCCACAATGATGCACTTGGCCAAAAAGGGCGTATGCGTTTTTTCCTGAATATATTCAGGAAAAAACGCATACGCCCTTTTTGGCCAACCAAGCAAGCTTGCAAAGGAAATCTGCACTACAATGAAGTCTCACTTCCCCCCGGTCAAAAGGGCCATCTGAAAAAAGTGTAAAATCCAGAAAGGCAGGACAGGCCATGGAGAACTGGGAGCCTTGTTATGCTGATGGGCGGGATGTCAATTGCCAACAGCCACTCGGGAGAAGTGTATGGTGTTTCCTGAAACATCTAAAAAACAAAGCAACAGAGCCTAGGGCACTTCCACTTATGGTCCTATAGCTTAGGGAAATTAAAATCAAAAGACACAGCACCCCAAAGGTTGGGACGGCTCTGTTTACAAGAACCTGGTTTACGGTACAAGTTCAATATCGCAGAAAGTGAAAAATGGATAAAGAAGTTGTGGTACTTACGTACAATGCAGTATCACTCAGCAATGAAATCTATGTCATCAGGCCCATAGCAGCATAATGAGTGGATTCAGGTACGATGATTCTAACTGAAATAAGTCACACAGAAAAAGAAACATCATAAGATATCACTAATACACGGAATGTAACCTTGGCTACACAGGAACTGAATTCCAAAACAGAACAGGGTCTCAAATTTAGAAAACCAACTTATGCTTGCTTAAGGGGAAAGGTGAGTTGGGGTGCTGCATAAAACCAGAGATTGAAATGAGCACAGATAAAGTTCCTTAAGCCAAATATGGAATAGACAAGAGCTACTCCTTGCTCAACGAAATGGATTCAACACCCCATATTAAACACCTAAGAATGTACCTGACTAGGAAGTATCTTAAAACCTATGGATTGCTATGTCTCCGAAAGAGAATCAAGCGTGTGTGCAGGGGCATAAACGCAGCAGTGATAGGATTGGAGAGGTTCGGTGAGCAAATGAAGACCCTTTGAAGTCATATTGCATGGTACCCATTCCACGGGTCTCAACTCTCCAGGTTTAAGGTATTCTTCCTTCAGCTAAAACATGCATGTGGAACCCAGAGTATGATCAACCGTGTGATCGGGAGACGTGTTCCAATATGTCTCAGTTTTCGTCCCCTGGTACTCGGGTGCAACATTCCAGACGCTTTACTAACACTCTCCCGACTTGGAGAGTCAGTGCCTTTAACCTCCTGTTTGGCCCAGTTTGCAATTTCTGCGGAAGATGAACAGGAATAGGGAGAACCAATGACAGACTAGCTGGAGGTGTCTGGACGGGCAAATTTAACTCTCATTTCCCACCAGGAAGAGGAATTAACCAAAGGCTCAGCGTGCCGTGCCAGAACCAGATTAGGGCCTGAAGCCATCCTGCGGTGTTGCGGCCAGCTCACGAGAAAGCGAGTTGAAGAAAGGAGCTCAGGGGCACTGTAATTCACAAACCTGCAGAGTTATAAATGACAGCTATCGTCCAAAAATATACTGAAGTAAGGCTGCCAAGAGGACTTGAAAGCGGGGCAGAATTGCAGGAAACCGATTTCAGGAGGTAGACTGGAATTGCACTGAAAGCATAGGAAAAGAGGCAGAACGTCCACAATGATGCACTTGGCCAAAAAGGGCGTATGCGTTTTTTCCTGAATATATTCAGGAAAAAACGCATACACCCTTTTTGGCCAACCAAGCAAGCTTGCAAAGGAAATCTGCACTACAATGAAGTCTCACTTCCCCCCGGTCAAAAGGGCCATCTGAAAAAAGTGTAAAATCCAGAAAGGCAGGACAGGCCATGGAGAACTGGGAGCCTTGTTATGCTGATGGGCGGGATGTCAATTGCCAACAGCCACTCGGGAGAAGTGTATGGTGTTTCCTGAAACATCTAAAAAACAAAGCAACAGAGCCTAGGGCACTTCCACTTATGGTCCTATAGCTTAGGGAAATTAAAATCAAAAAGACACAGCCACCCCAAATGTTGGGACGGCTCTGTTTACAAGAACCTGGTTTACGGTACAAGTTCAATATCGCAGAAAGTGAAAAATGGATAAAGAAGTTGTGGTACTTACGTACAATGCAGTATCACTCAGCAATGAAATCTATGTCATCAGGCCCGTAGCAGCATAATGAGTGGATTCAGGTACGATGATTCTAACTGAAATAAGTCACACAGAAAAAGAAACATCATAAGATATCACTAATACACGGAATGTAACCTCGGCTACACAGGAACTGAATTACAAAACAGAACAGGGTCTCAAATTTAGAAAACCAACTTATGCTTGCTTAAGGGGAAAGGTGAGTTGGGGTGCTGCATAAAACCAGAGATTGAAATGAGCACAGATAAAGTTCCTTAAGCCAAATATGGAATAGACAAGAGCTACTCCTTGCTCAACGAAATGGATTCAACACCCCATATTAAACACCTAAGAATGTACCTGACTAGGAAGTATCTTAAAACCTATGGATTGCTATGTCTCCGAAAGAGAATCAAGCGTGTGTGCAGGGGCATAAACGCAGCAGTGATAGGATTGGAGAGGTTCGGTGAGCAAATGAAGACCCTTTGAAGTCATATTGCATGGTACCCATTCCACGGGTCTCAACTCTCCAGGTTTAAGGTATTCTTCCTTCAGCTAAAACATGCATGTGGAACCCAGAGTATGATCAACCGTGTGATCGGGAGACATGTTCCAATATGTCTCAGTTTTCGTCCCCTGGTACTCGGGTGCAACATTCCAGACGCTTTACTAACACTCTCCCGACTTGGAGAGTCAGTGCCTTTAACCTCCTGTTTGGCCCAGTTTGCAATTTCTGCGGAAGATGAACAGGAATAGGGAGAACCAATGACAGACTAGCTGGAGGTGTCTGGACGGGCAAATTTAACTCTCATTTCCCACCAGGAAGAGGAATTAACCAAAGGCTCAGCGTGCCGTGCCGGAACCAGATTAGGGCCTGAAGCCATCCTGCGGTGTTGCGGCCAGCTCACGAGAAAGCGAGTTGAAGAAAGGAGCTCAGGGGCACTGTAATTCACAAACCTGCAGAGTTATAAATGACAGCTATCGTCCAAAAATATACTGAAGTAAGGCTGCCAAGAGGACTTGAAAGCGGGGCAGAATTGCAGGAAACCGATTTCAGGAGGTAGACTGGAATTGCATTGAAAGCATAGGAAAAGAGGCAGAACGTCCACAATGATGCACTTGGCCAAAAAGGGCGTATGCGTTTTTTCCTGAATATATTCAGGAAAAAACGCATACGCCCTTTTTGGCCAACCAAGCAAGCTTGCAAAGGAAATCTGCACTACAATGAAGTCTCACTTCCCCGCGGTCAAAAGGGGCATCTGAAAAAAGTGTAAAATCCAGAAAGGCAGGACAGGCCATGGAGAACTGGGAGCCTTGTTATGCTGATGGGCGGGATGTCAATTGCCAACAGCCACTCGGGAGAAGTGTATGGTGTTTCCTGAAACATCTAAAGAACAAAGCAAAAGAGCCTAGGGCACTTCCACTTATGGTCCTATAGCTTAGGGAAATTAAAATCAAAAGACACAGCACCCCAAAGGTTGGGACGGCTCTGTTTACAAGAACCTGGTTTACGGTACAAGTTCAATATCGCAGAAAGTGAAAAATGGATAAAGAAGTTGTGGTACTTACGTACAATGCAATATCACTCAGCAATGAAATCTATGTCATCAGGCCCATAGCAGCATAATGAGTGGATTCAGGTACCATGATTCTAACTGAAATAAGTCACACAGAAAAAGAAACATCATAAGATATCACTAATACACGGAATGTAACCTTGGCTACACAGGAACTGAATTCCAAAACAGAACAGGGTCTCAAATTTAGAAACCCAAATTATGCTTGCTTAAGGGGAAAGGTGAGTTGGGGTGCTGCATAAAACCAGAGATTGAAATGAGCACAGATAAAGTTCCTTAAGCCAAATATGGAATAGACAAGAGCTACTCCTTGCTCAACGAAATGGATTCAACACCCCATATTAAACACCTAAGAATGTACCTGACTAGGAAGTATCTTAAAACCTATGGATTGCTATGTCTCCGAAAGAGAATCAAGCGTGTGTGCAGGGGCATAAACGCAGCAGTGGTAGGATTGGAGAGGTTCGGTGAGCAAATGAAGACCCTTTGAAGTCATATTGCATGGTACCCATTCCACGGGTCTCAACTCTCCAGGTTTAAGGTATTCTTCCTTCAGCTAAAACATGCATGTGGAACCCAGAGTATGATCAACCGTGTGATCGGGAGACGTGTTCCAATATGTGTCAGTTTTCGTCCCCTGGTACTCGGGTGCAACATTCCAGACGCTTTACTAACACTCTCCCGACTTGGAGAGTCAGTGCCTTTAACCTCCTGTTTGGCCCAGTTTGCAATTTCTGCGGAAGATGAACAGGAATAGGGAGAACTAATGACAGACTAGCTGGAGGTGTCTGGACGGGCAAATTTAACTCTCATTTCCCACCAGGAAGAGGAATTAACCAAAGGCTCAGCGTGCCATGCTGGAACCAGATTAGGGCCTGAAGCCATCCTGCGGTGTTGCGGCCAGCTCACGAGAAAGCGAGTTGAAGAAAGGAGCTCAGGGGCACTGTAATTCACAAACCTGCAGAGTTATAAATGACAGCTATCGTCCAAAAATATACTGAAGTAAGGCTGCCAAGAGGACTTGAAAGCGGGGCAGAATTGCAGGAAACCGATTTCAGGAGGTAGACTGGAATTGCATTGAAAGCATAGGAAAAGAGGCAGAACGTCCACAATGATGCACTTGGCCAAAAAGGGCGTATGCGTTTTTTCCTGAATATATTCAGGAAAAAACGCATACGCCCTTTTTGGCCAACCAAGCAAGCTTGCAAAGGAAATCTGCACTACAATGAAGTCTCACTTCCCCCCGGTCAAAAGGGCCATCTGAAAAAAGTGTAAAATCCAGAAAGGCAGGACAGGCCATGGAGAACTGGGAGCCTTGTTATGCTGATGGGCGGGATGTCAATTGCCAACAGCCACTCGGGAGAAGTGTATGGTGTTTCCTGAAACATCTAAAAAACAAAGCAACAGAGCCTAGGGCACTTCCACTTATGGTCCTATAGCTTAGGGAAATTAAAATCAAAAAGACACAGCCACCCCAAATGTTGGGACGGCTCTGTTTACAAGAACCTGGTTTACGGTACAAGTTCAATATCGCAGAAAGTGAAAAATGGATAAAGAAGTTGTGGTACTTACGTACAATGCAGTATCACTCAGCAATGAAATCTATGTCATCAGGCCCATAGCAGCATAATGAGTGGATTCAGGTATGATGATTCTAACTGAAATAAGTCACACAGAAAAAGAAACATCATAAGATATCACTAATACACGGAATGTAACCTTGGCTACACAGGAACTGAATTACAAAACAGAACAGGGTCTCAAATTTAGAAAACCAACTTATGCTTGCTTAAGGGGAAAGGTGAGTTGGGGTGCTGCATAAAACCAGAGATTGAAATGAGCACAGATAAAGTTCCTTAAGCCAAATATGGAATAGACAAGAGCTACTCCTTGCTCAACGAAATGGATTCAACACCCCATATTAAACACCTAAGAATGTACCTGACTAGGAAGTATCTTAAAACCTATGGATTGCTATGTCTCCGAAAGAGAATCAAGCGTGTGTGCAGGGGCATA
Organism: Lagenorhynchus albirostris; assembly: GCF_949774975.1. NCBI lineage: Eukaryota > Metazoa > Chordata > Mammalia > Artiodactyla > Delphinidae > Lagenorhynchus > Lagenorhynchus albirostris. The sequence goes on along the minus strand of NW_026783321.1, from coordinate 150,753 downwards.
AACGCAGCAGTGATAGGATTGGAGAGGTTCGGTGAGCAAATGAAGACCCTTTGAAGTCATATTGCATGGTACCCATTCCACGGGTCTCAACTCTCCAGGTTTAAGGTATTCTTCCTTCAGCTAAAACATGCATGTGGAACCCAGAGTATGATCAACCGTGTGATCGGGAGACATGTTCCAATATGTCTCAGTTTTCGTCCCCTGGTACTCGGGTGCAACATTCCAGACGCTTTACTAACACTCTCCCGACTTGGAGAGTCAGTGCCTTTAACCTCCTGTTTGGCCCAGTTTGCAATTTCTGCGGAAGATGAACAGGAATAGGGAGAACCAATGACAGACTAGCTGGAGGTGTCTGGACGGGCAAATTTAACTCTCATTTCCCACCAGGAAGAGGAATTAACCAAAGGCTCAGCATGCCGTGCCGGAACCAGATTAGGGCCTGAAGCCATCCTGCGGTGTTGCGGCCAGCTCACGAGAAAGCGAGTTGAAGAAAGGAGCTCAGGGGCACTGTAATTCACAAACCTGCAGAGTTATAAATGACAGCTATCGTCCAAAAATATACTGAAGTAAGGCTGCCAAGAGGACTTGAAAGCGGGGCAGAATTGCAGGAAACCGATTTCAGGAGGTAGACTGGAATTGCATTGAAAGCATAGGAAAAGAGGCAGAACGTCCACAATGATGCACTTGGCCAAAAAGGGCGTATGCGTTTTTTCCTGAATATCTTCAGGAAAAAACGCATACGCCCTTTTTGGCCAACCAAGCAAGCTTGCAAAGGAAATCTGCACTACAATGAAGTCTCACTTCCCCGCGGTCAAAAGGGGCATCTGAAAAAAGTGTAAAATCCAGAAAGGCAGGACAGGCCATGGAGAACTGGGAGCCTTGTTATGCTGATGGGCGGGATGTCAATTGCCAACAGCCACTCGGGAGAAGTGTATGGTGTTTCCTGAAACATCTAAAAAACAAAGCAACAGAGCCTAGGGCACTTCCACTTATGGTCCCATAGCTTAGGGAAATTAAAATCAAAAGACACAGCCACCCCAAAGGTTGGGACGGCTCTGTTTACAAGAACCTGGTTTACGGAACAAGTTCAATATCGCAGAAAGTGAAAAATGGATAAAGAAGTTGTGGTACTTACGTACAATGCAGTATCACTCAGCAATAAAACCTATGTCATCAGGCCCGTAGCAGCATAATGAGTGGATTCAGGTACGATGATTCTAACTGAAATAAGTCACACAGAAAAAGAAAGATCATAAGATATCACTAATACACGGAATGTAAACTTGGCTACACAGGAACTGAATTGCAAAACAGAACAGGGTCTCAAATTTAGAAAACCAACTTATGCTTGCTTAAGGGGAAAGGTGAGTTGGGGTGCTGCATAAAACCAGAGATTGAAATGAGCACAGATAAAGTTCCTTAAGCCAAGTATGGAATAGACAAGAGCTACTCCTTGCTCAAGGAAATGGACTCAACACCCCATATTAAACGCCTAAGAATGTACTTGACTAGGAAGTACCTTAAAACCTATGGATTGCTATGTCTCCGAAAGAGAATCAAGCGTGTGTACAGGGGCATAAACGCAGCAGTGATAGGATTGGAGAGGTTCGGTGAGCAAATGAAGACCCTTTGAAATCATATTGCATGGTACCCATTCCACGGGTCTCAACTCTCCAGGTTTAAGGTATTCTTCCTTCAGCTAAAACATGCATGTGGAACCCAAGTATGATCAACCGTGTGATCGGGAGACGTGTTCCAATATGTGTCAGTTTTCGTCCCCTGGTACTCGGGTGCAACATTCCAGACGCTTTACTAACACTCTCCCGACTTGGAGAGTCAGTGCCTTTAACCTCCTGTTTGGCCCAGTTTGCAATTTCTGCGGAAGATGAACAGGAATAGGGAGAACCAATGACAGACTAGCTGGAGGTGTCTGGACGGGCAAATTTAACTCTCATTTCCCACCAGGAAGAGGAATTAACCAAAGGCTCAGCGTGCCGTGCTGGAACCAGATTAGGGCCTGAAGCCATCCTGCGGTGTTGCGGCCAGCTTACGAGAAAGCGAGTTGAAGAAAGGAGCTCAGGGGCACTGTAATTCACAAACCTGCAGAGTTATAAATGACAGCTATCGTCCAAAAATATACTGAAGTAAGGCTGCCAAGAGGACTTGAAAGCGGGGCAGAATTGCAGGAAACCGATTTCAGGAGGTAGACTGGAATTGCATTGAAAGCATAGGAAAAGAGGCAGAACGTCCACAATGATGCACTTGGCCACAAAGGGCGTATGCGTTTTTTCCTGAATATATTCAGGAAAAAACGCATACGCCCTTTTTGGCCAACCAAGCAAGCTTGCAAAGGAAATCTGCACTACAATGAAGTCTCACTTCCCCCCGGTCAAAAGGGCCATCTGAAAAAAGTGTAAAATCCAGAAAGGCAGGACAGGCCATGGAGAACTGGGAGCCTTGTTATGCTGATGGGCGGGATGTAAATTGCCAACAGCCACTCGGGAGAAGTGTATGGTGTTTCCTGAAACATCTAAAAAACAAAGCAACAGAGCCTAGGGCACTTCCACTTATGGTCCTATAGCTTAGGGAAATTAAAATCAAAAAGACACAGCCACCCCAAAGGTTGGGACGGCTCTGTTTACAAGAACCTGGTTTACGGTACAAGTTCAATATCGCAGAAAGTGAAAAATGGATAAAGAAGTTGTGGTACTTACGTACAATGCAGTATCACTCAGCAATGAAATCTATGTCATCAGGCCCGTAGCAGCATAATGAGTGGATTCAGGTACGATGATTCTAACTGAAATAAGTCACACAGGAAAAGAAACATCATAAGATATCACTAATACATGGAATGTAAACTTGGCTACACAGGAACTGAATTACAAAACAGAACAGGGTCTCAAATTTAGAAAACCAACTTATGCTTGCTTAAGGGGAAAGGTGAGTTGGGGTGCTGCATAAAACCAGAGATTGAAATGAGCACAGATAAAGTTCCTTAAGCCAAATATGGAATAGACAAGAGCTACTCCTTGCTCCACGAAATGGACTCAACACCCCATATTAAATGCCTAAGAGTGTACCTGACTAGGAAGTATCTTAAAACCTATGGATTGCTATGTCTCTGAAAGAGAATCAAGTGTGTGTACAGGGGCATAAACGCAGCAGTGATAGGATTGGATTGGTTCGGTGAGCAAATGAAGACCCTTTGAAGTCATATTGCATGGTACCCATTCCACGGGTCTCAACTCTCCAGGTTTAAGGTATTCTTCCTTCAGCTAAAACATGCATGTGGAACCCAGAGTATGATCAACCGTGTGATCGGGAGACGTGTTCCAATATGTGTCAGTTTTCGTCCCCTGGTACTCGGTGCAACATTCCAGACGCTTTACTAACACTCTCCCGACTTGGAGAGTCAGTGCCTTTAACCTCCTGTTTGGCCCAGTTTGCAATTTCTGCGGAAGATGAACAGGAATAGGGAGAACCAATGACAGACTAGCTGGAGGTGTCTGGACGGGCAAATTTAACTCTCATTTCCCACCAGGAAGAGGAATTAACCAAAGGCTCAGCGTGCCGTGCCGGAACCAGATTAGGGCCTGAAGCCATCCTGCGGTGTTGCGGCCAGCTCACGAGAAAGCGAGTTGAAGAAAGGAGCTCAGGGGCACTGTAATTCACAAACCTGCAGAGTTATAAATGACAGCTATCGTCCAAAAATATACTGAAGTAAGGCTGCCAAGAGGACTTGAAAGCGGGGCAGAATTGCAGGAAACCGATTTCAGGAGGTAGACTGGAATTGCATTTAAAGCATAGGAAAAGAGGCAGAACGTCCACAACGATGCACTTGGCCAAAAAGGGCGTATGCGTTTTTTCCTGAATATATTCAGGAAAAAACGCATACGCCCTTTTTGGCCAACCAAGCAAGCTTGCAAAGGAAATCTGCACTACAATGAAGTCTCACTTCCCCCCGGTCAAAAGGGCCATCTGAAAAAAGTGTAAAATCCAGAAAGGCAGGACAGGCCATGGAGAACTGGGAGCCTTGTTATGCTGATGGGCGGGATGTAAATTGCCAACAGCCACTCGGGAGAAGTGTATGGTGTTTCCTGAAACATCTAAAAAACAAAGCAACAGAGCCTAGGGCACTTCCACTTATGGTCCTATAGCTTAGGGAAATTAAAATCAAAAAGACACAGCCACCCCAAAGGTTGGGACGGCTCTGTTTACAAGAACCTGGTTTACGGTACAAGTTCAATATCGCAGAAAGTGAAAAATGGATAAAGAAGTTGTGGTACTTACGTACAATGCAGTATCACTCAGCAATGAAATCTATGTCATCAGGCCCGTAGCAGCATAATGAGTGGATTCAGGTATGATGATTCTAACTGAAATGTCACACAGAAAAAGAAACATCATAAGATATCACTAATACACGGAATGTAAACTTGGCTACACAGGAACTGAATTACAAAACAGAACAGGGTCTCAAATTTAGAAACACAACTTATGCTTGCTTAAGGGGAAAGGTGAGTTGGGGTGCTGCATAAAACCAGAGATTGAAATGAGCACAGATAAAGTTCCTTAAGCCAAATATGGAATAGACAAGAGCTACTCCTTGCTCAACGAAATGGACTCAACACCCCATATTAAATGCCTAAGAGTGTACCTGACTAGGAAGTATCTTAAAACCTATGGATTGCTATGTCTCTGAAAGAGAATCAAGCGTGTGTACAGGGGCATAAACGCAGCAGTGATAGGACTGGAGAGGTTCGGTGAGCAAATGAAGACCCTTTGAAGTCATATTGCATGGTACCCATTCCACGGGTCTCAACTCTCCAGGTTTAAGGTATTCTTCCTTCAGCTAAAACATGCATGTGGAACCCAGAGTATGATCAACCGTGTGATCGGGAGACGTGTTCCAATATGTCTCAGTTTTCGTCCCCTGGTACTCGGTGCAACATTCCAGACGCTTTACTAACACTCTCCCGACTTGGAGAGTCAGTGCCTTTAACCTCCTGTTTGGCCCAGTTTGCAATTTCTGCGGAAGATGAACAGGAATAGGGAGAACCAATGACAGACTAGCTGGAGGTGTCTGGACGGGCAAATTTAACTCTCATTTCCCACCAGGAAGAGGAATTAACCAAAGGCTCAGCGTGCCGTGCCGGAACCAGATTAGGGCCTGAAGCCATCCTGCGCTGTTACGGCCAGCTCACGAGAAAGCGAGTTGAAGAAAGGAGCTCAGGGGCACTGTAATTCACAAACCTGCAGAGTTATAAATGACAGCTATCGTCCAAAAATATACTGAAGTAAGGCTGCCAAGAGGACTTGAAAGCGGGGCAGAATTGCAGGAAACCGATTTCAGGAGGTAGACTGGAATTGCATTGAAAGCATAGGAAAAGAGCCAGAACGTCCACAATGATGCACTTGGCCAAAAAGGGCGTATGCGTTTTTTCCTGAATATATTCAGGAAAAAACGCATACGCCCTTTTTGGCCAACCAAGCAAGCTTGCAAAGGAAATCTGCACTACAATGAAGTCTCACTTCCCCCCGGTCAAAAGGGCCATCTGAAAAAAGTGTAAAATCCAGAAAGGCAGGACAGGCCATGGAGAACTGGGAGCCTTGTTATGCTGATGGGCGGGATGTAAATTGCCAACAGCCACTCGGGAGAAGTGTATGGTGTTTCCTGAAACATCTAAAAAACAAAGCAACAGAGCCTAGGGCACTTCCACTTATGGTCCTATAGCTTAGGGAAATTAAAATCAAAAAGACACAGCCACCCCAAAGGTTGGGACGGCTCTGTTTACAAGAACCTGGTTTACGGTACAAGTTCAATATCGCAGAAAGTGAAAAATGGATAAAGAAGTTGTGGTACTTACGTACAATGCAGTATCACTCAGCAATGAAATCTATGTCATCAGGCCCGTAGCAGCATAATGAGTGGATTCAGGTATGATGATTCTAACTGAAATGTCACACAGAAAAAGAAACATCATAAGATATCACTAATACATGGAATGTAAACTTGGCTACACAGGAACTGAATTACAAAACAGAACAGGGTCTCAAATTTAGAAACACAACTTATGCTTGCTTAAGGGGAAAGGTGAGTTGGGGTGCTGCATAAAACCAGAGATTGAAATGAGCACAGATAAAGTTCCTTAAGCCAAATATGGAATAGACAAGAGCTACTCCTTGCTCAACGAAATGGACTCAACACCCCATATTAAATGCCTAAGAGTGTACCTGACTAGGAAGTATCTTAAAACCTATGGATTGCTATGTCTCTGAAAGAGAATCAAGCATGTGTACAGGGGCATAAACGCAGCAGTGATAGGATTGGAGAGGTTCGGTGAGCAAATGAAGACCCTTTGAAGTCATATTGCATGGTACCCATTCCACGGGTCTCAACTCTCCAGGTTTAAGGTATTCTTCCTTCAGCTAAAACATGCATGTGGAACCCAGAGTATGATCAACCGTGTGATCGGGAGACGTGTTCCAATATGTCTCAGTTTTCGTCCCCTGGTACTCGGGTGCAACATTCCAGACGCTTTACTAACACTCTCCCGACTTGGAGAGTCAGTGCCTTTAACCTCCTGTTTGGCCCAGTTTGCAATTTCTGCGGAAGATGAACAGGAATAGGGAGAAAATGAGAGACTAGCTGGAGGTGTCTGGACGGGCAAATTTAACTCTCATTTCCCACCAGGAAGAGGAATTAACCAAAGGCTCAGCGTGCCGTGCCGGAACCAGATTAGGGCCTGAAGCCATCCTGCGGTGTTGCGGCCAGCTCACGAGAAAACGAGTTGAGGAAAGGAGCTCAGGGGCACTGTAATTCACAAACCTGCAGAGTTATAAATGACAGCTATCGTCCAAAAATATACTGAAGTAAGGCTGCCAAGAGGACTTGAAAGCGGGGCAGAATTGCAGGAAACCGATTTCAGGAGGTAGACTGGAATTGCATTGAAAGCATAGGAAAAGAGGCAGAACGTCCACAATGATGCACTTGGCCAAAAAGGGCGTATGCGTTTTTTCCTGAATATATTCAGGAAAAAACGCATACGCCCTTTTTGGCCAACCAAGCAAGCTTGCAAAGGAAATCTGCACTACAATGAAGTCTCACTTCCCCCCGGTCAAAAGGGCCATCTGAAAAAAGTGTAAAATCCAGAAAGGCAGGACAGGCCATGGAGAACTGGGAGCCTTGTTATGCTGATGGGCGGGATGTCAATTGCCAACAGCCACTCGGGAGAAGTGTATGGTGTTTCCTGAAACATCTAAAAAACAAAGCAACAGAGCCTAGGGCACTTCCACTTATGGTCCTATAGCTTAGGGAAATTAAAATCAAAAAGACACAGCCACCCCAAAGGTTGGGACGGCTCTGTTTACAAGAACCTGGTTTACGGTACAAGTTCAATATCGCAGAAAGTGAAAAATGGATAAAGAAGTTGTGGTACTTACGTACAATGCAGTATCACTCAGCAATGAAATCTATGTCATCAGGCCCGTAGCAGCATAATGAGTGGATTCAGGTATGATGATTCTAACTGAAATGTCACACAGAAAAAGAAACATCATAAGATATCACTAATACACGGAATGTAAACTTGGCTACACAGGAACTGAATTACAAAACAGAACAGGGTCTCAAATTTAGAAACACAACTTATGCTTGCTTAAGGGGAAAGGTGAGTTGGGGTGCTGCATAAAACCAGAGATTGAAATGAGCACAGATAAAGTTCCTTAAGCCAAATATGGAATAGACAAGAGCTACTCCTTGCTCAACGAAATGGACTCAACACCCCATATTAAATGCCTAAGAGTGTACCTGACTAGGAAGTATCTTAAAACCTATGGATTGCTATGTCTCTGAAAGAGAATCAAGCGTGTGTACAGGGGCATAAACGCAGCAGTGATAGGACTGGAGAGGTTCGGTGAGCAAATGAAGACCCTTTGAAGTCATATTGCATGGTACCCATTCCACGGGTCTCAACTCTCCAGGTTTAAGGTATTCTTCCTTCAGCTAAAACATGCATGTGGAACCCAGAGTATGATCAACCGTGTGATCGGGAGACGTGTTCCAATATGTCTCAGTTTTCGTCCCCTGGTACTCGGGTGCAACATTCCAGACGCTTTACTAACACTCTCCCGACTTGGAGAGTCAGTGCCTTTAAGCTCCTGTTGGCCCAGTTTGCAATTTCTGCGGAAGATGAACAGGAATAGGGAGAACCAATGACAGACTAGCTGGAGGTGTCTGGACGGGCAAATTTAACTCTCATTTCCCACCAGGAAGAGGAATTAACCAAAGGCTCAGCGTGCCGTGCTGGAACCAGATTAGGGCCTGAAGCCATCCTGCGGTGTTGCGGCCAGCTCACGAGAAAGCGAGTTGAAGAAAGGAGCTCAGGGGCACTGTAATTCACAAACCTGCAGAGTTATAAATGACAGCTATCGTCCAAAAATATACTGAAGTAAGGCTGCCAAGAGGACTTGAAAGCGGGGCAGAATTGCAGGAAACCGATTTCAGGAGGTAGACTGGAATTGCATTTAAAGCATAGGAAAAGAGGCAGAACGTCCACAATGATGCACTTGGCCACAAAGGGCGTATGCGTTTTTTCCTGAATATATTCAGGAAAAAACGCATACGCCCTTTTTGGCCAACCAAGCAAGCTTGCAAAGGAAATCTGCACTACAATGAAGTCTCACTTCCCCCCGGTCAAAAGGGCCATCTGAAAAAAGTGTAAAATCCAGAAAGGCAGGACAGGCCATGGAGAACTGGGAGCCTTGTTATGCTGATGGGCGGGATGTAAATTGCCAACAGCCACTCGGGAGAAGTGTATGGTGTTTCCTGAAACATCTAAAAAACAAAGCAACAGAGCCTAGGGCACTTCCACTTATGGTCCTATAGCTTAGGGAAATTAAAATCAAAAAGACACAGCCACCCCAAAGGTTGGGACGGCTCTGTTTACAAGAACCTGGTTTACGGTACAAGTTCAATATCGCAGAAAGTGAAAAATGGATAAAGAAGTTGTGGTACTTAGGTACAATGCAGTATCACTCAGCAATGAAATCTATGTCATCAGGCCCGTAGCAGCATAATGAGTGGATTCAGGTACGATGATTCTAACTGAAATAAGTCACACAGGAAAAGAAACATCATAAGATATCACTAATACACGGAATGTAACCTTGGCTACACAGGAACTGAATTACAAAACAGAACAGGGTCTCAAATTTAGAAAACCAACTTATGCTTGCTTAAGGGGAAAGGTGAGTTGGGGTGCTGCATAAAACCAGAGATTGAAATGAGCACAGATAAAGTTCCTTAAGCCAAATATGGAATAGACAAGAGCTACTCCTTGCTCAACGAAATGGACTCAACACCCCATATTAAATGCCTAAGAGTGTACCTGACTAAGAAGTATCTTAAAACCTATGGATTGCTATGTCTCTGAAAGAGAATCAAGTGTGTGTACAGGGGCATAAACGCAGCAGTGATAGGATTGGAGAGGTTCGGTGAGCAAATGAAGACCCTTTGAAGTCATATTGCATGGTACCCATTCCACGGGTCTCAACTCTCCAGGTTTAAGGTATTCTTCCTTCAGCTAAAACATGCATGTGGAACCCAGAGTATGATCAACCGTGTGATCGGGAGACGTGTTCCAATATGTCTCAGTTTTCGTCCCCTGGTACTCGGGTGCAACATTCCAGACGCTTTACTAACACTCTCCCGACTTGGAGAGTCAGTGCCTTTAACCTCCTGTTTGGCCCAGTTTGCAATTTCTGCGGAAGATGAACAGGAATAGGGAGAACCAATGACAGACTAGCTGGAGGTGTCTGGACGGGCAAATTTAACTCTCATTTCCCACCAGGAAGAGGAATTAACCAAAGGCTCAGCGTGCCGTGCCGGAACCAGATTAGGGCCTGAAGCCATCCTGCGGTGTTGCGGCCAGCTCACGAGAAAGCGAGTTGAAGAAAGGAGCTCAGGGGCACTGTAATTCACAAACCTGCAGAGTTATAAATGACAGCTATCGTCCAAAAATATACTGAAGTAAGGCTGCCAAGAGGACTTGAAAGCGGGGCAGAATTGCAGGAAACCGATTTCAGGAGGTAGACTGGAATTGCATTGAAAGCATAGGAAAAGAGGCAGAACGTCCACAATGATGCACTTGGCCAAAAAGGGCGTATGCGTTTTTTCCTGAATATATTCAGGAAAAAACGCATACGCCCTTTTTGGCCAACCAAGCAAGCTTGCAAAGGAAATCTGCACTACAATGAAGTCTCACTTCCCCCCGGTCAAAAGGGCCATCTGAAAAAAGTGTAAAATCCAGAAAGGCAGGACAGGCCATGGAGAACTGGGAGCCTTGTTATGCTGATGGGCGGGATGTCAATTGCCAACAGCCACTCGGGAGAAGTGTATGGTGTTTCCTGAAACATCTAAAAAACAAAGCAACAGAGCCTAGGGCACTTCCACTTATGGTCCTATAGCTTAGGGAAATTAAAATCAAAAAGACACAGCCACCCCAAAGGTTGGGACGGCTCTGTTTACAAGAACCTGGTTTACGGTACAAGTTCAATATCGCAGAAAGTGAAAAATGGATAAAGAAGTTGTGGTACTTACGTACAATGCAGTATCACTCAGCAATGAAATCTATGTCATCAGGCCCGTAGCAGCATAATGAGTGGATTCAGGTATGATGATTCTAACTGAAATAAGTCACACAGAAAAAGAAACATCATAAGATATCACTAATACACGGAATGTAAACTTGGTTACACAGGAACTGAATTACAAAACAGAACAGGGTCTCAAATTTAGAAACACAACTTATGCTTGCTTAAGGGGAAAGGTAAGTTGGGGTGCTGCATAAAACCAGAGATTGAAATGAGCACAGATAAAGTTCCTTAAGCCAAATATGGAATAGACAAGAGCTACTCCTTGCTCAACGAAATGGACTCAACACCCCATATTAAATGCCTAAGAGTGTACCTGACTAAGAAGTATCTTAAAACCTATGGATTGCTATGTCTCTGAAAGAGAATCAAGTGTGTGTACAGGGGCATAAACGCAGCAGTGATAGGATTGGAGAGGTTCGGTGAGCAAATGAAGACCCTTTGAAGTCATATTGCATGGTACCCATTCCACGGGTCTCAACTCTCCAGGTTTAAGGTATTCTTCCTTCAGCTAAAACATGCATGTGGAACCCAGAGTATGATCAACCGTGTGATCGGGAGACGTGTTCCAATATGTGTCAGTTTTCGTCCCCTGGTACTCGGGTGCAACATTCCAGACGCTTTACTAACACTCTCCCGACTTGGAGAGTCAGTGCCTTTAAGCTCCTGTTGGCCCAGTTTGCAATTTCTGCGGAAGATGAACAGGAATAGGGAGAACCAATGACAGACTAGCTGGAGGTGTCTGGACGGGCAAATTTAACTCTCATTTCCCACCAGGAAGAGAAATTAACCAAAGGCTCAGCGTGCCGTGCCGGAACCAGATTAGGGCCTGAAGCCATCCTGCGGTGTTGCGGCCAGCTCACGAGAAAGCGAGTTGAAGAAAGGAGCTCAGGGGCACTGTAATTCACAAACCTGCAGAGTTATAAATGACAGCTATCGTCCAAAAATATACTGAAGTAAGGCTGCCAAGAGGACTTGAAAGCGGGGCAGAATTGCAGGAAACCGATTTCAGGAGGTAGACTGGAATTGCATTTAAAGCATAGGAAAAGAGGCAGAACGTCCACAATGATGCACTTGGCCACAAAGGGCGTATGCGTTTTTTCCTGAATATATTCAGGAAAAAAGGCATACGCCCTTTTTGGCCAACCAAGCAAGCTTGCAAAGGAAATCTGCACTACAATGAAGTCTCACTTCCCCCCGGTCAAAAGGGCCATCTGAAAAAAGTGTAAAATCCAGAAAGGCAGGACAGGCCATGGAGAACTGGGAGCCTTGTTATGCTGATGGGCGGGATGTAAATTGCCAACAGCCACTCGGGAGAAGTGTATGGTGTTTCCTGAAACATCTAAAAAACAAAGCAACAGAGCCTAGGGCACTTCCACTTATGGTCCTATAGCTTAGGGAAATTAAAATCAAAAAGACACAGCCACCCCAAAGGTTGGGACGGCTCTGTTTACAAGAACCTGGTTTACGGTACAAGTTCAATATCGCAGAAAGTGAAAAATGGATAAAGAAGTTGTGGTACTTAGGTACAATGCAGTATCACTCAGCAATGAAATCTATGTCATCAGGCCCGTAGCAGCATAATGAGTGGATTCAGGTACGATGATTCTAACTGAAATAAGTCACACAGGAAAAGAAACATCATAAGATATCACTAATACACGGAATGTAACCTTGGCTACACAGGAACTGAATTACAAAACAGAACAGGGTCTCAAATTTAGAAAACCAACTTATGCTTGCTTAAGGGGAAAGGTGAGTTGGGGTGCTGCATAAAACCAGAGATTGAAATAAGCACAGATAAAGTTCCTTAAGCCAAATATGGAATAGACAAGAGCTACTCCTTGCTCAACGAAATGGATTCAACACCCCATATTAAATGCCTAAGAGTGTACCTGACTAGGAAGTATCTTAAAACCTATGGATTGCTATGTCTCTGAAAGAGAATCAAGTGTGTGTACAGGGGCATAAACGCAGCAGTGATAGGATTGGAGAGGTTCGGTGAGCAAATGAAGACCCTTTGAAGTCATATTGCATGGTACCCATTCCACCGGTCTCAACTCTCCAGGTTTAAGGTATTCTTCCTTCAGCTAAAACATGCATGTGGAACCCAGAGTATGATCAACCGTGTGATCGGGAGACGTGTTCCAATATGTGTCAGTTTTCGTCCCCTGGTACTCGGGTGCAACATTCCAGACGCTTTACTAACACTCTCCCGACTTGGAGAGTCAGTGCCTTTAACCTCCTGTTTGGCCCAGTTTGCAATTTCTGCGGAAGATGAACAGGAATAGGGAGAACCAATGACAGACTAGCTGGAGGTGTCTGGACGGGCAAATTTAACTCTCATTTCCCACCAGGAAGAGGAATTAACCAAAGGCTCAGCGTGCCGTGCCGGAACCAGATTAGGGCCTGAAGCCATCCTGCGGTGTTGCGGCCAGCTCACGAGAAAGCGAGTTGAAGAAAGGAGCTCAGGGGCACTGTAATTCACAAACCTGCAGAGTTATAAATGACAGCTATCGTCCAAAAATATACTGAAGTAAGGCTGCCAAGAGGACTTGAAAGCGGGGCAGAATTGCAGGAAACCGATTTCAGGAGGTAGACTGGAATTGCATTGAAAGCATAGGAAAAGAGGCAGAACGTCCACAATGATGCACTTGGCCAAAAAGGGCGTATGCGTTTTTTCCTGAATATATTCAGGAAAAAACGCATACGCCCTTTTTGGCCAACCAAGCAAGCTTGCAAAGGAAATCTGCACTACAATGAAGTCTCACTTCCCCCCGGTCAAAAGGGCCATCTGAAAAAAGTGTAAAATCCAGAAAGGCAGGACAGGCCATGGAGAACTGGGAGCCTTGTTATGCTGATGGGCGGGATGTCAATTGCCAACAGCCACTCGGGAGAAGTGTATGGTGTTTCCTGAAACATCTAAAAAACAAAGCAACAGAGCCTAGGGCACTTCCACTTATGGTCCTATAGCTTAGGGAAATTAAAATCAAAAAGACACAGCCACCCCAAAGGTTGGGACGGCTCTGTTTACAAGAACCTGGTTTACGGTACAAGTTCAATATCGCAGAAAGTGAAAAATGGATAAAGAAGTTGTGGTACTTACGTACAATGCAGTATCACTCAGCAATGAAATCTATGTCATCAGGCCCGTAGCAGCATAATGAGTGGATTCAGGTATGATGATTCTAACTGAAATGTCACACAGAAAAAGAAACATCATAAGATATCACTAATACACGGAATGTAAACTTGGCTACACAGGAACTGAATTACAAAACAGAACAGGGTCTCAAATTTAGAAAACCAACTTATGCTTGCTTAAGGGGAAAGGTGAGTTGGGGTGCTGCATAAAACCAGAGATTGAAATGAGCACAGATAAAGTTCCTTAAGCCAAATATGGAATAGACAAGAGCTACTCCTTGCTCAACGAAATGGACTCAACACCCCATATTAAATGCCTAAGAGTGTACCTGACTAGGAAGTATCTTAAAACCTATGGATTGCTATGTCTCTGAAAGAGAATCAAGTGTGTGTACAGGGGCATAAACGCAGCAGTGATAGGATTGGAGAGGTTCGGTGAGCAAATGAAGACCCTTTGAAGTCATATTGCATGGTACCCATTCCACGGGTCTCAACTCTCCAGGTTTAAGGTATTCTTCCTTCAGCTAAAACATGCATGTGGAACCCAGAGTATGATCAACCGTGTGATCGGGAGACGTGTTCCAATATGTGTCAGTTTTCGTCCCCTGGTACTCGGGTGCAACATTCCAGACGCTTTACTAACACTCTCCCGACTTGGAGAGTCAGTGCCTTTAAGCTCCTGTTTGGCCCAGTTTGCAATTTCTGCGGAAGATGAACAGGAATAGGGAGAACCAATGACAGACTAGCTGGAGGTGTCTGGACGGGCAAATTTAACTCTCATTTCCCACCAGGAATAGGAATTAACCAAAGGCTCAGCGTGCCGTGCTGGAACCAGATTAGGGCCTGAAGCCATCCTGCGGTGTTGCGGCCAGCTCACGAGAAAGCGAGTTGAAGAAAGGAGCTCAGGGGCACTGTAATTCACAAACCTGCAGAGTTATAAATGACAGCTATCGTCCAAAAATATACTGAAGTAAGGCTGCCAAGAGGACTTGAAAGCGGGGCAGAATTGCAGGAAACCGATTTCAGGAGGTAGACTGGAATTGCATTGAAAGCATAGGAAAAGAGGCAGAACGTCCACAATGATGCACTTGGCCAAAAAGGGCGTATGCGTTTTTTCCTGAATATATTCAGGAAAAAACGCATACGCCCTTTTTGGCCAACCAAGCAAGCTTGCAAAGGAAATCTGCACTACAATGAAGTCTCACTTCCCCCCGGTCAAAAGGGCCATCTGAAAAAAGTGTAAAATCCAGAAAGGCAGGACAGGCCATGGAGAACTGGGAGCCCTGTTATGCTGATGGGCGGCATGTCAATTGCCAACAGCCACTCGGGAGAAGTGTATGGTGTTTCCTGAAACATCTAAAAAACAAAGCAACAGAGCCTAGGGCACTTCCACTTATGGTCCTATAGCTTAGGGAAATTAAAATCAAAAAGACACAGCCACCCCAAAGGTTGGGACGGCTCTGTTTACAAGAACCTGGTTTACGGTACAAGTTCAATATCGCAGAAAGTGAAAAATGGATAAAGAAGTTGTGGTACTTACGTACAATGCAGTATCACTCAGCAATGAAATCTATGTCATCAGGCCCGTAGCAGCATAATGAGTGGATTCAGGTATGATGATTCTAACTGAAATAAGTCACACAGGAAAAGAAACATCATAAGATATCACTAATACACGGAATGTAACCTTGGCTACACAGGAACTGAATTCCAAAACAGAACAGGGTCTCAAATTTAGAAACCCAACTTATGCTTGCTTAAGGGGAAAGGTGAGTTGGGGTGCTGCATAAAACCAGAGATTGAAATGAGCACAGATAAAGTTCCTTAAGCCAAATATGGAATAGACAAGAGCTACTCCTTGCTCAACGAAATGGACTCAACACCCCATATTAAATGCCTAAGAGTGTACCTGACTAGGAAGTATCTTAAAACCTATGGATTGCTATGTCTCTGAAAGAGAATCAAGTGTGTGTACAGGGGCATAAACGCAGCAGTGATAGGATTGGAGAGGTTCGGTGAGCAAATGAAGACCCTTTGAAGTCATATTGCATGGTACCCATTCCACGGGTCTCAACTCTCCAGGTTTAAGGTATTCTTCCTTCAGCTAAAACATGCATGTGGAACCCAGAGTATGATCAACCGTGTGATCGGGAGACGTGTTCCAATATGTGTCAGTTTTCGTCCCCTGGTACTCGGGTGCAACATTCCAGACGCTTTACTAACACTCTCCCGACTTGGAGAGTCAGTGCCTTTAAGCTCCTGTTTGGCCCAGTTTGCAATTTCTGCGGAAGATGAACAGGAATAGAGAGAACCAATGACAGACTAGCTGGAGGTGTCTGGACGGGCAAATTTAACTCTCATTTCCCACCAGGAATAGGAATTAACCAAAGGCTCAGCGTGCCGTGCTGGAACCAGATTAGGGCCTGAAGCCATCCTGCGGTGTTGCGGCCAGCTCACGAGAAAGCGAGTTGAAGAAAGGAGCTCAGGGGCACTGTAATTCACAAACCTGCAGAGTTATAAATGACAGCTATCGTCCAAAAATATACTGAAGTAAGGCTGCCAAGAGGACTTGAAAGCGGGGCAGAATTGCAGGAAACCGATTTCAGGAGGTAGACTGGAATTGCATTGAAAGCATAGGAAAAGAGGCAGAACGTCCACAATGATGCACTTGGCCAAAAAGGGCGTATGCGTTTTTTCCTGAATATATTCAGGAAAAAACGCATACGCCCTTTTTGGCCAACCAAGCAAGCTTGCAAAGGAAATCTGCACTACAATGAAGTCTCACTTCCCCCCGGTCAAAAGGGCCATCTGAAAAAAGTGTAAAATCCAGAAAGGCAGGACAGGCCATGGAGAACTGGGAGCCCTGTTATGCTGATGGGCGCCATGTCAATTGCCAACAGCCACTCGGGAGAAGTGTATGGTGTTTCCTGAAACATCTAAAAAACAAAGCAACAGAGCCTAGGGCACTTCCACTTATGGTCCTATAGCTTAGGGAAATTAAAATCAAAAAGACACAGCCACCCCAAAGGTTGGGACGGCTCTGTTTACAAGAACCTGGTTTACGGTACAAGTTCAATATCGCAGAAAGTGAAAAATGGATAAAGAAGTTGTGGTACTTACGTACAATGCAATATCACTCAGCAATGAAATCTATGTCATCAGGCCCGTAGCAGCATAATGAGTGGATTCAGGTATGATGATTCTAACTGAAATGTCACACAGAAAAAGAAACATCATAAGATATCACTAATACACGGAATGTAAACTTGGCTACACAGGAACTGAATTACAAAACAGAACAGGGTCTCAAATTTAGAAACCCAACTTATGCTTGCTTAAGGGGAAAGGTGAGTTGGGGTGCTGCATAAAACCAGAGATTGAAATGAGCACAGATAAAGTTCCTTAAGCCAAATATGGAATAGACAAGAGCTACTCCTTGCTCAACGAAATGGACTCAACACCCCATATTAAATGCCTAAGAGTGTACCTGACTAGGAAGTATCTTAAAACCTATGGATTGCTATGTCTCTGAAAGAGAATCAAGTGTGTGTACAGGGGCATAAACGCAGCAGTGATAGGATTGGAGAGGTTCGGTGAGCAAATGAAGACCCTTTGAAGTCATATTGCATGGTACCCATTCCACGGGTCTCAACTCTCCAGGTTGAAGGTATTCTTCCTTCAGCTAAAACATGCATGTGGAACCCAGAGTATGATCAACCGTGTGATCGGGAGACGTGTTCCAATATGTGTCAGTTTTCGTCCCCTGGTACTCGGGTGCAACATTCCAGACGCTTTACTAACACTCTCCCGACTTGGAGAGTCAGTGCCTTTAAGCTCCTGTTTGGCCCAGTTTGCAATTTCTGCGGAAGATGAACAGGAATAGGGAGAACCAATGACAGACTAGCTGGAGGTGTCTGGACGGGCAAATTTAACTCTCATTTCCCACCAGGAATAGGAATTAACCAAAGGCTCAGCGTGCCGTGCCGGAACCAGATTAGGGCCTGAAGCCATCCTGCGGTGTTGCGGCCAGCTCACGAGAAAGCGAGTTGAAGAAAGGAGCTCAGGGGCACTGTAATTCACAAACCTGCAGAGTTATAAATGACAGCTATCGTCCAAAAATATACTGAAGTAAGGCTGCCAAGAGGACTTGAAAGCGGGGCAGAATTGCAGGAAACCGATTTCAGGAGGTAGACTGGAATTGCATTGAAAGCATAGGAAAAGAGGCAGAACGTCCACAATGATGCACTTGGCCAAAAAGGGCGTATGCGTTTTTTCCTGAATATATTCAGGAAAAAACGCATACGCCCTTTTTGGCCAACCAAGCAAGCTTGCAAAGGAAATCTGCACTACAATGAAGTCTCACTTCCCCCCGGTCAAAAGGGCCATCTGAAAAAAGTGTAAAATCCAGAAAGGCAGGACAGGCCATGGAGAACTGGGAGCCTTGTTATGCTGATGGGCGGGATGTCAATTGCCAACAGCCACTCGGGAGAAGTGTATGGTGTTTCCTGAAACATCTAAAAAACAAAGCAACAGAGCCTAGGGCACTTCCACTTATGGTCCTATAGCTTAGGGAAATTAAAATCAAAAAGACACAGCCACCCCAAAGGTTGGGACGGCTCTGTTTACAAGAACCTGGTTTACGGTACAAGTTCAATATCGCAGAAAGTGAAAAATGGATAAAGAAGTTGTGGTACTTACGTACAATGCAGTATCACTCAGCAATGAAATCTATGTCATCAGGCCCGTAGCAGCATAATGAGTGGATTCAGGTATGATGATTCTAACTGAAATAAGTCACACAGGAAAAGAAACATCATAAGATATCACTAATACACGGAATGTAACCTTGGCTACACAGGAACTGAATTCCAAAACAGAACAGGGTCTCAAATTTAGAAACCCAACTTATGCTTGCTTAAGGGGAAAGGTGAGTTGGGGTGCTGCATAAAACCAGAGATTGAAATGAGCACAGATAAAGTTCCTTAAGCCAAATATGGAATAGACAAGAGCTACTCCTTGCTCAACGAAATGGACTCAACACCCCATATTAAATGCCTAAGAGTGTACCTGACTAGGAAGTATCTTAAAACCTATGGATTGCTATGTCTCTGAAAGAGAATCAAGTGTGTGTACAGGGGCATAAACGCAGCAGTGATAGGATTGGAGAGGTTCGGTGAGCAAATGAAGACCCTTTGAAGTCATATTGCATGGTACCCATTCCACGGGTCTCAACTCTCCAGGTTGAAGGTATTCTTCCTTCAGCTAAAACATGCATGTGGAACCCAGAGTATGATCAACCGTGTGATCGGGAGACGTGTTCCAATATGTGTCAGTTTTCGTCCCCTGGTACTCGGGTGCAACATTCCAGACGCTTTACTAACACTCTCCCGACTTGGAGAGTCAGTGCCTTTAAGCTCCTGTTTGGCCCAGTTTGCAATTTCTGCGGAAGATGAACAGGAATAGGGAGAACCAATGACAGACTAGCTGGAGGTGTCTGGATGGGAAAATTTAACTCTCATTTCCCACCAGGAATAGGAATTAACCAAAGGCTCAGCGTGCCGTGCTGGAACCAGATTAGGGCCTGAAGCCATCCTGCGGTGTTGCGGCCAGCTCACGAGAAAGCGAGTTGAAGAAAGGAGCTCAGGGGCACTGTAATTCACAAACCTGCAGAGTTATAAATGACAGCTATCGTCCAAAAATATACTGAAGTAAGGCTGCCAAGAGGACTTGAAAGCGGGGCAGAATTGCAGGAAACCGATTTCAGGAGGTAGACTGGAATTGCATTGAAAGCATAGGAAAAGAGGCAGAACGTCCACAATGATGCACTTGGCCAAAAAGGGCGTATGCGTTTTTTCCTGAATATATTCAGGAAAAAACGCATACGCCCTTTTTGGCCAACCAAGCAAGCTTGCAAAGGAAATCTGCACTACAATGAAGTCTCACTTCCCCCCGGTCAAAAGGGCCATCTGAAAAAAGTGTAAAATCCAGAAAGGCAGGACAGGCCATGGAGAACTGGGAGCCCTGTTATGCTGATGGGCGGCATGTCAATTGCCAACAGCCACTCGGGAGAAGTGTATGGTGTTTCCTGAAACATCTAAAAAACAAAGCAACAGAGCCTAGGGCACTTCCACTTATGGTCCTATAGCTTAGGGAAATTAAAATCAAAAAGACACAGCCACCCCAAAGGTTGGGACGGCTCTGTTTACAAGAACCTGGTTTACGGTACAAGTTCAATATCGCAGAAAGTGAAAAATGGATAAAGAAGTTGTGGTACTTACGTACAATGCAGTATCACTCAGCAATGAAATCTATGTCATCAGGCCTGTAGCAGCATAATGAGTGGATTCAGGTACGATGATTCTAACTGAAATAAGTCACACAGGAAAAGAAACATCATAAGATATCACTAATACACGGAATGTAACCTTGGCTACACAGGAACTGAATTCCAAAACAGAACAGGGTCTCAAATTTAGAAACCCAACTTATGCTTGCTTAAGGGGAAAGGTGAGTTGGGGTGCTGCATAAAACCAGAGATTGAAATGAGCACAGATAAAGTTCCTTAAGCCAAATATGGAATAGACAAGAGCTACTCCTTGCTCAACGAAATGGACTCAACACCCCATATTAAATGCCTAAGAGTGTACCTGACTAGGAAGTATCTTAAAACCTATGGATTGCTATGTCTCTGAAAGAGAATCAAGTGTGTGTACAGGGGCATAAACGCAGCAGTGATAGGATTGGAGAGGTTCGGTGAGCAAATGAAGACCCTTTGAAGTCATATTGCATGGTACCCATTCCACGGGTCTCAACTCTCCAGGTTGAAGGTATTCTTCCTTCAGCTAAAACATGCATGTGGAACCCAGAGTATGATCAACCGTGTGATCGGGAGACGTGTTCCAATATGTGTCAGTTTTCGTCCCCTGGTACTCGGGTGCAACATTCCAGACGCTTTACTAACACTCTCCCGACTTGGAGAGTCAGTGCCTTTAACCTCCTGTTTGGCCCAGTTTGCAATTTCTGCGGAAGATGAACAGGAATAGGGAGAACCAATGACAGACTAGCTGGAGGTGTCTGGACGGGCAAATTTAACTCTCATTTCCCACCAGGAAGAGGAATTAACCAAAGGCTCAGCGTGCCGTGCCGGAACCAGATTAGGGCCTGAAGCCATCCTGCGGTGTTGCGGCCAGCTCACGAGAAAGCGAGTTGAAGAAAGGAGCTCAGGGGCACTGTAATTCACAAACCTGCAGAGTTATAAATGACAGCTATCGTCCAAAAATATACTGAAGTAAGGCTGCCAAGAGGACTTGAAAGCGGGGCAGAATTGCAGGAAACCGATTTCAGGAGGTAGACTGGAATTGCATTGAAAGCATAGGAAAAGAGGCAGAACGTCCACAATGATGCACTTGGCCAAAAAGGGCGTATGCGTTTTTTCCTGAATATATTCAGGAAAAAACGCATACGCCCTTTTTGGCCAACCAAGCAAGCTTGCAAAGGAAATCTGCACTACAATGAAGTCTCACTTCCCCCCGGTCAAAAGGGCCATCTGAAAAAAGTGTAAAATCCAGAAAGGCAGGACAGGCCATGGAGAACTGGGAGCCTTGTTATGCTGATGGGCGGGATGTCAATTGCCAACAGCCACTCGGGAGAAGTGTATGGTGTTTCCTGAAACATCTAAAAAACAAAGCAACAGAGCCTAGGGCACTTCCACTTATGGTCCTATAGCTTAGGGAAATTAAAATCAAAAAGACACAGCCACCCCAAAGGTTGGGACGGCTCTGTTTACAAGAACCTGGTTTACGGTACAAGTTCAATATCGCAGAAAGTGAAAAATGGATAAAGAAGTTGTGGTACTTACGTACAATGCAGTATCACTCAGCAATGAAATCTATGTCATCAGGCCCGTAGCAGCATAATGAGTGGATTCAGGTATGATGATTCTAACTGAAATAAGTCACACAGGAAAAGAAACATCATAAGATATCACTAATACACGGAATGTAACCTTGGCTACACAGGAACTGAATTCCAAAACAGAACAGGGTCTCAAATTTAGAAACCCAACTTATGCTTGCTTAAGGGGAAAGGTGAGTTGGGGTGCTGCATAAAACCAGAGATTGAAATGAGCACAGATAAAGTTCCTTAAGCCAAATATGGAATAGACAAGAGCTACTCCTTGCTCAACGAAATGGACTCAACACCCCATATTAAATGCCTAAGAGTGTACCTGACTAGGAAGTATCTTAAAACCTATGGATTGCTATGTCTCTGAAAGAGAATCAAGTGTGTGTACAGGGGCATAAACGCAGCAGTGATAGGATTGGAGAGGTTCGGTGAGCAAATGAAGACCCTTTGAAGTCATATTGCATGGTACCCATTCCACGGGTCTCAACTCTCCAGGTTGAAGGTATTCTTCCTTCAGCTAAAACATGCATGTGGAACCCAGAGTATGATCAACCGTGTGATCGGGAGACGTGTTCCAATATGTGTCAGTTTTCGTCCCCTGGTACTCGGGTGCAACATTCCAGACGCTTTACTAACACTCTCCCGACTTGGAGAGTCAGTGCCTTTAACCTCCTGTTTGGCCCAGTTTGCAATTTCTGCGGAAGATGAACAGGAATAGGGAGAACCAATGACAGACTAGCTGGAGGTGTCTGGACGGGCAAATTTAACTCTCATTTCCCACCAGGAAGAGGAATTAACCAAAGGCTCAGCGTGCCGTGCCGGAACCAGATTAGGGCCTGAAGCCATCCTGCGGTGTTGCGGCCAGCTCACGAGAAAGCGAGTTGAAGAAAGGAGCTCAGGGGCACTGTAATTCACAAACCTGCAGAGTTATAAATGACAGCTATCGTCCAAAAATATACTGAAGTAAGGCTGCCAAGAGGACTTGAAAGCGGGGCAGAATTGCAGGAAACCGATTTCAGGAGGTAGACTGGAATTGCATTGAAAGCATAGGAAAAGAGGCAGAACGTCCACAATGATGCACTTGGCCAAAAAGGGCGTATGCGTTTTTTCCTGAATATATTCAGGAAAAAACGCATACGCCCTTTTTGGCCAACCAAGCAAGCTTGCAAAGGAAATCTGCACTACAATGAAGTCTCACTTCCCCCCGGTCAAAAGGGCCATCTGAAAAAAGTGTAAAATCCAGAAAGGCAGGACAGGCCATGGAGAACTGGGAGCCCTGTTATGCTGATGGGCGGCATGTCAATTGCCAACAGCCACTCGGGAGAAGTGTATGGTGTTTCCTGAAACATCTAAAAAACAAAGCAACAGAGCCTAGGGCACTTCCACTTATGGTCCTATAGCTTAGGGAAATTAAAATCAAAAAGACACAGCCACCCCAAAGGTTGGGACGGCTCTGTTTACAAGAACCTGGTTTACGGTACAAGTTCAATATCGCAGAAAGTGAAAAATGGATAAAGAAGTTGTGGTACTTACATACAATGCAGTATCACTCAGCAATGAAATCTATGTCATCAGGCCCGTAGCAGCATAATGAGTGGATTCAGGTATGATGATTCTAACTGAAATAAGTCACACAGGAAAAGAAACATCATAAGATATCTCTAATACACGGAATGTAACCTTGGCTACACAGGAACTGAATTCCAAAACAGAACAGGGTCTCAAATTTAGAAACCCAACTTATGCTTGCTTAAGGGGAAAGGTGAGTTGGGGTGCTGCATAAAACCAGAGATTGAAATGAGCACAGATAAAGTTCCTTAAGCCAAATATGGAATAGACAAGAGCTACTCCTTGCTCAACGAAATGGACTCAACACCCCATATTAAATGCCTAAGAGTGTACCTGACTAGGAAGTATCTTAAAACCTATGGATTGCTATGTCTCTGAAAGAGAATCAAGTGTGTGTACAGGGGCATAAACGCAGCAGTGATAGGATTGGAGAGGTTCGGTGAGCAAATGAAGACCCTTTGAAGTCATATTGCATGGTACCCATTCCACGGGTCTCAACTCTCCAGGTTGAAGGTATTCTTCCTTCAGCTAAAACATGCATGTGGAACCCAGAGTATGATCAACCGTGTGATCGGGAGACGTGTTCCAATATGTGTCAGTTTTCGTCCCCTGGTACTCGGGTGCAACATTCCAGACGCTTTACTAACACTCTCCCGACTTGGAGAGTCAGTGCCTTTAACCTCCTGTTTGGCCCAGTTTGCAATTTCTGCGGAAGATGAACAGGAATAGGGAGAACCAATGACAGACTAGCTGGAGGTGTCTGGACGGGCAAATTTAACTCTCATTTCC
Organism: Lagenorhynchus albirostris; assembly: GCF_949774975.1. Classification (NCBI taxonomy): domain Eukaryota; kingdom Metazoa; phylum Chordata; class Mammalia; order Artiodactyla; family Delphinidae; genus Lagenorhynchus; species Lagenorhynchus albirostris. Next base: position 126,690 of record NW_026783321.1, on the reverse strand, counting down.
CACCAGGAAGAGGAATTAACCAAAGGCTCAGCGTGCCGTGCCGGAACCAGATTAGGGCCTGAAGCCATCCTGCGGTGTTGCGGCCAGCTCACGAGAAAGCGAGTTGAAGAAAGGAGCTCAGGGGCACTGTAATTCACAAACCTGCAGAGTTATAAATGACAGCTATCGTCCAAAAATATACTGAAGTAAGGCTGCCAAGAGGACTTGAAAGCGGGGCAGAATTGCAGGAAACCGATTTCAGGAGGTAGACTGGAATTGCATTGAAAGCATAGGAAAAGAGGCAGAACGTCCACAATGATGCACTTGGCCAAAAAGGGCGTATGCGTTTTTTCCTGAATATATTCAGGAAAAAACGCATACGCCCTTTTTGGCCAACCAAGCAAGCTTGCAAAGGAAATCTGCACTACAATGAAGTCTCACTTCCCCCCGGTCAAAAGGGCCATCTGAAAAAAGTGTAAAATCCAGAAAGGCAGGACAGGCCATGGAGAACTGGGAGCCTTGTTATGCTGATGGGCGGGATGTCAATTGCCAACAGCCACTCGGGAGAAGTGTATGGTGTTTCCTGAAACATCTAAAAAACAAAGCAACAGAGCCTAGGGCACTTCCACTTATGGTCCTATAGCTTAGGGAAATTAAAATCAAAAAGACACAGCCACCCCAAAGGTTGGGACGGCTCTGTTTACAAGAACCTGGTTTACGGTACAAGTTCAATATCGCAGAAAGTGAAAAATGGATAAAGAAGTTGTGGTACTTACGTACAATGCAGTATCACTCAGCAATGAAATCTATGTCATCAGGCCCGTAGCAGCATAATGAGTGGATTCAGGTATGATGATTCTAACTGAAATGTCACACAGAAAAAGAAACATCATAAGATATCACTAATACACGGAATGTAAACTTGGCTACACAGGAACTGAATTACAAAACAGAACAGGGTCTCAAATTTAGAAACCCAACTTATGCTTGCTTAAGGGGAAAGGTGAGTTGGGGTGCTGCATAAAACCAGAGATTGAAATGAGCACAGATAAAGTTCCTTAAGCCAAATATGGAATAGACAAGAGCTACTCCTTGCTCAACGAAATGGACTCAACACCCCATATTAAATGCCTAAGAGTGTACCTGACTAGGAAGTATCTTAAAACCTATGGATTGCTATGTCTCTGAAAGAGAATCAAGTGTGTGTACAGGGGCATAAACGCAGCAGTGATAGGATTGGAGAGGTTCGGTGAGCAAATGAAGACCCTTTGAAGTCATATTGCATGGTACCCATTCCACGGGTCTCAACTCTCCAGGTTGAAGGTATTCTTCCTTCAGCTAAAACATGCATGTGGAACCCAGAGTATGATCAACCGTGTGATCGGGAGACGTGTTCCAATATGTGTCAGTTTTCGTCCCCTGGTACTCGGGTGCAACATTCCAGACGCTTTACTAACACTCTCCCGACTTGGAGAGTCAGTGCCTTTAAGCTCCTGTTTGGCCCAGTTTGCAATTTCTGCGGAAGATGAACAGGAATAGGGAGAACCAATGACAGACTAGCTGGAGGTGTCTGGACGGGCAAATTTAACTCTCATTTCCCACCAGGAAGAGGAATTAACCAAAGGCTCAGCGTGCCGTGCCGGAACCAGATTAGGGCCTGAAGCCATCCTGCGGTGTTGCGGCCAGCTCACGAGAAAGCGAGTTGAAGAAAGGAGCTCAGGGGCACTGTAATTCACAAACCTGCAGAGTTATAAATGACAGCTATCGTCCAAAAATATACTGAAGTAAGGCTGCCAAGAGGACTTGTAAGCGGGGCAGAATTGCAGGAAACCGATTTCAGGAGGTAGACTGGAATTGCATTTAAAGCATAGGAAAAGAGGCAGAACGTCCACAATGATGCACTTGGCCAAAAAGGGCGTATGCGTTTTTTCCTGAATATATTCAGGAAAAAACGCATACGCCCTTTTTGGCCAACCAAGCAAGCTTGCAAAGGAAATCTGCACTACAATGAAGTCTCACTTCCCCCCGGTCAAAAGGGCCATCTGAAAAAAGTGTAAAATCCAGAAAGGCAGGACAGGCCATGGAGAACTGGGAGCCTTGTTATGCTGATGGGCGGGATGTCAATTGCCAACAGCCACTCGGGAGAAGTGTATGGTGTTTCCTGAAACATCTAAAAAACAAAGCAACAGAGCCTAGGGCACTTCCACTTATGGACCTATAGCTTAGGGAAATTAAAATCAAAAAGACACAGCCACCCCAAAGGTTGGGACGGCTCTGTTTACAAGAACCTGGTTTACGGTACAAGTTCAATATCGCAGAAAGTGAAAAATGGATAAAGAAGTTGTGGTACTTACGTACAATGCAGTATCACTCAGCAATGAAATCTATGTCATCAGGCCCGTAGCAGCATAATGAGTGGATTCAGGTATGATGATTCTAACTGAAATGTCACACAGAAAAAGAAACATCATAAGATATCACTAATACACGGAATGTAAACTTGGCTACACAGGAACTGAATTACAAAACAGAACAGGGTCTCAAATTTAGAAACCCAACTTATGCTTGCTTAAGGGGAAAGGTGAGTTGGGGTGCTGCATAAAACCAGAGATTGAAATGAGCACAGATAAAGTTCCTTAAGCCAAATATGGAATAGACAAGAGCTACTCCTTGCTCAACGAAATGGACTCAACACCCCATATTAAATGCCTAAGAGTGTACCTGACTAGGAAGTATCTTAAAACCTATGGATTGCTATGTCTCTGAAAGAGAATCAAGTGTGTGTACAGGGGCATAAACGCAGCAGTGATAGGATTGGAGAGGTTCGGTGAGCAAATGAAGACCCTTTGAAGTCATATTGCATGGTACCCATTCCACGGGTCTCAACTCTCCAGGTTGAAGGTATTCTTCCTTCAGCTAAAACATGCATGTGGAACCCAGAGTATGATCAACCGTGTGATCGGGAGACGTGTTCCAATATGTGTCAGTTTTCGTCCCCTGGTACTCGGGTGCAACATTCCAGACGCTTTACTAACACTCTCCCGACTTGGAGAGTCAGTGCCTTTAACCTCCTGTTGCCCCAGTTTGCAATTTCTGCGGAAGATGAACAGGAATAGGGAGAACCAATGACAGACTAGCTGGAGGTGTCTGGACGGGCAAATTTAACTCTCATTTCCCACCAGGAAGGGGAATTAACCAAAGGCTCAGCGTGCCGTGCCGGAACCAGATTAGGGCCTGAAGCCATCCTGCGGTGTTGCGGCCAGCTCACGAGAAAGCGAGTTGAAGAAAGGAGCTCAGGGGCACTGTAATTCACAAACCTGCAGAGTTATAAATGACAGCTATCGTCCAAAAATATACTGAAGTAAGGCTGCCAAGAGGACTTGAAAGCGGGGCAGAATTGCAGGAAACCGATTTCAGGAGGTAGACTGGAATTGCATTGAAAGCATAGGAAAAGAGGCAGAACGTCCACAATGATGCACTTGGCCAAAAAGGGCGTATGCGTTTTTTCCTGAATATATTCAGGAAAAAACGCATACGCCCTTTTTGGCCAACCAAGCAAGCTTGCAAAGGAAATCTGCACTACAATGAAGTCTCACTTCCCCCCGGTCAAAAGGGCCATCTGAAAAAAGTGTAAAATCCAGAAAGGCAGGACAGGCCATGGAGAACTGGGAGCCTTGTTATGCTGATGGGCGGGATGTCAATTGCCAACAGCCACTCGGGAGAAGTGTATGGTGTTTCCTGAAACATCTAAAAAACAAAGCAACAGAGCCTAGGGCACTTCCACTTATGGTCCTATAGCTTAGGGAAATTAAAATCAAAAAGACACAGCCACCCCAAAGGTTGGGACGGCTCTGTTTACAAGAACCTGGTTTACGGTACAAGTTCAATATCGCAGAAAGTGAAAAATGGATAAAGAAGTTGTGGTACTTACGTACAATGCAGTATCACTCAGCAATGAAATCTATGTCATCAGGCCCGTAGCAGCATAATGAGTGGATTCAGGTATGATGATTCTAACTGAAATAAGTCACACAGGAAAAGAAACATCATAAGATATCTCTAATACACGGAATGTAACCTTGGCTACACAGGAACTGAATTCCAAAACAGAACAGGGTCTCAAATTTAGAAACCCAACTTATGCTTGCTTAAGGGGAAAGGTGAGTTGGGGTGCTGCATAAAACCAGAGATTGAAATGAGCACAGATAAAGTTCCTTAAGCCAAATATGGAATAGACAAGAGCTACTCCTTGCTCAACGAAATGGACTCAACACCCCATATTAAATGCCTAAGAGTGTACCTGACTAGGAAGTATCTTAAAACCTATGGATTGCTATGTCTCTGAAAGAGAATCAAGTGTGTGTACAGGGGCATAAACGCAGCAGTGATAGGATTGGAGAGGTTCGGTGAGCAAATGAAGACCCTTTGAAGTCATATTGCATGGTACCCATTCCACGGGTCTCAACTCTCCAGGTTTAAGGTATTCTTCCTTCAGCTAAAACATGCATGTGGAACCCAGAGTATGATCAACCGTGTGATCGGGAGACGTGTTCCAATATGTCTCAGTTTTCGTCCCCTGGTACTCGGGTGCAACATTCCAGACGCTTTACTAACACTCTCCCGACTTGGAGAGTCAGTGCCTTTAAGCTCCTGTTTGGCCCAGTTTGCAATTTCTGCGGAAGATGAACAGGAATAGGGAGAACCAATGACAGACTAGCTGGAGGTGTCTGGACGGGCAAATTTAACTCTCATTTCCCACCAGGAAGGGGAATTAACCAAAGGCTCAGCGTGCCGTGCCGGAACCAGATTAGGGCCTGAAGCCATCCTGCGGTGTTGCGGCCAGCTCACGAGAAAGCGAGTTGAAGAAAGGAGCTCAGGGGCACTGTAATTCACAAACCTGCAGAGTTATAAATGACAGCTATCGTCCAAAAATATACTGAAGTAAGGCTGCCAAGAGGACTTGAAAGCGGGGCAGAATTGCAGGAAACCGATTTCAGGAGGTAGACTGGAATTGCATTGAAAGCATAGGAAAAGAGGCAGAACGTCCACAATGATGCACTTGGCCAAAAAGGGCGTATGCGTTTTTTCCTGAATATATTCAGGAAAAAACGCATACGCCCTTTTTGGCCAACCAAGCAAGCTTGCAAAGGAAATCTGCACTACAATGAAGTCTCACTTCCCCCCGGTCAAAAGGGCCATCTGAAAAAAGTGTAAAATCCAGAAAGGCAGGACAGGCCATGGAGAACTGGGAGCCTTGTTATGCTGATGGGCGGGATGTCAATTGCCAACAGCCACTCGGGAGAAGTGTATGGTGTTTCCTGAAACATCTAAAAAACAAAGCAACAGAGCCTAGGGCACTTCCACTTATGGTCCTATAGCTTAGGGAAATTAAAATCAAAAAGACACAGCCACCCCAAAGGTTGGGACGGCTCTGTTTACAAGAACCTGGTTTACGGTACAAGTTCAATATCGCAGAAAGTGAAAAATGGATAAAGAAGTTGTGGTACTTACGTACAATGCAGTATCACTCAGCAATGAAATCTATGTCATCAGGCCCGTAGCAGCATAATGAGTGGATTCAGGTATGATGATTCTAACTGAAATAAGTCACACAGGAAAAGAAACATCATAAGATATCTCTAATACACGGAATGTAACCTTGGCTACACAGGAACTGAATTCCAAAACAGAACAGGGTCTCAAATTTAGAAACCCAACTTATGCTTGCTTAAGGGGAAAGGTGAGTTGGGGTGCTGCATAAAACCAGAGATTGAAATGAGCACAGATAAAGTTCCTTAAGCCAAATATGGAATAGACAAGAGCTACTCCTTGCTCAACGAAATGGACTCAACACCCCATATTAAATGCCTAAGAGTGTACCTGACTAGGAAGTATCTTAAAACCTATGGATTGCTATGTCTCTGAAAGAGAATCAAGTGTGTGTACAGGGGCATAAACGCAGCAGTGATAGGATTGGAGAGGTTCGGTGAGCAAATGAAGACCCTTTGAAGTCATATTGCATGGTACCCATTCCACGGGTCTCAACTCTCCAGGTTGAAGGTATTCTTCCTTCAGCTAAAACATGCATGTGGAACCCAGAGTATGATCAACCGTGTGATCGGGAGACGTGTTCCAATATGTGTCAGTTTTCGTCCCCTGGTACTCGGGTGCAACATTCCAGACGCTTTACTAACACTCTCCCGACTTGGAGAGTCAGTGCCTTTAAGCTCCTGTTTGGCCCAGTTTGCAATTTCTGCGGAAGATGAACAGGAATAGGGAGAACCAATGACAGACTAGCTGGAGGTGTCTGGACGGGCAAATTTAACTCTCATTTCCCACCAGGAATAGGAATTAACCAAAGGCTCAGCGTGCCGTGCCGGAACCAGATTAGGGCCTGAAGCCATCCTGCGGTGTTGCGGCCAGCTCACGAGAAAGCGAGTTGAAGAAAGGAGCTCAGGGGCACTGTAATTCACAAACCTGCAGAGTTATAAATGACAGCTATCGTCCAAAAATATACTGAAGTAAGGCTGCCAAGAGGACTTGAAAGCGGGGCAGAATTGCAGGAAACCGATTTCAGGAGGTAGACTGGAATTGCATTGAAAGCATAGGAAAAGAGGCAGAACGTCCACAATGATGCACTTGGCCAAAAAGGGCGTATGCGTTTTTTCCTGAATATATTCAGGAAAAAACGCATACGCCCTTTTTGGCCAACCAAGCAAGCTTGCAAAGGAAATCTGCACTACAATGAAGTCTCACATCCCCCCGGTCAAAAGGGCCATCTGAAAAAAGTGTAAAATCCAGAAAGGCAGGACAGGCCATGGAGAACTGGGAGCCTTGTTATGCTGATGGGCGGGATGTCAATTGCCAACAGCCACTCGGGAGAAGTGTATGGTGTTTCCTGAAACATCTAAAAAACAAAGCAACAGAGCCTAGGGCACTTCCACTTATGGTCCTATAGCTTAGGGAAATTAAAATCAAAAAGACACAGCCACCCCAAAGGTTGGGACGGCTCTGTTTACAAGAACCTGGTTTACGGTACAAGTTCAATATCGCAGAAAGTGAAAAATGGATAAAGAAGTTGTGGTACTTACGTACAATGCAGTATCACTCAGCAATGAAATCTATGTCATCAGGCCCGTAGCAGCATAATGAGTGGATTCAGGTATGATGATTCTAACTGAAATAAGTCACACAGGAAAAGAAACATCATAAGATATCACTAATACACGGAATGTAACCTTGGCTACACAGGAACTGAATTCCAAAACAGAACAGGGTCTCAAATTTAGAAACCCAACTTATGCTTGCTTAAGGGGAAAGGTGAGTTGGGGTGCTGCATAAAACCAGAGATTGAAATGAGCACAGATAAAGTTCCTTAAGCCAAATATGGAATAGACAAGAGCTACTCCTTGCTCAACGAAATGGACTCAACACCCCATATTAAATGCCTAAGAGTGTACCTGACTAGGAAGTATCTTAAAACCTATGGATTGCTATGTCTCTGAAAGAGAATCAAGTGTGTGTACAGGGGCATAAACGCAGCAGTGATAGGATTGGAGAGGTTCGGTGAGCAAATGAAGACCCTTTGAAGTCATATTGCATGGTACCCATTCCACGGGTCTCAACTCTCCAGGTTGAAGGTATTCTTCCTTCAGCTAAAACATGCATGTGGAACCCAGAGTATGATCAACCGTGTGATCGGGAGACGTGTTCCAATATGTGTCAGTTTTCGTCCCCTGGTACTCGGGTGCAACATTCCAGACGCTTTACTAACACTCTCCCGACTTGGAGAGTCAGTGCCTTTAAGCTCCTGTTTGGCCCAGTTTGCAATTTCTGCGGAAGATGAACAGGAATAGGGAGAACCAATGACAGACTAGCTGGAGGTGTCTGGATGGGAAAATTTAACTCTCATTTCCCACCAGGAATAGGAATTAACCAAAGGCTCAGCGTGCCGTGCTGGAACCAGATTAGGGCCTGAAGCCATCCTGCGGTGTTGCGGCCAGCTCACGAGAAAGCGAGTTGAAGAAAGGAGCTCAGGGGCACTGTAATTCACAAACCTGCAGAGTTATAAATGACAGCTATCGTCCAAAAATATACTGAAGTAAGGCTGCCAAGAGGACTTGAAAGCGGGGCAGAATTGCAGGAAACCGATTTCAGGAGGTAGACTGGAATTGCATTGAAAGCATAGGAAAAGAGGCAGAACGTCCACAATGATGCACTTGGCCAAAAAGGGCGTATGCGTTTTTTCCTGAATATATTCAGGAAAAAACGCATACGCCCTTTTTGGCCAACCAAGCAAGCTTGCAAAGGAAATCTGCACTACAATGAAGTCTCACTTCCCCCCGGTCAAAAGGGCCATCTGAAAAAAGTGTAAAATCCAGAAAGGCAGGACAGGCCATGGAGAACTGGGAGCCCTGTTATGCTGATGGGCGGCATGTCAATTGCCAACAGCCACTCGGGAGAAGTGTATGGTGTTTCCTGAAACATCTAAAAAACAAAGCAACAGAGCCTAGGGCACTTCCACTTATGGTCCTATAGCTTAGGGAAATTAAAATCAAAAAGACACAGCCACCCCAAAGGTTGGGACGGCTCTGTTTACAAGAACCTGGTTTACGGTACAAGTTCAATATCGCAGAAAGTGAAAAATGGATAAAGAAGTTGTGGTACTTACGTACAATGCAGTATCACTCAGCAATGAAATCTATGTCATCAGGCCTGTAGCAGCATAATGAGTGGATTCAGGTACGATGATTCTAACTGAAATAAGTCACACAGGAAAAGAAACATCATAAGATATCACTAATACACGGAATGTAACCTTGGCTACACAGGAACTGAATTCCAAAACAGAACAGGGTCTCAAATTTAGAAACCCAACTTATGCTTGCTTAAGGGGAAAGGTGAGTTGGGGTGCTGCATAAAACCAGAGATTGAAATGAGCACAGATAAAGTTCCTTAAGCCAAATATGGAATAGACAAGAGCTACTCCTTGCTCAACGAAATGGACTCAACACCCCATATTAAATGCCTAAGAGTGTACCTGACTAGGAAGTATCTTAAAACCTATGGATTGCTATGTCTCTGAAAGAGAATCAAGTGTGTGTACAGGGGCATAAACGCAGCAGTGATAGGATTGGAGAGGTTCGGTGAGCAAATGAAGACCCTTTGAAGTCATATTGCATGGTACCCATTCCACGGGTCTCAACTCTCCAGGTTGAAGGTATTCTTCCTTCAGCTAAAACATGCATGTGGAACCCAGAGTATGATCAACCGTGTGATCGGGAGACGTGTTCCAATATGTGTCAGTTTTCGTCCCCTGGTACTCGGGTGCAACATTCCAGACGCTTTACTAACACTCTCCCGACTTGGAGAGTCAGTGCCTTTAACCTCCTGTTTGGCCCAGTTTGCAATTTCTGCGGAAGATGAACAGGAATAGGGAGAACCAATGACAGACTAGCTGGAGGTGTCTGGACGGGCAAATTTAACTCTCATTTCCCACCAGGAAGAGGAATTAACCAAAGGCTCAGCGTGCCGTGCCGGAACCAGATTAGGGCCTGAAGCCATCCTGCGGTGTTGCGGCCAGCTCACGAGAAAGCGAGTTGAAGAAAGGAGCTCAGGGGCACTGTAATTCACAAACCTGCAGAGTTATAAATGACAGCTATCGTCCAAAAATATACTGAAGTAAGGCTGCCAAGAGGACTTGAAAGCGGGGCAGAATTGCAGGAAACCGATTTCAGGAGGTAGACTGGAATTGCATTGAAAGCATAGGAAAAGAGGCAGAACGTCCACAATGATGCACTTGGCCAAAAAGGGCGTATGCGTTTTTTCCTGAATATATTCAGGAAAAAACGCATACGCCCTTTTTGGCCAACCAAGCAAGCTTGCAAAGGAAATCTGCACTACAATGAAGTCTCACTTCCCCCCGGTCAAAAGGGCCATCTGAAAAAAGTGTAAAATCCAGAAAGGCAGGACAGGCCATGGAGAACTGGGAGCCTTGTTATGCTGATGGGCGGGATGTCAATTGCCAACAGCCACTCGGGAGAAGTGTATGGTGTTTCCTGAAACATCTAAAAAACAAAGCAACAGAGCCTAGGGCACTTCCACTTATGGTCCTATAGCTTAGGGAAATTAAAATCAAAAAGACACAGCCACCCCAAAGGTTGGGACGGCTCTGTTTACAAGAACCTGGTTTACGGTACAAGTTCAATATCGCAGAAAGTGAAAAATGGATAAAGAAGTTGTGGTACTTACGTACAATGCAGTATCACTCAGCAATGAAATCTATGTCATCAGGCCCGTAGCAGCATAATGAGTGGATTCAGGTATGATGATTCTAACTGAAATAAGTCACACAGGAAAAGAAACATCATAAGATATCACTAATACACGGAATGTAACCTTGGCTACACAGGAACTGAATTCCAAAACAGAACAGGGTCTCAAATTTAGAAACCCAACTTATGCTTGCTTAAGGGGAAAGGTGAGTTGGGGTGCTGCATAAAACCAGAGATTGAAATGAGCACAGATAAAGTTCCTTAAGCCAAATATGGAATAGACAAGAGCTACTCCTTGCTCAACGAAATGGACTCAACACCCCATATTAAATGCCTAAGAGTGTACCTGACTAGGAAGTATCTTAAAACCTATGGATTGCTATGTCTCTGAAAGAGAATCAAGTGTGTGTACAGGGGCATAAACGCAGCAGTGATAGGATTGGAGAGGTTCGGTGAGCAAATGAAGACCCTTTGAAGTCATATTGCATGGTACCCATTCCACGGGTCTCAACTCTCCAGGTTGAAGGTATTCTTCCTTCAGCTAAAACATGCATGTGGAACCCAGAGTATGATCAACCGTGTGATCGGGAGACGTGTTCCAATATGTGTCAGTTTTCGTCCCCTGGTACTCGGGTGCAACATTCCAGACGCTTTACTAACACTCTCCCGACTTGGAGAGTCAGTGCCTTTAACCTCCTGTTTGGCCCAGTTTGCAATTTCTGCGGAAGATGAACAGGAATAGGGAGAACCAATGACAGACTAGCTGGAGGTGTCTGGACGGGCAAATTTAACTCTCATTTCCCACCAGGAAGAGGAATTAACCAAAGGCTCAGCGTGCCGTGCCGGAACCAGATTAGGGCCTGAAGCCATCCTGCGGTGTTGCGGCCAGCTCACGAGAAAGCGAGTTGAAGAAAGGAGCTCAGGGGCACTGTAATTCACAAACCTGCAGAGTTATAAATGACAGCTATCGTCCAAAAATATACTGAAGTAAGGCTGCCAAGAGGACTTGAAAGCGGGGCAGAATTGCAGGAAACCGATTTCAGGAGGTAGACTGGAATTGCATTGAAAGCATAGGAAAAGAGGCAGAACGTCCACAATGATGCACTTGGCCAAAAAGGGCGTATGCGTTTTTTCCTGAATATATTCAGGAAAAAACGCATACGCCCTTTTTGGCCAACCAAGCAAGCTTGCAAAGGAAATCTGCACTACAATGAAGTCTCACTTCCCCCCGGTCAAAAGGGCCATCTGAAAAAAGTGTAAAATCCAGAAAGGCAGGACAGGCCATGGAGAACTGGGAGCCCTGTTATGCTGATGGGCGGCATGTCAATTGCCAACAGCCACTCGGGAGAAGTGTATGGTGTTTCCTGAAACATCTAAAAAACAAAGCAACAGAGCCTAGGGCACTTCCACTTATGGTCCTATAGCTTAGGGAAATTAAAATCAAAAAGACACAGCCACCCCAAAGGTTGGGACGGCTCTGTTTACAAGAACCTGGTTTACGGTACAAGTTCAATATCGCAGAAAGTGAAAAATGGATAAAGAAGTTGTGGTACTTACATACAATGCAGTATCACTCAGCAATGAAATCTATGTCATCAGGCCCGTAGCAGCATAATGAGTGGATTCAGGTATGATGATTCTAACTGAAATAAGTCACACAGGAAAAGAAACATCATAAGATATCTCTAATACACGGAATGTAACCTTGGCTACACAGGAACTGAATTCCAAAACAGAACAGGGTCTCAAATTTAGAAACCCAACTTATGCTTGCTTAAGGGGAAAGGTGAGTTGGGGTGCTGCATAAAACCAGAGATTGAAATGAGCACAGATAAAGTTCCTTAAGCCAAATATGGAATAGACAAGAGCTACTCCTTGCTCAACGAAATGGACTCAACACCCCATATTAAATGCCTAAGAGTGTACCTGACTAGGAAGTATCTTAAAACCTATGGATTGCTATGTCTCTGAAAGAGAATCAAGTGTGTGTACAGGGGCATAAACGCAGCAGTGATAGGATTGGAGAGGTTCGGTGAGCAAATGAAGACCCTTTGAAGTCATATTGCATGGTACCCATTCCACGGGTCTCAACTCTCCAGGTTGAAGGTATTCTTCCTTCAGCTAAAACATGCATGTGGAACCCAGAGTATGATCAACCGTGTGATCGGGAGACGTGTTCCAATATGTGTCAGTTTTCGTCCCCTGGTACTCGGGTGCAACATTCCAGACGCTTTACTAACACTCTCCCGACTTGGAGAGTCAGTGCCTTTAAGCTCCTGTTTGGCCCAGTTTGCAATTTCTGCGGAAGATGAACAGGAATAGGGAGAACCAATGACAGACTAGCTGGAGGTGTCTGGACGGGCAAATTTAACTCTCATTTCCCACCAGGAAGAGGAATTAACCAAAGGCTCAGCGTGCCGTGCCGGAACCAGATTAGGGCCTGAAGCCATCCTGCGGTGTTGCGGCCAGCTCACGAGAAAGCGAGTTGAAGAAAGGAGCTCAGGGGCACTGTAATTCACAAACCTGCAGAGTTATAAATGACAGCTATCGTCCAAAAATATACTGAAGTAAGGCTGCCAAGAGGACTTGAAAGCGGGGCAGAATTGCAGGAAACCGATTTCAGGAGGTAGACTGGAATTGCATTGAAAGCATAGGAAAAGAGGCAGAACGTCCACAATGATGCACTTGGCCAAAAAGGGCGTATGCGTTTTTTCCTGAATATATTCAGGAAAAAACGCATACGCCCTTTTTGGCCAACCAAGCAAGCTTGCAAAGGAAATCTGCACTACAATGAAGTCTCACTTCCCCCCGGTCAAAAGGGCCATCTGAAAAAAGTGTAAAATCCAGAAAGGCAGGACAGGCCATGGAGAACTGGGAGCCTTGTTATGCTGATGGGCGGGATGTCAATTGCCAACAGCCACTCGGGAGAAGTGTATGGTGTTTCCTGAAACATCTAAAAAACAAAGCAACAGAGCCTAGGGCACTTCCACTTATGGTCCTATAGCTTAGGGAAATTAAAATCAAAAAGACACAGCCACCCCAAAGGTTGGGACGGCTCTGTTTACAAGAACCTGGTTTACGGTACAAGTTCAATATCGCAGAAAGTGAAAAATGGATAAAGAAGTTGTGGTACTTACGTACAATGCAGTATCACTCAGCAATGAAATCTATGTCATCAGGCCCGTAGCAGCATAATGAGTGGATTCAGGTATGATGATTCTAACTGAAATGTCACACAGAAAAAGAAACATCATAAGATATCACTAATACACGGAATGTAAACTTGGCTACACAGGAACTGAATTCCAAAACAGAACAGGGTCTCAAATTTAGAAACCCAACTTATGCTTGCTTAAGGGGAAAGGTGAGTTGGGGTGCTGCATAAAACCAGAGATTGAAATGAGCACAGATAAAGTTCCTTAAGCCAAATATGGAATAGACAAGAGCTACTCCTTGCTCAACGAAATGGACTCAACACCCCATATTAAATGCCTAAGAGTGTACCTGACTAGGAAGTATCTTAAAACCTATGGATTGCTATGTCTCTGAAAGAGAATCAAGTGTGTGTACAGGGGCATAAACGCAGCAGTGATAGGATTGGAGAGGTTCGGTGAGCAAATGAAGACCCTTTGAAGTCATATTGCATGGTACCCATTCCACGGGTCTCAACTCTCCAGGTTGAAGGTATTCTTCCTTCAGCTAAAACATGCATGTGGAACCCAGAGTATGATCAACCGTGTGATCGGGAGACGTGTTCCAATATGTGTCAGTTTTCGTCCCCTGGTACTCGGGTGCAACATTCCAGACGCTTTACTAACACTCTCCCGACTTGGAGAGTCAGTGCCTTTAAGCTCCTGTTTGGCCCAGTTTGCAATTTCTGCGGAAGATGAACAGGAATAGGGAGAACCAATGACAGACTAGCTGGAGGTGTCTGGACGGGCAAATTTAACTCTCATTTCCCACCAGGAAGAGGAATTAACCAAAGGCTCAGCGTGCCGTGCCGGAACCAGATTAGGGCCTGAAGCCATCCTGCGGTGTTGCGGCCAGCTCACGAGAAAGCGAGTTGAAGAAAGGAGCTCAGGGGCACTGTAATTCACAAACCTGCAGAGTTATAAATGACAGCTATCGTCCAAAAATATACTGAAGTAAGGCTGCCAAGAGGACTTGTAAGCGGGGCAGAATTGCAGGAAACCGATTTCAGGAGGTAGACTGGAATTGCATTTAAAGCATAGGAAAAGAGGCAGAACGTCCACAATGATGCACTTGGCCAAAAAGGGCGTATGCGTTTTTTCCTGAATATATTCAGGAAAAAACGCATACGCCCTTTTTGGCCAACCAAGCAAGCTTGCAAAGGAAATCTGCACTACAATGAAGTCTCACTTCCCCCCGGTCAAAAGGGCCATCTGAAAAAAGTGTAAAATCCAGAAAGGCAGGACAGGCCATGGAGAACTGGGAGCCTTGTTATGCTGATGGGCGGGATGTCAATTGCCAACAGCCACTCGGGAGAAGTGTATGGTGTTTCCTGAAACATCTAAAAAACAAAGCAACAGAGCCTAGGGCACTTCCACTTATGGACCTATAGCTTAGGGAAATTAAAATCAAAAAGACACAGCCACCCCAAAGGTTGGGACGGCTCTGTTTACAAGAACCTGGTTTACGGTACAAGTTCAATATCGCAGAAAGTGAAAAATGGATAAAGAAGTTGTGGTACTTACGTACAATGCAGTATCACTCAGCAATGAAATCTATGTCATCAGGCCCGTAGCAGCATAATGAGTGGATTCAGGTATGATGATTCTAACTGAAATGTCACACAGAAAAAGAAACATCATAAGATATCACTAATACACGGAATGTAAACTTGGCTACACAGGAACTGAATTACAAAACAGAACAGGGTCTCAAATTTAGAAACCCAACTTATGCTTGCTTAAGGGGAAAGGTGAGTTGGGGTGCTGCATAAAACCAGAGATTGAAATGAGCACAGATAAAGTTCCTTAAGCCAAATATGGAATAGACAAGAGCTACTCCTTGCTCAACGAAATGGACTCAACACCCCATATTAAATGCCTAAGAGTGTACCTGACTAGGAAGTATCTTAAAACCTATGGATTGCTATGTCTCTGAAAGAGAATCAAGTGTGTGTACAGGGGCATAAACGCAGCAGTGATAGGATTGGAGAGGTTCGGTGAGCAAATGAAGACCCTTTGAAGTCATATTGCATGGTACCCATTCCACGGGTCTCAACTCTCCAGGTTGAAGGTATTCTTCCTTCAGCTAAAACATGCATGTGGAACCCAGAGTATGATCAACCGTGTGATCGGGAGACGTGTTCCAATATGTGTCAGTTTTCGTCCCCTGGTACTCGGGTGCAACATTCCAGACGCTTTACTAACACTCTCCCGACTTGGAGAGTCAGTGCCTTTAACCTCCTGTTGCCCCAGTTTGCAATTTCTGCGGAAGATGAACAGGAATAGGGAGAACCAATGACAGACTAGCTGGAGGTGTCTGGACGGGCAAATTTAACTCTCATTTCCCACCAGGAAGGGGAATTAACCAAAGGCTCAGCGTGCCGTGCCGGAACCAGATTAGGGCCTGAAGCCATCCTGCGGTGTTGCGGCCAGCTCACGAGAAAGCGAGTTGAAGAAAGGAGCTCAGGGGCACTGTAATTCACAAACCTGCAGAGTTATAAATGACAGCTATCGTCCAAAAATATACTGAAGTAAGGCTGCCAAGAGGACTTGAAAGCGGGGCAGAATTGCAGGAAACCGATTTCAGGAGGTAGACTGGAATTGCATTGAAAGCATAGGAAAAGAGGCAGAACGTCCACAATGATGCACTTGGCCAAAAAGGGCGTATGCGTTTTTTCCTGAATATATTCAGGAAAAAACGCATACGCCCTTTTTGGCCAACCAAGCAAGCTTGCAAAGGAAATCTGCACTACAATGAAGTCTCACTTCCCCCCGGTCAAAAGGGCCATCTGAAAAAAGTGTAAAATCCAGAAAGGCAGGACAGGCCATGGAGAACTGGGAGCCTTGTTATGCTGATGGGCGGGATGTCAATTGCCAACAGCCACTCGGGAGAAGTGTATGGTGTTTCCTGAAACATCTAAAAAACAAAGCAACAGAGCCTAGGGCACTTCCACTTATGGTCCTATAGCTTAGGGAAATTAAAATCAAAAGACACAGCCACCCCAAAGGTTGGGACGGCTCTGTTTACAAGAACCTGGTTTACGGTACAAGTTCAATATCGCAGAAAGTGAAAAATGGATAAAGAAGTTGTGGTACTTACGTACAATGCAGTATCACTCAGCAATGAAATCTATGTCATCAGGCCCGTAGCAGCATAATGAGTGGATTCAGGTATGATGATTCTAACTGAAATAAGTCACACAGGAAAAGAAACATCATAAGATATCTCTAATACACGGAATGTAACCTTGGCTACACAGGAACTGAATTCCAAAACAGAACAGGGTCTCAAATTTAGAAACCCAACTTATGCTTGCTTAAGGGGAAAGGTGAGTTGGGGTGCTGCATAAAACCAGAGATTGAAATGAGCACAGATAAAGTTCCTTAAGCCAAATATGGAATAGACAAGAGCTACTCCTTGCTCAACGAAATGGACTCAACACCCCATATTAAATGCCTAAGAGTGTACCTGACTAGGAAGTATCTTAAAACCTATGGATTGCTATGTCTCTGAAAGAGAATCAAGTGTGTGTACAGGGGCATAAACGCAGCAGTGATAGGATTGGAGAGGTTCGGTGAGCAAATGAAGACCCTTTGAAGTCATATTGCATGGTACCCATTCCACGGGTCTCAACTCTCCAGGTTTAAGGTATTCTTCCTTCAGCTAAAACATGCATGTGGAACCCAGAGTATGATCAACCGTGTGATCGGGAGACGTGTTCCAATATGTCTCAGTTTTCGTCCCCTGGTACTCGGGTGCAACATTCCAGACGCTTTACTAACACTCTCCCGACTTGGAGAGTCAGTGCCTTTAAGCTCCTGTTTGGCCCAGTTTGCAATTTCTGCGGAAGATGAACAGGAATAGGGAGAACCAATGACAGACTAGCTGGAGGTGTCTGGACGGGCAAATTTAACTCTCATTTCCCACCAGGAAGGGGAATTAACCAAAGGCTCAGCGTGCCGTGCCGGAACCAGATTAGGGCCTGAAGCCATCCTGCGGTGTTGCGGCCAGCTCACGAGAAAGCGAGTTGAAGAAAGGAGCTCAGGGGCACTGTAATTCACAAACCTGCAGAGTTATAAATGACAGCTATCGTCCAAAAATATACTGAAGTAAGGCTGCCAAGAGGACTTGAAAGCGGGGCAGAATTGCAGGAAACCGATTTCAGGAGGTAGACTGGAATTGCATTGAAAGCATAGGAAAAGAGGCAGAACGTCCACAATGATGCACTTGGCCAAAAAGGGCGTATGCGTTTTTTCCTGAATATATTCAGGAAAAAACGCATACGCCCTTTTTGGCCAACCAAGCAAGCTTGCAAAGGAAATCTGCACTACAATGAAGTCTCACTTCCCCCCGGTCAAAAGGGCCATCTGAAAAAAGTGTAAAATCCAGAAAGGCAGGACAGGCCATGGAGAACTGGGAGCCTTGTTATGCTGATGGGCGGGATGTCAATTGCCAACAGCCACTCGGGAGAAGTGTATGGTGTTTCCTGAAACATCTAAAAAACAAAGCAACAGAGCCTAGGGCACTTCCACTTATGGTCCTATAGCTTAGGGAAATTAAAATCAAAAAGACACAGCCACCCCAAAGGTTGGGACGGCTCTGTTTACAAGAACCTGGTTTACGGTACAAGTTCAATATCGCAGAAAGTGAAAAATGGATAAAGAAGTTGTGGTACTTACGTACAATGCAGTATCACTCAGCAATGAAATCTATGTCATCAGGCCCGTAGCAGCATAATGAGTGGATTCAGGTATGATGATTCTAACTGAAATGTCACACAGAAAAAGAAACATCATAAGATATCACTAATACACGGAATGTAAACTTGGCTACACAGGAACTGAATTACAAAACAGAACAGGGTCTCAAATTTAGAAACCCAACTTATGCTTGCTTAAGGGGAAAGGTGAGTTGGGGTGCTGCATAAAACCAGAGATTGAAATGAGCACAGATAAAGTTCCTTAAGCCAAATATGGAATAGACAAGAGCTACTCCTTGCTCAACGAAATGGACTCAACACCCCATATTAAATGCCTAAGAGTGTACCTGACTAGGAAGTATCTTAAAACCTATGGATTGCTATGTCTCTGAAAGAGAATCAAGTGTGTGTACAGGGGCATAAACGCAGCAGTGATAGGATTGGAGAGGTTCGGTGAGCAAATGAAGACCCTTTGAAGTCATATTGCATGGTACCCATTCCACGGGTCTCAACTCTCCAGGTTGAAGGTATTCTTCCTTCAGCTAAAACATGCATGTGGAACCCAGAGTATGATCAACCGTGTGATCGGGAGACGTGTTCCAATATGTGTCAGTTTTCGTCCCCTGGTACTCGGGTGCAACATTCCAGACGCTTTACTAACACTCTCCCGACTTGGAGAGTCAGTGCCTTTAAGCTCCTGTTTGGCCCAGTTTGCAATTTCTGCGGAAGATGAACAGGAATAGGGAGAACCAATGACAGACTAGCTGGAGGTGTCTGGACGGGCAAATTTAACTCTCATTTCCCACCAGGAAGAGGAATTAACCAAAGGCTCAGCGTGCCGTGCCGGAACCAGATTAGGGCCTGAAGCCATCCTGCGGTGTTGCGGCCAGCTCACGAGAAAGCGAGTTGAAGAAAGGAGCTCAGGGGCACTGTAATTCACAAACCTGCAGAGTTATAAATGACAGCTATCGTCCAAAAATATACTGAAGTAAGGCTGCCAAGAGGACTTGAAAGCGGGGCAGAATTGCAGGAAACCGATTTCAGGAGGTAGACTGGAATTGCATTGAAAGCATAGGAAAAGAGGCAGAACGTCCACAATGATGCACTTGGCCACAAAGGGCGTATGCGTTTTTTCCTGAATATATTCAGGAAAAAACGCATACGCCCTTTTTGGCCAACCAAGCAAGCTTGCAAAGGAAATCTGCACTACAATGAAGTCTCACTTCCCCCCGGTCAAAAGGGCCATCTGAAAAAAGTGTAAAATCCAGAAAGGCAGGACAGGCCATGGAGAACTGGGAGCCCTGTTATGCTGATGGGCGGCATGTCAATTGCCAACAGCCACTCGGGAGAAGTGTATGGTGTTTCCTGAAACATCTAAAAAACAAAGCAACAGAGCCTAGGGCACTTCCACTTATGGTCCTATAGCTTAGGGAAATTAAAATCAAAAAGACACAGCCACCCCAAAGGTTGGGACGGCTCTGTTTACAAGAACCTGGTTTACGGTACAAGTTCAATATCGCAGAAAGTGAAAAATGGATAAAGAAGTTGTGGTACTTACATACAATGCAGTATCACTCAGCAATGAAATCTATGTCATCAGGCCCGTAGCAGCATAATGAGTGGATTCAGGTATGATGATTCTAACTGAAATAAGTCACACAGGAAAAGAAACATCATAAGATATCTCTAATACACGGAATGTAACCTTGGCTACACAGGAACTGAATTCCAAAACAGAACAGGGTCTCAAATTTAGAAACCCAACTTATGCTTGCTTAAGGGGAAAGGTGAGTTGGGGTGCTGCATAAAACCAGAGATTGAAATGAGCACAGATAAAGTTCCTTAAGCCAAATATGGAATAGACAAGAGCTACTCCTTGCTCAACGAAATGGACTCAACACCCCATATTAAATGCCTAAGAGTGTACCTGACTAGGAAGTATCTTAAAACCTATGGATTGCTATGTCTCTGAAAGAGAATCAAGTGTGTGTACAGGGGCATAAACGCAGCAGTGATAGGATTGGAGAGGTTCGGTGAGCAAATGAAGACCCTTTGAAGTCATATTGCATGGTACCCATTCCACGGGTCTCAACTCTCCAGGTTGAAGGTATTCTTCCTTCAGCTAAAACATGCATGTGGAACCCAGAGTATGATCAACCGTGTGATCGGGAGACGTGTTCCAATATGTGTCAGTTTTCGTCCCCTGGTACTCGGGTGCAACATTCCAGACGCTTTACTAACACTCTCCCGACTTGGAGAGTCAGTGCCTTTAAGCTCCTGTTTGGCCCAGTTTGCAATTTCTGCGGAAGATGAACAGGAATAGGGAGAACCAATGACAGACTAGCTGGAGGTGTCTGGACGGGCAAATTTAACTCTCATTTCCCACCAGGAAGAGGAATTAACCAAAGGCTCAGCGTGCCGTGCCGGAACCAGATTAGGGCCTGAAGCCATCCTGCGGTGTTGCGGCCAGCTCACGAGAAAGCGAGTTGAAGAAAGGAGCTCAGGGGCACTGTAATTCACAAACCTGCAGAGTTATAAATGACAGCTATCGTCCAAAAATATACTGAAGTAAGGCTGCCAAGAGGACTTGAAAGCGGGGCAGAATTGCAGGAAACCGATTTCAGGAGGTAGACTGGAATTGCATTGAAAGCATAGGAAAAGAGGCAGAACGTCCACAATGATGCACTTGGCCAAAAAGGGCGTATGCGTTTTTTCCTGAATATATTCAGGAAAAAACGCATACGCCCTTTTTGGCCAACCAAGCAAGCTTGCAAAGGAAATCTGCACTACAATGAAGTCTCACTTCCCCCCGGTCAAAAGGGCCATCTGAAAAAAGTGTAAAATCCAGAAAGGCAGGACAGGCCATGGAGAACTGGGAGCCTTGTTATGCTGATGGGCGGGATGTCAATTGCCAACAGCCACTCGGGAGAAGTGTATGGTGTTTCCTGAAACATCTAAAAAACAAAGCAACAGAGCCTAGGGCACTTCCACTTATGGTCCTATAGCTTAGGGAAATTAAAATCAAAAAGACACAGCCACCCCAAAGGTTGGGACGGCTCTGTTTACAAGAACCTGGTTTACGGTACAAGTTCAATATCGCAGAAAGTGAAAAATGGATAAAGAAGTTGTGGTACTTACGTACAATGCAGTATCACTCAGCAATGAAATCTATGTCATCAGGCCCGTAGCAGCATAATGAGTGGATTCAGGTATGATGATTCTAACTGAAATGTCACACAGAAAAAGAAACATCATAAGATATCACTAATACACGGAATGTAAACTTGGCTACACAGGAACTGAATTACAAAACAGAACAGGGTCTCAAATTTAGAAACCCAACTTATGCTTGCTTAAGGGGAAAGGTGAGTTGGGGTGCTGCATAAAACCAGAGATTGAAATGAGCACAGATAAAGTTCCTTAAGCCAAATATGGAATAGACAAGAGCTACTCCTTGCTCAACGAAATGGACTCAACACCCCATATTAAATGCCTAAGAGTGTACCTGACTAGGAAGTATCTTAAAACCTATGGATTGCTATGTCTCTGAAAGAGAATCAAGTGTGTGTACAGGGGCATAAACGCAGCAGTGATAGGATTGGAGAGGTTCGGTGAGCAAATGAAGACCCTTTGAAGTCATATTGCATGGTACCCATTCCACGGGTCTCAACTCTCCAGGTTGAAGGTATTCTTCCTTCAGCTAAAACATGCATGTGGAACCCAGAGTATGATCAACCGTGTGATCGGGAGACGTGTTCCAATATGTGTCAGTTTTCGTCCCCTGGTACTCGGGTGCAACATTCCAGACGCTTTACTAACACTCTCCCGACTTGGAGAGTCAGTGCCTTTAAGCTCCTGTTTGGCCCAGTTTGCAATTTCTGCGGAAGATGAACAGGAATAGGGAGAACCAATGACAGACTAGCTGGAGGTGTCTGGACGGGCAAATTTAACTCTCATTTCCCACCAGGAAGAGGAATTAACCAAAGGCTCAGCGTGCCGTGCCGGAACCAGATTAGGGCCTGAAGCCATCCTGCGGTGTTGCGGCCAGCTCACGAGAAAGCGAGTTGAAGAAAGGAGCTCAGGGGCACTGTAATTCACAAACCTGCAGAGTTATAAATGACAGCTATCGTCCAAAAATATACTGAAGTAAGGCTGCCAAGAGGACTTGTAAGCGGGGCAGAATTGCAGGAAACCGATTTCAGGAGGTAGACTGGAATTGCATTTAAAGCATAGGAAAAGAGGCAGAACGTCCACAATGATGCACTTGGCCAAAAAGGGCGTATGCGTTTTTTCCTGAATATATTCAGGAAAAAACGCATACGCCCTTTTTGGCCAACCAAGCAAGCTTGCAAAGGAAATCTGCACTACAATGAAGTCTCACTTCCCCCCGGTCAAAAGGGCCATCTGAAAAAAGTGTAAAATCCAGAAAGGCAGGACAGGCCATGGAGAACTGGGAGCCTTGTTATGCTGATGGGCGGGATGTCAATTGCCAACAGCCACTCGGGAGAAGTGTATGGTGTTTCCTGAAACATCTAAAAAACAAAGCAACAGAGCCTAGGGCACTTCCACTTATGGACCTATAGCTTAGGGAAATTAAAATCAAAAAGACACAGCCACCCCAAAGGTTGGGACGGCTCTGTTTACAAGAACCTGGTTTACGGTACAAGTTCAATATCGCAGAAAGTGAAAAATGGATAAAGAAGTTGTGGTACTTACGTACAATGCAGTATCACTCAGCAATGAAATCTATGTCATCAGGCCCGTAGCAGCATAATGAGTGGATTCAGGTATGATGATTCTAACTGAAATGTCACACAGAAAAAGAAACATCATAAGATATCACTAATACACGGAATGTAAACTTGGCTACACAGGAACTGAATTACAAAACAGAACAGGGTCTCAAATTTAGAAACCCAACTTATGCTTGCTTAAGGGGAAAGGTGAGTTGGGGTGCTGCATAAAACCAGAGATTGAAATGAGCACAGATAAAGTTCCTTAAGCCAAATATGGAATAGACAAGAGCTACTCCTTGCTCAACGAAATGGACTCAACACCCCATATTAAATGCCTAAGAGTGTACCTGACTAGGAAGTATCTTAAAACCTATGGATTGCTATGTCTCTGAAAGAGAATCAAGTGTGTGTACAGGGGCATAAACGCAGCAGTGATAGGATTGGAGAGGTTCGGTGAGCAAATGAAGACCCTTTGAAGTCATATTGCATGGTACCCATTCCACGGGTCTCAACTCTCCAGGTTGAAGGTATTCTTCCTTCAGCTAAAACATGCATGTGGAACCCAGAGTATGATCAACCGTGTGATCGGGAGACGTGTTCCAATATGTGTCAGTTTTCGTCCCCTGGTACTCGGGTGCAACATTCCAGACGCTTTACTAACACTCTCCCGACTTGGAGAGTCAGTGCCTTTAACCTCCTGTTGCCCCAGTTTGCAATTTCTGCGGAAGATGAACAGGAATAGGGAGAACCAATGACAGACTAGCTGGAGGTGTCTGGACGGGCAAATTTAACTCTCATTTCCCACCAGGAAGGGGAATTAACCAAAGGCTCAGCGTGCCGTGCCGGAACCAGATTAGGGCCTGAAGCCATCCTGCGGTGTTGCGGCCAGCTCACGAGAAAGCGAGTTGAAGAAAGGAGCTCAGGGGCACTGTAATTCACAAACCTGCAGAGTTATAAATGACAGCTATCGTCCAAAAATATACTGAAGTAAGGCTGCCAAGAGGACTTGTAAGCGGGGCAGAATTGCAGGAAACCGATTTCAGGAGGTAGACTGGAATTGCATTTAAAGCATAGGAAAAGAGGCAGAACGTCCACAATGATGCACTTGGCCAAAAAGGGCGTATGCGTTTTTTCCTGAATATATTCAGGAAAAAACGCATACGCCCTTTTTGGCCAACCAAGCAAGCTTGCAAAGGAAATCTGCACTACAATGAAGTCTCACTTCCCCCCGGTCAAAAGGGCCATCTGAAAAAAGTGTAAAATCCAGAAAGGCAGGACAGGCCATGGAGAACTGGGAGCCTTGTTATGCTGATGGGCGGGATGTCAATTGCCAACAGCCACTCGGGAGAAGTGTATGGTGTTTCCTGAAACATCTAAAAAACAAAGCAACAGAGCCTAGGGCACTTCCACTTATGGTCCTATAGCTTAGGGAAATTAAAATCAAAAGACACAGCCACCCCAAAGGTTGGGACGGCTCTGTTTACAAGAACCTGGTTTACGGTACAAGTTCAATATCGCAGAAAGTGAAAAATGGATAAAGAAGTTGTGGTACTTACGTACAATGCAGTATCACTCAGCAATGAAATCTATGTCATCAGGCCCGTAGCAGCATAATGAGTGGATTCAGGTATGATGATTCTAACTGAAATAAGTCACACAGGAAAAGAAACATCATAAGATATCTCTAATACACGGAATGTAACCTTGGCTACACAGGAACTGAATTCCAAAACAGAACAGGGTCTCAAATTTAGAAACCCAACTTATGCTTGCTTAAGGGGAAAGGTGAGTTGGGGTGCTGCATAAAACCAGAGATTGAAATGAGCACAGATAAAGTTCCTTAAGCCAAATATGGAATAGACAAGAGCTACTCCTTGCTCAACGAAATGGACTCAACACCCCATATTAAATGCCTAAGAGTGTACCTGACTAGGAAGTATCTTAAAACCTATGGATTGCTATGTCTCTGAAAGAGAATCAAGTGTGTGTACAGGGGCATAAACGCAGCAGTGATAGGATTGGAGAGGTTCGGTGAGCAAATGAAGACCCTTTGAAGTCATATTGCATGGTACCCATTCCACGGGTCTCAACTCTCCAGGTTTAAGGTATTCTTCCTTCAGCTAAAACATGCATGTGGAACCCAGAGTATGATCAACCGTGTGATCGGGAGACGTGTTCCAATATGTCTCAGTTTTCGTCCCCTGGTACTCGGGTGCAACATTCCAGACGCTTTACTAACACTCTCCCGACTTGGAGAGTCAGTGCCTTTAAGCTCCTGTTTGGCCCAGTTTGCAATTTCTGCGGAAGATGAACAGGAATAGGGAGAACCAATGACAGACTAGCTGGAGGTGTCTGGACGGGCAAATTTAACTCTCATTTCCCACCAGGAAGAGGAATTAACCAAAGGCTCAGCGTGCCGTGCCGGAACCAGATTAGGGCCTGAAGCCATCCTGCGGTGTTGCGGCCAGCTCACGAGAAAGCGAGTTGAAGAAAGGAGCTCAGGGGCACTGTAATTCACAAACCTGCAGAGTTATAAATGACAGCTATCGTCCAAAAATATACTGAAGTAAGGCTGCCAAGAGGACTTGAAAGCGGGGCAGAATTGCAGGAAACCGATTTCAGGAGGTAGACTGGAATTGCATTTAAAGCATAGGAAAAGAGGCAGAACGTCCACAATGATGCACTTGGCCAAAAAGGGCGTATGCGTTTTTTCCTGAATATATTCAGGAAAAAACGCATACGCCCTTTTTGGCCAACCAAGCAAGCTTGCAAAGGAAATCTGCACTACAATGAAGTCTCACTTCCCCCCGGTCAAAAGGGCCATCTGAAAAAAGTGTAAAATCCAGAAAGGCAGGACAGGCCATGGAGAACTGGGAGCCTTGTTATGCTGATGGGCGGGATGTCAATTGCCAACAGCCACTCGGGAGAAGTGTATGGTGTTTCCTGAAACATCTAAAAAACAAAGCAACAGAGCCTAGGGCACTTCCACTTATGGACCTATAGCTTAGGGAAATTAAAATCAAAAAGACACAGCCACCCCAAAGGTTGGGACGGCTCTGTTTACAAGAACCTGGTTTACGGTACAAGTTCAATATCGCAGAAAGTGAAAAATGGATAAAGAAGTTGTGGTACTTACGTACAATGCAGTATCACTCAGCAATGAAATCTATGTCATCAGGCCCGTAGCAGCATAATGAGTGGATTCAGGTATGATGATTCTAACTGAAATGTCACACAGAAAAAGAAACATCATAAGATATCACTAATACACGGAATGTAAACTTGGCTACACAGGAACTGAATTACAAAACAGAACAGGGTCTCAAATTTAGAAACCCAACTTATGCTTGCTTAAGGGGAAAGGTGAGTTGGGGTGCTGCATAAAACCAGAGATTGAAATGAGCACAGATAAAGTTCCTTAAGCCAAATATGGAATAGACAAGAGCTACTCCTTGCTCAACGAAATGGACTCAACACCCCATATTAAATGCCTAAGAGTGTACCTGACTAGGAAGTATCTTAAAACCTATGGATTGCTATGTCTCTGAAAGAGAATCAAGTGTGTGTACAGGGGCATAAACGCAGCAGTGATAGGATTGGAGAGGTTCGGTGAGCAAATGAAGACCCTTTGAAGTCATATTGCATGGTACCCATTCCACGGGTCTCAACTCTCCAGGTTTAAGGTATTCTTCCTTCAGCTAAAACATGCATGTGGAACCCAGAGTATGATCAACCGTGTGATCGGGAGACGTGTTCCAATATGTCTCAGTTTTCGTCCCCTGGTACTCGGGTGCAACATTCCAGACGCTTTACTAACACTCTCCCGACTTGGAGAGTCAGTGCCTTTAAGCTCCTGTTTGGCCCAGTTTGCAATTTCTGCGGAAGATGAACAGGAATAGGGAGAACCAATGACAGACTAGCTGGAGGTGTCTGGACGGGCAAATTTAACTCTCATTTCCCACCAGGAAGGGGAATTAACCAAAGGCTCAGCGTGCCGTGCCGGAACCAGATTAGGGCCTGAAGCCATCCTGCGGTGTTGCGGCCAGCTCACGAGAAAGCGAGTTGAAGAAAGGAGCTCAGGGGCACTGTAATTCACAAACCTGCAGAGTTATAAATGACAGCTATCGTCCAAAAATATACTGAAGTAAGGCTGCCAAGAGGACTTGAAAGCGGGGCAGAATTGCAGGAAACCGATTTCAGGAGGTAGACTGGAATTGCATTGAAAGCATAGGAAAAGAGGCAGAACGTCCACAATGATGCACTTGGCCAAAAAGGGCGTATGCGTTTTTTCCTGAATATATTCAGGAAAAAACGCATACGCCCTTTTTGGCCAACCAAGCAAGCTTGCAAAGGAAATCTGCACTACAATGAAGTCTCACTTCCCCGCGGTCAAAAGGGGCATCTGAAAAAAGTGTAAAATCCAGAAAGGCAGGACAGGCCATGGAGAACTGGGAGCCTTGTTATGCTGATGGGCGGGATGTAAATTGCCAACAGCCACTCGGGAGAAGTGTATGGTGTTTCCTGAAACATCTAAAAAACAAAGCAACAGAGCCTAGGGCACTTCCACTTATGGTCCTATAGCTTAGGGAAATTAAAATCAAAAAGACACAGCCACCCCAAAGGTTGGGACGGCTCTGTTTACAAGAACCTGGTTTACGGTACAAGTTCAATATCGCAGAAAGTGAAAAATGGATAAAGAAGTTGTGGTACTTACGTACAATGCAGTATCACTCAGCAATGAAATCTATGTCATCAGGCCCGTAGCAGCATAATGAGTGGATTCAGGTACGATGATTCTAACTGAAATAAGTCACACAGAAAAAGAAACATCATAAGATATCACTAATACACGGAATGTAAACTTGGCTACACAGGAACTGAATTACAAAACAGAACAGGGTCTCAAATTTAGAAACCCAACTTATGCTTGCTTAAGGGGAAAGGTGAGTTGGGGTGCTGCATAAAACCAGAGATTGAAATGAGCACAGATAAAGTTCCTTAAGCCAAATATGGAATAGACAAGAGCTACTCCTTGCTCAACGAAATGGACTCAACACCCCATATTAAATGCCTAAGAGTGTACCTGACTAGGAAGTATCTTAAAACCTATGGATTGCTATGTCTCTGAAAGAGAATCAAGTGTGTGTACAGGGGCATAAACGCAGCAGTGATAGGATTGGAGAGGTTCGGTGAGCAAATGAAGACCCTTTGAAGTCATATTGCATGGTACCCATTCCACGGGTCTCAACTCTCCAGGTTGAAGGTATTCTTCCTTCAGCTAAAACATGCATGTGGAACCCAGAGTATGATCAACCGTGTGATCGGGAGACGTGTTCCAATATGTCTCAGTTTTCGTCCCCTGGTACTCGGGTGCAACATTCCAGACGCTTTACTAACACTCTCCCGACTTGGAGAGTCAGTGCCTTTAACCTCCTGTTTGGCCCAGTTTGCAATTTCTGCGGAAGATGAACAGGAATAGGGAGAACCAATGACAGACTAGCTGGAGGTGTCTGGACGGGCAAATTTAACTCTCATTTCCCACCAGGAAGGGGAATTAACCAAAGGCTCAGCGTGCCGTGCCGGAACCAGATTAGGGCCTGAAGCCATCCTGCGGTGTTGCGGCCAGCTCACGAGAAAGCGAGTTGAAGAAAGGAGCTCAGGGGCACTGTAATTCACAAACCTGCAGAGTTATAAATGACAGCTATCGTCCAAAAATATACTGAAGTAAGGCTGCCAAGAGGACTTGAAAGCGGGGCAGAATTGCAGGAAACCGATTTCAGGAGGTAGACTGGAATTGCATTGAAAGCATAGGAAAAGAGGCAGAACGTCCACAATGATGCACTTGGCCAAAAAGGGCGTATGCGTTTTTTCCTGAATATATTCAGGAAAAAACGCATACGCCCTTTTTGGCCAACCAAGCAAGCTTGCAAAGGAAATCTGCACTACAATGAAGTCTCACTTCCCCCCGGTCAAAAGGGCCATCTGAAAAAAGTGTAAAATCCAGAAAGGCAGGACAGGCCATGGAGAACTGGGAGCCTTGTTATGCTGATGGGCGGGATGTAAATTGCCAACAGCCACTCGGGAGAAGTGTATGGTGTTTCCTGAAACATCTAAAAAACAAAGCAACAGAGCCTAGGGCACTTCCACTTATGGTCCTATAGCTTAGGGAAATTAAAATCAAAAAGACACAGCCACCCCAAAGGTTGGGACGGCTCTGTTTACAAGAACCTGGTTTACGGTACAAGTTCAATATCGCAGAAAGTGAAAAATGGATAAAGAAGTTGTGGTACTTACGTACAATGCAGTATCACTCAGCAATGAAATCTATGTCATCAGGCCCGTAGCAGCATAATGAGTGGATTCAGGTATGATGATTCTAACTGAAATAAGTCACACAGGAAAAGAAACATCATAAGATATCACTAATACAGGGAATGTAACCTTGGCTACACAGGAACTGAATTACAAAACAGAACAGGGTCTCAAATTTAGAAACCCAACTTATGCTTGCTTAAGGGGAAAGGTGAGTTGGGGTGCTGCATAAAACCAGAGATTGAAATGAGCACAGATAAAGTTCCTTAAGCCAAATATGGAATAGACAAGAGCTACTCCTTGCTCAACGAAATGGACTCAACACCCCATATTAAATGCCTAAGAGTGTACCTGACTAGGAAGTATCTTAAAACCTATGGATTGCTATGTCTCTGAAAGAGAATCAAGTGTGTGTACAGGGGCATAAACGCAGCAGTGATAGGATTGGAGAGGTTCGGTGAGCAAATGAAGACCCTTTGAAGTCATATTGCATGGTACCCATTCCACGGGTCTCAACTCTCCAGGTTTAAGGTATTCTTCCTTCAGCTAAAACATGCATGTGGAACCCAGAGTATGATCAACCGTGTGATCGGGAGACGTGTTCCAATATGTGTCAGTTTTCGTCCCCTGGTACTCGGGTGCAACATTCCAGACGCTTTACTAACACTCTCCCGACTTGGAGAGTCAGTGCCTTTAACCTCCTGTTTGGCCCAGTTTGCAATTTCTGCGGAAGATGAACAGGAATAGGGAGAACCAATGACAGACTAGCTGGAGGTGTCTGGACGGGCAAATTTAACTCTCATTTCCCACCAGGAAGGGGAATTAACCAAAGGCTCAGCGTGCCGTGCCGGAACCAGATTAGGGCCTGAAGCCATCCTGCGGTGTTGCGGCCAGCTCACGAGAAAGCGAGTTGAAGAAAGGAGCTCAGGGGCACTGTAATTCACAAACCTGCAGAGTTATAAATGACAGCTATCGTCCAAAAATATACTGAAGTAAGGCTGCCAAGAGGACTTGAAAGCGGGGCAGAATTGCAGGAAACCGATTTCAGGAGGTAGACTGGAATTGCATTGAAAGCATAGGAAAAGAGGCAGAACGTCCACAATGATGCACTTGGCCAAAAAGGGCGTATGCGTTTTTTCCTGAATATATTCAGGAAAAAACGCATACGCCCTTTTTGGCCAACCAAGCAAGCTTGCAAAGGAAATCTGCACTACAATGAAGTCTCACTTCCCCCCGGTCAAAAGGGCCATCTGAAAAAAGTGTAAAATCCAGAAAGGCAGGACAGGCCATGGAGAACTGGGAGCCTTGTTATGCTGATGGGCGGGATGTAAATTGCCAACAGCCACTCGGGAGAACTGTATGGTGTTTCCTGAAACATCTAAAAAACAAATCAACAGAGCCTAGGGCACTTCCACTTATGGTCCTATAGCTTAGGGAAATTAAAATCAAAAGACACAGCCACCCCAAAGGTTGGGACGGCTCTGTTTACAAGAACCTGGT
Source organism: Lagenorhynchus albirostris (assembly GCF_949774975.1). Classification (NCBI taxonomy): domain Eukaryota; kingdom Metazoa; phylum Chordata; class Mammalia; order Artiodactyla; family Delphinidae; genus Lagenorhynchus; species Lagenorhynchus albirostris. Next base: position 95,998 of record NW_026783321.1, on the reverse strand, counting down.
TTACGGTACAAGTTCAATATCGCAGAAAGTGAAAAATGGATAAAGAAGTTGTGGTACTTACGTACAATGCAATATCACTCAGCAAGGAAATCTATGTCATCAGGCCCGTAGCAGCATAATGAGTGGATTCAGGTACGATGATTATAACTGAAATAAGTCACACAGAAAAAGAAACATCATAAGATATCACTAATACACGGAATGTAAACATGGCTACACAGGAACTGAATTACAAAACAGAACAGGGTCTCAAATTTAGAAACCCAACTTATGCTTGCTTAAGGGGAAAGGTGAGTTGGGGTGCTGCATAAAACCAGAGATTGAAATGAGCACAGATAAAGTTCCTTAAGCCAAATATGGAATAGACAAGAGCTACTCCTTGCTCAACGAAATGGACTCAACACCCCATATTAAATGCCTAAGAGTGTACCTGACTAGGAAGTATCTTAAAACCTATGGATTGCTATGTCTCTGAAAGAGAATCAAGTGTGTGTACAGGGGCATAAACGCAGCAGTGATAGGACTGGAGAGGTTCGGTGAGCAAATGAAAACCCTTTGAAGTCATATTGCATGGTACCCATTCCACGGGTCTCAACTCTCCAGGTTGAAGGTATTCTTCCTTCAGCTAAAACATGCATGTGGAACCCAGAGTATGATCAACCGTGTGATCGGGAGACGTGTTCCAATATGTGTCAGTTTTCGTCCCCTGGTACTCGGGTGCAACATTCCAGACGCTTTACTAACACTCTCCCGACTTGGAGAGTCAGTGCCTTTAACCTCCTGTTTGGCCCAGTTTGCAATTTCTGCGGAAGATGAACAGGAATAGGGAGAACCAATGAGAGACTAGCTGGAGGTGTCTGGACGGGCAAATTTAACTCTCATTTCCCACCAGGAAGGGGATTTAACCAAAGGCTCAGCGTGCCGTGCCGGAACCAGATTAGGGCCTGAAGCCATCCTGCGGTGTTGCGGCCAGCTCACGAGAAAGCGAGTTGAAGAAAGGAGCTCAGGGGCACTGTAATTCACAAACCTGCAGAGTTATAAATGACAGCTATCGTCCAAAAATATACTGAAGTAAGGCTGCCAAGAGGACTTGAAAGCGGGGCAGAATTGCAGGAAACCGATTTCAGGAGGTAGACTGGAATTGCATTGAAAGCATAGGAAAAGAGGCAGAACGTCCACAATGATGCACTTGGCCAAAAAGGGCGTATGCGTTTTTTCCTGAATATATTCAGGAAAAAACGCATACGCCCTTTTTGGCCAACCAAGCAAGCTTGCAAAGGAAATCTGCACTACAATGAAGTCTCACTTCCCCCCGGTCAAAAGGGCCATCTGAAAAAAGTGTAAAATCCAGAAAGGCAGGACAGGCCATGGAGAACTGGGAGCCTTGTTATGCTGATGGGCGGGATGTAAATTGCCAACAGCCACTCGGGAGAAGTGTATGGTGTTTCCTGAAACATCTGAAAAACAAAGCAACAGAGCCTAGGGCACTTCCACTTATGGTCCTATAGCTTAGGGAAATTAAAATCAAAAAGACACAGCCACCCCAAAGGTTGGGACGGCTCTGTTTACAAGAACCTGGTTTACGGTACAAGTTCAATATCGCAGAAAGTGAAAAATGGATAAAGAAGTTGTGGTACTTACGTACAATGCAGTATCACTCAGCAATGAAATCTATGTCATCAGGCCCGTAGCAGCATAATGAGTGGATTCAGGTATGATGATTCTAACTGAAATAAGTCACACAGAAAAAGAAACATCATAAGATATCACTAATACACGGAATGTAAACTTGGCTACACAGGAACTGAATTACAAAACAGAACAGGGTCTCAAATTTAGAAACCCAACTTATGCTTGCTTAAGGGGAAAGGTGAGTTGGGGTGCTGCATAAAACCAGAGATTGAAATGAGCACAGATAAAGTTCCTTAAGCCAAATATGGAATAGACAAGAGCTACTCCTTGCTCAACGAAATGGACTCAACACCCCATATTAAATGCCTAAGAGTGTACCTGACTAGGAAGTATCTTAAAACCTATGGATTGCTATGTCTCTGAAAGAATCAAGTGTGTGTACAGGGGCATAAACGCAGCAGTGATAGGATTGGAGAGGTTCGGTGAGCAAATGAAGACCCTTTGAAGTCATATTGCATGGTACCCATTCCACGGGTCTCAACTCTCCAGGTTTAAGGTATTCTTCCTTCAGCTAAAACATGCATGTGGAACCCAGAGTATGATCAACCGTGTGATCGGGAGACGTGTTCCAATATGTGTCAGTTTTCGTCCCCTGGTACTCGGGTGCAACATTCCAGACGCTTTACTAACACTCTCCCGACTTGGAGAGTCAGTGCCTTTAACCTCCTGTTTGGCCCAGTTTGCAATTTCTGCGGAAGATGAACAGGAATAGGGAGAACCAATGACAGACTAGCTGGAGGTGTCTGGACGGGCAAATTTAACTCTCATTTCCCACCAGGAAGGGGAATTAACCAAAGGCTCAGCGTGCCGTGCCGGAACCAGATTAGGGCCTGAAGCCATCCTGCGGTGTTGCGGCCAGCTCACGAGAAAGCGAGTTGAAGAAAGGAGCTCAGGGGCACTGTAATTCACAAACCTGCAGAGTTATAAATGACAGCTATCGTCCAAAAATATACTGAAGTAAGGCTGCCAAGAGGACTTGAAAGCGGGGCAGAATTGCAGGAAACCGATTTCAGGAGGTAGACTGGAATTGCATTGAAAGCATAGGAAAAGAGGCAGAACGTCCACAATGATGCACTTGGCCAAAAAGGGCGTATGCGTTTTTTCCTGAATATATTCAGGAAAAAACGCATACGCCCTTTTTGGCCAACCAAGCAAGCTTGCAAAGGAAATCTGCACTACAATGAAGTCTCACTTCCCCCCGGTCAAAAGGGCCATCTGAAAAAAGTGTAAAATCCAGAAAGGCAGGACAGGCCATGAGAACTGGGAGCCTTGTTATGCTGATGGGCGGGATGTCAATTGCCAACAGCCACTCGGGAGAAGTGTATGGTGTTTCCTGAAACATCTAAAAAACAAAGCAACAGAGCCTAGGGCACTTCCACTTATGGTCCTATAGCTTAGGGAAATTAAAATCAAAAAGACACAGCCACCCCAAAGGTTGGGACGGCTCTGTTTACAAGAACCTGGTTTAAGGTACAAGTTCAATATCGCAGAAAGTGAAAAATGGATAAAGAAGTTGTGGTACTTACGTACAATGCAGTATCACTCAGCAATGAAATCTATGTCATCAGGCCCGTAGCAGCATAATGAGTGGATTCAGGTACGATGATTCTAACTGAAATAAGTCACACAGGAAAAGAAACATCATAAGATATCACTAATACACGGAATGTAACCTTGGCTACACAGGAACTGAATTCCAAAACAGAACAGGGTCTCAAATTTAGAAACCCAACTTATGCTTGCTTAAGGGGAAAGGTGAGTTGGGGTGCTGCATAAAACCAGAGATTGAAATGAGCACAGATAAAGTTCCTTAAGCCAAATATGGAATAGACAAGAGCTACTCCTTGCTCAACGAAATGGACTCAACACCCCATATTAAATGCCTAAGAGTGTACCTGACTAGGAAGTATCTTAAAACCTATGGATTGCTATGTCTCTGAAAGAGAATCAAGTGTGTGTACAGGGGCATAAACGCAGCAGTGATAGGATTGGAGAGGTTCGGTGAGCAAATGAAGACCCTTTGAAGTCATATTGCATGGTACCCATTCCACGGGTCTCAACTCTCCAGGTTGAAGGTATTCTTCCTTCAGCTAAAACATGCATGTGGAACCCAGAGTATGATCAACCGTGTGATCGGGAGACGTGTTCCAATATGTGTCAGTTTTCGTCCCCTGGTACTCGGGTGCAACATTCCAGACGCTTTACTAACACTCTCCCGACTTGGAGAGTCAGTGCCTTTAACCTCCTGTTTGGCCCAGTTTGCAATTTCTGCGGAAGATGAACAGGAATAGGGAGAACCAATGAGAGACTAGCTGGAGGTGTCTGGACGGGCAAATTTAACTCTCATTTCCCACCAGGAAGGGGAATTAACCAAAGGCTCAGCGTGCCGTGCCGGAACCAGATTAGGGCCTGAAGCCATCCTGCGGTGTTGCGGCCAGCTCACGAGAAAGCGAGTTGAAGAAAGGAGCTCAGGGGCACTGTAATTCACAAACCTGCAGAGTTATAAATGACAGCTATCGTCCAAAAATATACTGAAGTAAGGCTGCCAAGAGGACTTGAAAGCGGGGCAGAATTGCAGGAAACCGATTTCAGGAGGTAGACTGGAATTGCATTGAAAGCATAGGAAAAGAGGCAGAACGTCCACAATGATGCACTTGGCCAAAAAGGGCGTATGCGTTTTTTCCTGAATATATTCAGGAAAAAACGCATACGCCCTTTTTGGCCAACCAAGCAAGCTTGCAAAGGAAATCTGCACTACAATGAAGTCTCACTTCCCCCCGGTCAAAAGGGCCATCTGAAAAAAGTGTAAAATCCAGAAAGGCAGGACAGGCCATGGAGAACTGGGAGCCTTGTTATGCTGATGGGCGGGATGTAAATTGCCAACAGCCACTCGGGAGAACTGTATGGTGTTTCCTGAAACATCTAAAAAACAAATCAACAGAGCCTAGGGCACTTCCACTTATGGTCCTATAGCTTAGGGAAATTAAAATCAAAAGACACAGCCACCCCAAAGGTTGGGACGGCTCTGTTTACAAGAACCTGGTTTACGGTACAAGTTCAATATCGCAGAAAGTGAAAAATGGATAAAGAAGTTGTGGTACTTACGTACAATGCAATATCACTCAGCAAGGAAATCTATGTCATCAGGCCCGTAGCAGCATAATGAGTGGATTCAGGTACGATGATTCTAACTGAAATAAGTCACACAGAAAAAGAAACATCATAAGATATCACTAATACACGGAATGTAAACATGGCTACACAGGAACTGAATTACAAAACAGAACAGGGTCTCAAATTTAGAAACCCAACTTATGCTTGCTTAAGGGGAAAGGTGAGTTGGGGTGCTGCATAAATCCAGAGATTGAAATGAGCACAGATAAAGTTCCTTAAGCCAAATATGGAATAGACAAGAGCTACTCCTTGCTCAACGAAATGGACTCAACACCCCATATTAAATGCCTAAGAGTGTACCTGACTAGGAAGTATCTTAAAACCTATGGATTGCTATGTCTCTGAAAGAATCAAGTGTGTGTACAGGGGCATAAACGCAGCAGTGATAGGATTGGAGAGGTTCGGTGAGCAAATGAAGACCCTTTGAAGTCATATTGCATGGTACCCATTCCACGGGTCTCAACTCTCCAGGTTTAAGGGATTCTTCCTTCAGCTAAAACATGCATGTGGAACCCAGAGTATGATCAACCGTGTGATCGGGAGACGTGTTCCAATATGTGTCAGTTTTCGTCCCCTGGTACTCGGGTGCAACATTCCAGACGCTTTACTAACACTCTCCCGACTTGGAGAGTCAGTGCCTTTAACCTCCTGTTTGGCCCAGTTTGCAATTTCTGCGGAAGATGAACAGGAATAGGGAGAACCAATGACAGACTAGCTGGAGGTGTCTGGACGGGCAAATTTAACTCTCATTTCCCACCAGGAAGGGGAATTAACCAAAGGCTCAGCGTGCCGTGCCGGAACCAGATTAGGGCCTGAAGCCATCCTGCGGTGTTGCGGCCAGCTCACGAGAAAGCGAGTTGAAGAAAGGAGCTCAGGGGCACTGTAATTCACAAACCTGCAGAGTTATAAATGACAGCTATCGTCCAAAAATATACTGAAGTAAGGCTGCCAAGAGGACTTGAAAGCGGGGCAGAATTGCAGGAAACCGATTTCAGGAGGTAGACTGGAATTGCATTGAAAGCATAGGAAAAGAGGCAGAACGTCCACAATGATGCACTTGGCCAAAAAGGGCGTATGCGTTTTTTCCTGAATATATTCAGGAAAAAACGCATACGCCCTTTTTGGCCAACCAAGCAAGCTTGCAAAGGAAATCTGCACTACAATGAAGTCTCACTTCCCCCCGGTCAAAAGGGCCATCTGAAAAAAGTGTAAAATCCAAAAAGTCAGGACAGGCCATGAGAACTGGGAGCCTTGTTATGCTGATGGGCGGGATGTAAATTGCCAACAGCCACTCGGGAGAAGTGTATGGTGTTTCCTGAAACATCTAAAAAACAAAGCAACAGAGCCTAGGGCACTTCCACTTATGGTCCTATAGCTTAGGGAAATTAAAATCAAAAAGACACAGCCACCCCAAAGGTTGGGACGGCTCTGTTTACAAGAACCTGGTTTACGGTACAAGTTCAATATCGCAGAAAGTGAAAAATGGATAAAGAAGTTGTGGTACTTACGTACAATGCAGTATCACTCAGCAATGAAATCTATGTCATCAGGCCCGTAGCAGCATAATGAGTGGATTCAGGTATGATGATTCTAACTGAAATAAGTCACACAGGAAAAGAAACATCATAAGATATCACTAATACACGGAATGTAACCTTGGCTACACAGGAACTGAATTCCAAAACAGAACAGGGTCTCAAATTTAGAAACCCAACTTATGCTTGCTTAAGGGGAAAGGTGAGTTGGGGTGCTGCATAAAACCAGAGATTGAAATGAGCACAGATAAAGTTCCTTAAGCCAAATATGGAATAGACAAGAGCTACTCCTTGCTCAACGAAATGGACTCAACACCCCATATTAAATGCCTAAGAGTGTACCTGACTAGGAAGTATCTTAAAACCTATGGATTGCTATGTCTCTGAAAGAATCAAGTGTGTGTACAGGGGCATAAACGCAGCAGTGATAGGATTGGAGAGGTTCGGTGAGCAAATGAAGACCCTTTGAAGTCATATTGCATGGTACCCATTCCACGGGTCTCAACTCTCCAGGTTTAAGGTATTCTTCCTTCAGCTAAAACATGCATGTGGAACCCAGAGTATGATCAACCGTGTGATCGGGAGACGTGTTCCAATATGTGTCAGTTTTCGTCCCCTGGTACTCGGGTGCAACATTCCAGACGCTTTACTAACACTCTCCCGACTTGGAGAGTCAGTGCCTTTAACCTCCTGTTTGGCCCAGTTTGCAATTTCTGCGGAAGATGAACAGGAATAGGGAGAACCAATGACAGACTAGCTGGAGGTGTCTGGACGGGCAAATTTAACTCTCATTTCCCACCAGGAAGGGGAATTAACCAAAGGCTCAGCGTGCCGTGCCGGAACCAGATTAGGGCCTGAAGCCATCCTGCGGTGTTGCGGCCAGCTCACGAGAAAGCGAGTTGAAGAAAGGAGCTCAGGGGCACTGTAATTCACAAACCTGCAGAGTTATAAATGACAGCTATCGTCCAAAAATATACTGAAGTAAGGCTGCCAAGAGGACTTGAAAGCAGGGCAGAATTGCAGGAAACCGATTTCAGGAGGTAGACTGGAATTGCATTGAAAGCATAGGAAAAGAGGCAGAACGTCCACAATGATGCACTTGGCCAAAAAGGGCGTATGCGTTTTTTCCTGAATATATTCAGGAAAAAACGCATACGCCCTTTTTGGCCAACCAAGCAAGCTTGCAAAGGAAATCTGCACTACAATGAAGTCTCACTTCCCCCCGGTCAAAAGGGCCATCTGAAAAAAGTGTAAAATCCAGAAAGGCAGGACAGGCCATGAGAACTGGGAGCCTTGTTATGCTGATGGGCGGGATGTAAATTGCCAACAGCCACTCGGGAGAAGTGTATGGTGTTTCCTGAAACATCTAAAAAACAAAGCAACAGAGCCTAGGGCACTTCCACTTATGGTCCTATAGCTTAGGGAAATTAAAATCAAAAAGACACAGCCACCCCAAAGGTTGGGACGGCTCTGTTTACAAGAACCTGGTTTAAGGTACAAGTTCAATATCGCAGAAAGTGAAAAATGGATAAAGAAGTTGTGGTACTTACGTACAATGCAGTATCACTCAGCAATGAAATCTATGTCATCAGGCCCGTAGCAGCATAATGAGTGGATTCAGGTACGATGATTCTAACTGAAATAAGTCACACAGGAAAAGAAACATCATAAGATATCACTAATACACGGAATGTAACCTTGGCTACACAGGAACTGAATTCCAAAACAGAACAGGGTCTCAAATTTAGAAACCCAACTTATGCTTGCTTAAGGGGAAAGGTGAGTTGGGGTGCTGCATAAAACCAGAGATTGAAATGAGCACAGATAAAGTTCCTTAAGCCAAATATGGAATAGACAAGAGCTACTCCTTGCTCAACGAAATGGACTCAACACCCCATATTAAATGCCTAAGAGTGTACCTGACTAGGAAGTATCTTAAAACCTATGGATTGCTATGTCTCTGAAAGAGAATCAAGTGTGTGTACAGGGGCATAAACGCAGCAGTGATAGGATTGGAGAGGTTCGGTGAGCAAATGAAGACCCTTTGAAGTCATATTGCATGGTACCCATTCCACGGGTCTCAACTCTCCAGGTTGAAGGTATTCTTCCTTCAGCTAAAACATGCATGTGGAACCCAGAGTATGATCAACCGTGTGATCGGGAGACGTGTTCCAATATGTGTCAGTTTTCGTCCCCTGGTACTCGGGTGCAACATTCCAGACGCTTTACTAACACTCTCCCGACTTGGAGAGTCAGTGCCTTTAACCTCCTGTTTGGCCCAGTTTGCAATTTCTGCGGAAGATGAACAGGAATAGGGAGAACCAATGAGAGACTAGCTGGAGGTGTCTGGACGGGCAAATTTAACTCTCATTTCCCACCAGGAAGGGGAATTAACCAAAGGCTCAGCGTGCCGTGCTGGAACCAGATTAGGGCCTGAAGCCATCCTGCGGTGTTGCGGCCAGCTCACGAGAAAGCGAGTTGAAGAAAGGAGCTCAGGGGCACTGTAATTCACAAACCTGCAGAGTTATAAATGACAGCTATCGTCCAAAAATATACTGAAGTAAGGCTGCCAAGAGGACTTGAAAGCGGGGCAGAATTGCAGGAAACCGATTTCAGGAGGTAGACTGGAATTGCATTGAAAGCATAGGAAAAGAGGCAGAACGTCCACAATGATGCACTTGGCCAAAAAGGGCGTATGCGTTTTTTCCTGAATATATTCAGGAAAAAACGCATACGCCCTTTTTGGCCAACCAAGCAAGCTTGCAAAGGAAATCTGCACTACAATGAAGTCTCACTTCCCCCCGGTCAAAAGGGCCATCTGAAAAAAGTGTAAAATCCAGAAAGGCAGGACAGGCCATGGAGAACTGGGAGCCTTGTTATGCTGATGGGCGGGATGTAAATTGCCAACAGCCACTCGGGAGAAGTGTATGGTGTTTCCTGAAACATCTAAAAAACAAAGCAACAGAGCCTAGGGCACTTCCACTTATGGTCCTATAGCTTAGGGAAATTAAAATCAAAAAGACACAGCCACCCCAAAGGTTGGGACGGCTCTGTTTACAAGAACCTGGTTTACGGTACAAGTTCAATATCGCAGAAAGTGAAAAATGGATAAAGAAGTTGTGGTACTTACGTACAATGCAGTATCACTCAGCAATGAAATCTATGTCATCAGGCCCGTAGCAGCATAATGAGTGGATTCAGGTATGATGATTCTAACTGAAATAAGTCACACAGAAAAAGAAACATCATAAGATATCACTAATACACGGAATGTAAACTTGGCTACACAGGAACTGAATTACAAAACAGAACAGGGTCTCAAATTTAGAAACCCAACTTATGCTTGCTTAAGGGGAAAGGTGAGTTGGGGTGCTGCATAAAACCAGAGATTGAAATGAGCACAGATAAAGTTCCTTAAGCCAAATATGGAATAGACAAGAGCTACTCCTTGCTCAACGAAATGGACTCAACACCCCATATTAAATGCCTAAGAGTGTACCTGACTAGGAAGTATCTTAAAACCTATGGATTGCTATGTCTCTGAAAGAATCAAGTGTGTGTACAGGGGCATAAACGCAGCAGTGATAGGATTGGAGAGGTTCGGTGAGCAAATGAAGACCCTTTGAAGTCATATTGCATGGTACCCATTCCACGGGTCTCAACTCTCCAGGTTTAAGGGATTCTTCCTTCAGCTAAAACATGCATGTGGAACCCAGAGTATGATCAACCGTGTGATCGGGAGACGTGTTCCAATATGTGTCAGTTTTCGTCCCCTGGTACTCGGGTGCAACATTCCAGACGCTTTACTAACACTCTCCCGACTTGGAGAGTCAGTGCCTTTAACCTCCTGTTTGGCCCAGTTTGCAATTTCTGCGGAAGATGAACAGGAATAGGGAGAACCAATGAGAGACTAGCTGGAGGTGTCTGGACGGGCAAATTTAACTCTCATTTCCCACCAGGAAGGGGAATTAACCAAAGGCTCAGCGTGCCGTGCCAGAACCAGATTAGGGCCTGAAGCCATCCTGCGGTGTTGCGGCCAGCTCACGAGAAAGCGAGTTGAAGAAAGGAGCTCAGGGGCACTGTAATTCACAAACCTGCAGAGTTATAAATGACAGCTATCGTCCAAAAATATACTGAAGTAAGGCTGCCAAGAGGACTTGAAAGCGGGGCAGAATTGCAGGAAACCGATTTCAGGAGGTAGACTGGAATTGCATTGAAAGCATAGGAAAAGAGGCAGAACGTCCACAATGATGCACTTGGCCAAAAAGGGCGTATGCGTTTTTTCTTGAATATATTCAGGAAAAAACGCATACGCCCTTTTTGGCCAACCAAGCAAGCTTGCAAAGGAAATCTGCACTACAATGAAGTCTCACTTCCCCCCAGTCAAAAGGGCCATCTGAAAAAAGTGTAAAATCCAGAAAGGCAGGACAGGCCATGAGAACTGGGAGCCTTGTTATGCTGATGGGCGGGATGTAAATTGCCAACAGCCACTCGGGAGAAGTGTATGGTGTTTCCTGAAACATCTAAAAAACAAAGCAACAGAGCCTAGGGCACTTCCACTTATGGTCCTATAGCTTAGGGAAATTAAAATCAAAAAGACACAGCCACCCCAAAGGTTGGGACGGCTCTGTTTACAAGAACCTGGTTTAAGGTACAAGTTCAATATCGCAGAAAGTGAAAAATGGATAAAGAAGTTGTGGTACTTACGTACAATGCAGTATCACTCAGCAATGAAATCTATGTCATCAGGCCCGTAGCAGCATAATGAGTGGATTCAGGTACGATGATTCTAACTGAAATAAGTCACACAGGAAAAGAAACATCATAAGATATCACTAATACACGGAATGTAACCTTGGCTACACAGGAACTGAATTCCAAAACAGAACAGGGTCTCAAATTTAGAAACCCAACTTATGCTTGCTTAAGGGGAAAGGTGAGTTGGGGTGCTGCATAAAACCAGAGATTGAAATGAGCACAGATAAAGTTCCTTAAGCCAAATATGGAATAGACAAGAGCTACTCCTTGCTCAACGAAATGGACTCAACACCCCATATTAAATGCCTAAGAGTGTACCTGACTAGGAAGTATCTTAAAACCTATGGATTGCTATGTCTCTGAAAGAGAATCAAGTGTGTGTACAGGGGCATAAACGCAGCAGTGATAGGATTGGAGAGGTTCGGTGAGCAAATGAAGACCCTTTGAAGTCATATTGCATGGTACCCATTCCACGGGTCTCAACTCTCCAGGTTGAAGGTATTCTTCCTTCAGCTAAAACATGCATGTGGAACCCAGAGTATGATCAACCGTGTGATCGGGAGACGTGTTCCAATATGTGTCAGTTTTCGTCCCCTGGTACTCGGGTGCAACATTCCAGACGCTTTACTAACACTCTCCCGACTTGGAGAGTCAGTGCCTTTAACCTCCTGTTTGGCCCAGTTTGCAATTTCTGCGGAAGATGAACAGGAATAGGGAGAACCAATGACAGACTAGCTGGAGGTGTCTGGACGGGCAAATTTAACTCTCATTTCCCACCAGGAAGGGAATTAACCAAAGGCTCAGCGTGCCGTGCCGGAACCAGATTAGGGCCTGAAGCCATCCTGCGGTGTTGCGGCCAGCTCACGAGAAAGCGAGTTGAAGAAAGGAGCTCAGGGGCACTGTAATTCACAAACCTGCAGAGTTATAAATGACAGCTATCGTCCAAAAATATACTGAAGTAAGGCTGCCAAGAGGACTTGAAAGCGGGGCAGAATTGCAGGAAACCGATTTCAGGAGGTAGACTGGAATTGCATTGAAAGCATAGGAAAAGAGGCAGAACGTCCACAATGATGCACTTGGCCAAAAAGGGCGTATGCGTTTTTTCCTGAATATATTCAGGAAAAAACGCATACGCCCTTTTTGGCCAACCAAGCAAGCTTGCAAAGGAAATCTGCACTACAATGAAGTCTCACTTCCCCCCGGTCAAAAGGGCCATCTGAAAAAAGTGTAAAATCCAGAAAGGCAGGACAGGCCATGGAGAACTGGGAGCCTTGTTATGCTGATGGGCGGGATGTAAATTGCCAACAGCCACTCGGGAGAACTGTATGGTGTTTCCTGAAACATCTAAAAAACAAATCAACAGAGCCTAGGGCACTTCCACTTATGGTCCTATAGCTTAGGGAAATTAAAATCAAAAGACACAGCCACCCCAAAGGTTGGGACGGCTCTGTTTACAAGAACCTGGTTTACGGTACAAGTTCAATATCGCAGAAAGTGAAAAATGGATAAAGAAGTTGTGGTACTTACGTACAATGCAATATCACTCAGCAAGGAAATCTATGTCATCAGGCCCGTAGCAGCATAATGAGTGGATTCAGGTACGATGATTCTAACTGAAATAAGTCACACAGAAAAAGAAACATCATAAGATATCACTAATACACGGAATGTAAACATGGCTACACAGGAACTGAATTCCAAAACAGAACAGGGTCTCAAATTTAGAAACCCAACTTATGCTTGCTTAAGGGGAAAGGTGAGTTGGGGTGCTGCATAAATCCAGAGATTGAAATGAGCACAGATTATGTTCCTTAAGCCAAATATGGAATAGACAAGAGCTACTCCTTGCTCAACGAAATGGACTCAACACCCCATATTAAATGCCTAAGAGTGTACCTGACTAGGAAGTATCTTAAAACCTATGGATTGCTATGTCTCTGAAAGAATCAAGTGTGTGTACAGGGGCATAAACGCAGCAGTGATAGGATTGGAGAGGTTCGGTGAGCAAATGAAGACCCTTTGAAGTCATATTGCATGGTACCCATTCCACGGGTCTCAACTCTCCAGGTTTAAGGGATTCTTCCTTCAGCTAAAACATGCATGTGGAACCCAGAGTATGATCAACCGTGTGATCGGGAGACGTGTTCCAATATGTGTCAGTTTTCGTCCCCTGGTACTCGGGTGCAACATTCCAGACGCTTTACTAACACTCTCCCGACTTGGAGAGTCAGTGCCTTTAACCTCCTGTTTGGCCCAGTTTGCAATTTCTGCGGAAGATGAACAGGAATAGGGAGAACCAATGAGAGACTAGCTGGAGGTGTCTGGACGGGCAAATTTAACTCTCATTTCCCACCAGGAAGGGGAATTAACCAAAGGCTCAGCGTGCCGTGCCGGAACCAGATTAGGGCCTGAAGCCATCCTGCGGTGTTGCGGCCAGCTCACGAGAAAGCGAGTTGAAGAAAGGAGCTCAGGGGCACTGTAATTCACAAACCTGCAGAGTTATAAATGACAGCTATCGTCCAAAAATATACTGAAGTAAGGCTGCCAAGAGGACTTGAAAGCGGGGCAGAATTGCAGGAAACCGATTTCAGGAGGTAGACTGGAATTGCATTTAAAGCATAGGAAAAGAGGCAGAACGTCCACAATGATGCACTTGGCCAAAAAGGGCGTATGCGTTTTTTCCTGAATATATTCAGGAAAAAACGCATACGCCCTTTTTGGCCAACCAAGCAAGCTTGCAAAGGAAATCTGCACTACAATGAAGTCTCACTTCCCCCCGGTCAAAAGGGCCATCTGAAAAAAGTGTAAAATCCAGAAAGGCAGGACAGGCCATGAGAACTGGGAGCCTTGTTATGCTGATGGGCGGGATGTAAATTGCCAACAGCCACTCGGGAGAAGTGTATGGTGTTTCCTGAAACATCTAAAAAACAAAGCAACAGAGCCTAGGGCACTTCCACTTATGGTCCTATAGCTTAGGGAAATTAAAATCAAAAAGACACAGCCACCCCAAAGGTTGGGACGGCTCTGTTTACAAGAACCTGGTTTACGGTACAAGTTCAATATCGCAGAAAGTGAAAAATGGATAAAGAAGTTGTGGTACTTACGTACAATGCAGTATCACTCAGCAATGAAATCTATGTCATCAGGCCCGTAGCAGCATAATGAGTGGATTCAGGTACGATGATTCTAACTGAAATAAGTCACACAGAAAAAGAAACATCATAAGATATCACTAATACACGGAATGTAAACTTGGCTACACAGGAACTGAATTCCAAAACAGAACAGGGTCTCAAATTTAGAAACCCAACTTATGCTTGCTTAAGGGGAAAGGTGAGTTGGGGTGCTGCATAAAACCAGAGATTGAAATGAGCACAGATAAAGTTCCTTAAGCCAAATATGGAATAGACAAGAGCTACTCCTTGCTCAACGAAATGGACTCAACACCCCATATTAAATGCCTAAGAGTGTACCTGACTAGGAAGTATCTTAAAACCTATGGATTGCTATGTCTCTGAAAGAGAATCAAGTGTGTGTACAGGGGCATAAACGCAGCAGTGATAGGATTGGAGAGGTTCGGTGAGCAAATGAAGACCCTTTGAAGTCATATTGCATGGTACCCATTCCACGGGTCTCAACTCTCCAGGTTGAAGGTATTCTTCCTTCAGCTAAAACATGCATGTGGAACCCAGAGTATGATCAACCGTGTGATCGGGAGACGTGTTCCAATATGTCTCAGTTTTCGTCCCCTGGTACTCGGGTGCAACATTCCAGACGCTTTACTAACACTCTCCTGACTTGGAGAGTCAGTGCCTTTAACCTCCTGTTTGGCCCAGTTTGCAATTTCTGCGGAAGATGAACAGGAATAGGGAGAACCAATGAGAGACTAGCTGGAGGTGTCTGGACGGGCAAATTTAACTCTCATTTCCCACCAGGAAGGGGAATTAACCAAAGGCTCAGCGTGCCGTGCCGGAACCAGATTAGGGCCTGAAGCCATCCTGCGGTGTTGCGGCCAGCTCACGAGAAAGCGAGTTGAAGAAAGGAGCTCAGGGGCACTGTAATTCACAAACCTGCAGAGTTATAAATGACAGCTATCGTCCAAAAATATACTGAAGTAAGGCTGCCAAAGGACTTGAAAGCGGGGCAGAATTGCAGGAAACCGATTTCAGGAGGTAGACTGGAATTGCATTGAAAGCATAGGAAAAGAGGCAGAACGTCCACAATGATGCACTTGGCCAAAAAGGGCGTATGCGTTTTTTCCTGAATATATTCAGGAAAAAACGCATACGCCCTTTTTGGCCAACCAAGCAAGCTTGCAAAGGAAATCTGCACTACAATGAAGTCTCACTTCCCCCCGGTCAAAAGGGCCATCTGAAAAAAGTGTAAAATCCAGAAAGGCAGGACAGGCCATGGAGAACTGGGAGCCTTGTTATGCTGATGGGCGGGATGTAAATTGCCAACAGCCACTCGGGAGAACTGTATGGTGTTTCCTGAAACATCTAAAAAACAAATCAACAGAGCCTAGGGCACTTCCACTTATGGTCCTATAGCTTAGGGAAATTAAAATCAAAAGACACAGCCACCCCAAAGGTTGGGACGGCTCTGTTTACAAGAACCTGGTTTACGGTACAAGTTCAATATCGCAGAAAGTGAAAAATGGATAAAGAAGTTGTGGTACTTACGTACAATGCAATATCACTCAGCAAGGAAATCTATGTCATCAGGCCCGTAGCAGCATAATGAGTGGATTCAGGTACGATGATTCTAACTGAAATAAGTCACACAGAAAAAGAAACATCATAAGATATCACTAATACACGGAATGTAAACATGGCTACACAGGAACTGAATTACAAAACAGAACAGGGTCTCAAATTTAGAAACCCAACTTATGCTTGCTTAAGGGGAAAGGTGAGTTGGGGTGCTGCATAAAACCAGAGATTGAAATGAGCACAGATTATGTTCCTTAAGCCAAATATGGAATAGACAAGAGCTACTCCTTGCTCAACGAAATGGACTCAACACCCCATATTAAATGCCTAAGAGTGTACCTGACTAGGAAGTATCTTAAAACCTATGGATTGCTATGTCTCTGAAAGAGAATCAAGTGTGTGTACAGGGGCATAAACGCAGCAGTGATAGGACTGGAGAGGTTCGGTGAGCAAATGAAAACCCTTTGAAGTCATATTGCATGGTACCCATTCCACGGGTCTCAACTCTCCAGGTTGAAGGTATTCTTCCTTCAGCTAAAACATGCATGTGGAACCCAGAGTATGATCAACCGTGTGATCGGGAGACGTGTTCCAATATGTGTCAGTTTTCGTCCCCTGGTACTCGGGTGCAACATTCCAGACGCTTTACTAACACTCTCCCGACTTGGAGAGTCAGTGCCTTTAACCTCCTGTTTGGCCCAGTTTGCAATTTCTGCGGAAGATGAACAGGAATAGGGAGAACCAATGAGAGACTAGCTGGAGGTGTCTGGACGGGCAAATTTAACTCTCATTTCCCACCAGGAAGGGGAATTAACCAAAGGCTCAGCGTGCCGTGCCGGAACCAGATTAGGGCCTGAAGCCATCCTGTGGTGTTGCGGCCAGCTCACGAGAAAGCGAGTTGAAGAAAGGAGCTCAGGGGCACTGTAATTCACAAACCTGCAGAGTTATAAATGACAGCTATCGTCCAAAAATATACTGAAGTAAGGCTGCCAAGAGGACTTGAAAGCGGGGCAGAATTGCAGGAAACCGATTTCAGGAGGTAGACTGGAATTGCATTGAAAGCATAGGAAAAGAGGCAGAACGTCCACAATGATGCACTTGGCCAAAAAGGGCGTATGCGTTTTTCCCTGAATATATTCAGGAAAAAACGCATACGCCCTTTTTGGCCAACCAAGCAAGCTTGCAAAGGAAATCTGCACTACAATGAAGTCTCACTTCCCCCCGGTCAAAAGGGCCATCTGAAAATAGTGTAAAATCCAGAAAGGCAGGACAGGCCATGGAGAACTGGGAGCCTTGTTATGCTGATGGGCGGGATGTCAATTGCCAACAGCCACTCGGGAGAAGTGTATGGTGTTTCCTGAAACATCTAAAAAACAAAGCAACAGAGCCTAGGGCACTTCCACTTATGGTCCTATAGCTTAGGGAAATTAAAATCAAAAAGACACAGCCACCCCAAAGGTTGGGACGGCTCTGTTTACAAGAACCTGGTTTACGGTACAAGTTCAATATCGCAGAAAGTGAAAAATGGATAAAGAAGTTGTGGTACTTACGTACAATGCAGTATCACTCAGCAATGAAATCTATGTCATCAGGCCCGTAGCAGCATAATGAGTGGATTCAGGTATGATGATTCTAACTGAAATAAGTCACACAGAAAAAGAAACATCATAAGATATCACTAATACACGGAATGTAAACTTGGCTACACAGGAACTGAATTACAAACAGAACAGGGTCTCAAATTTAGAAACCCAACTTATGCTTGCTTAAGGGGAAAGGTGAGTTGGGGTGCTGCATAAAACCAGAGATTGAAATGAGCACAGATAAAGTTCCTTAAGCCAAATATGGAATAGACAAGAGCTACTCCTTGCTCAACGAAATGGACTCAACACCCCATATTAAATGCCTAAGAGTGTACCTGACTAGGAAGTATCTTAAAACCTATGGATTGCTATGTCTCTGAAAGAATCAAGTGTGTGTACAGGGGCATAAACGCAGCAGTGATAGGATTGGAGAGGTTCGGTGAGCAAATGAAGACCCTTTGAAGTCATATTGCATGGTACCCATTCCACGGGTCTCAACTCTCCAGGTTTAAGGGATTCTTCCTTCAGCTAAAACATGCATGTGGAACCCAGAGTATGATCAACCGTGTGATCGGGAGACGTGTTCCAATATGTGTCAGTTTTCGTCCCCTGGTACTCGGGTGCAACATTCCAGACGCTTTACTAACACTCTCCCGACTTGGAGAGTCAGTGCCTTTAACCTCCTGTTTGGCCCAGGTTGCAATTTCTGCGGAAGATGAACAGGAATAGGGAGAACCAATGACAGACTAGCTGGAGGTGTCTGGACGGGCAAATTTAACTCTCATTTCCCACCAGGAAGGGGAATTAACCAAAGGCTCAGCGTGCCGTGCCGGAACCAGATTAGGGCCTGAAGCCATCCTGCGGTGTTGCGGCCAGCTCACGAGAAAGCGAGTTGAAGAAAGGAGCTCAGGGGCACTGTAATTCACAAACCTGCAGAGTTATAAATGACAGCTATCGTCCAAAAATATACTGAAGTAAGGCTGCCAAGAGGACTTGAAAGCGGGGCAGAATTGCAGGAAACCGATTTCAGGAGGTAGACTGGAATTGCATTGAAAGCATAGGAAAAGAGGCAGAACGTCCACAATGATGCACTTGGCCAAAAAGGGCGTATGCGTTTTTTCCTGAATATATTCAGGAAAAAACGCATACGCCCTTTTTGGCCAACCAAGCAAGCTTGCAAAGGAAATCTGCACTACAATGAAGTCTCACTTCCCCCTGGTCAAAAGGGCCATCTGAAAAAAGTGTAAAATCCAGAAAGGCAGGACAGGCCATGAGAACTGGGAGCCTTGTTATGCTGATGGGCGGGATGTCAATTGCCAACAGCCACTCGGGAGAAGTGTATGGTGTTTCCTGAAACATCTAAAAAACAAAGCAACAGAGCCTAGGGCACTTCCACTTATGGTCCTATAGCTTAGGGAAATTAAAATCAAAAAGACACAGCCACCCCAAAGGTTGGGACGGCTCTGTTTACAAGAACCTGGTTTAAGGTACAAGTTCAATATCGCAGAAAGTGAAAAATGGATAAAGAAGTTGTGGTACTTACGTACAATGCAGTATCACTCAGCAATGAAATCTATGTCATCAGGCCCGTAGCAGCATAATGAGTGGATTCAGGTACGATGATTCTAACTGAAATAAGTCACACAGAAAAAGAAACATCATAAGATATCACTAATACACGGAATGTAAACTTGGCTACACAGGAACTGAATTCCAAAACAGAACAGGGTCTCAAATTTAGAAAACCAACTTATGCTTGCTTAAGGGGAAAGGTGAGTTGGGGTGCTGCATAAAACCAGAGATTGAAATGAGCACAGATAAAGTTCCTTAAGCCAAATATGGAATAGACAAGAGCTACTCCTTGCTCAACGAAATGGACTCAACACCCCATATTAAATGCCTAAGAGTGTACCTGACTAGGAAGTATCTTAAAACCTATGGATTGCTATGTCTCTGAAAGAGAATCAAGTGTGTGTACAGGGGCATAAACGCAGCAGTGATAGGATTGGAGAGGTTCGGTGAGCAAATGAAGACCCTTTGAAGTCATATTGCATGGTACCCATTCCACGGGTCTCAACTCTCCAGGTTGAAGGTATTCTTCCTTCAGCTAAAACATGCATGTGGAACCCAGAGTATGATCAACCGTGTGATCGGGAGACGTGTTCCAATATGTCTCAGTTTTCGTCCCCTGGCACTCGGGTGCAACATTCCAGACGCTTTACTAACACTCTCCCGACTTGGAGAGTCAGTGCCTTTAACCTCCTGTTTGGCCCAGTTTGCAATTTCTGCGGAAGATGAACAGGAATAGGGAGAACCAATGACAGACTAGCTGGAGGTGTCTGGACGGGCAAATTTAACTCTCATTTCCCACCAGGAAGAGGAATTAACCAAAGGCTCAGCGTGCCGTGCCGGAACCAGATTAGGGCCTGAAGCCATCCTGCGGTGTTGCGGCCAGCTCACGAGAAAGCGAGTTGAAGAAAGGAGCTCAGGGGCACTGTAATTCACAAACCTGCAGAGTTATAAATGACAGCTATCGTCCAAAAATATACTGAAGTAAGGCTGCCAAGAGGACTTGAAAGCGGGGCAGAATTGCAGGAAACCGATTTCAGGAGGTAGACTGGAATTGCATTGAAAGCATAGGAAAAGAGGCAGAACGTCCACAATGATGCACTTGGCCAAAAAGGGCGTATGCGTTTTTTCCTGAATATATTCAGGAAAAAACGCATACGCACTTTTTGGCCAACCAAGCAAGCTTGCAAAGGAAATCTGCACTACAATGAAGTCTCACTTCCCCCCGGTCAAAAGGGCCATCTGAAAAAAGTGTAAAATCCAGAAAGGCAGGACAGGCCATGGAGAACTGGGAGCCTTGTTATGCTGATGGGCGGGATGTCAATTGCCAACAGCCACTCGGGAGAACTGTATGGTGTTTCCTGAAACATCTAAAAAACAAATCAACAGAGCCTAGGGCACTTCCACTTATGGTCCTATAGCTTAGGGAAATTAAAATCAAAAGACACAGCCACCCCAAAGGTTGGGACGGCTCTGTTTACAAGAACCTGGTTTACGGTACAAGTTCAATATCGCAGAAAGTGAAAAATGGATAAAGAAGTTGTGGTACTTACGTACAATGCAATATCACTCAGCAAGGAAATCTATGTCATCAGGCCCGTAGCAGCATAATGAGTGGATTCAGGTACGATGATTCTAACTGAAATAAGTCACACAGAAAAAGAAACATCATAAGATATCACTAATACACAGAATGTAAACTTGGCTACACAGGAACTGAATTCCAAAACAGAACAGGGTCTCAAATTTAGAAACCCAACTTATGCTTGCTTAAGGGGAAAGGTGAGTTGGGGTGCTGCATAAAACCAGAGATTGAAATGAGCACAGATAAAGTTCCTTAAGCCAAATATGGAATAGACAAGAGCTACTCCTTGCTCAACGAAATGGACTCAACACCCCATATTAAATGCCTAAGAGTGTACCTGACTAGGAAATATCTTAAAACCTATGGATTGCTATGTCTCTGAAAGAGAATCAAGCGTGTGTACAGGGGCATAAACGCAGCAGTGATAGGACTGGAGAGGTTCGGTGAGCAAATGAAAACCCTTTGAAGTCATATTGCATGGTACCCATTCCACGGGTCTCAACTCTCCAGGTTGAAGGTATTCTTCCTTCAGCTAAAACATGCATGTGGAACCCAGAGTATGATCAACCGTGTGATCGGGAGACGTGTTCCAATATGTCTCAGTTTTCGTCCCCTGGTACTCGGGTGCAACATTCCAGACGCTTTACTAACACTCTCCCGACTTGGAGAGTCAGTGCCTTTAACCTCCTGTTTGGCCCAGTTTGCAATTTCTGCGGAAGATGAACAGGAATAGGGAGAACCAATGACAGACTAGCTGGAGGTGTCTGGACGGGCAAATTTAACTCTCATTTCCCACCAGGAAGAGGAATTAACCAAAGGCTCAGCGTGCCGTGCCGGAACCAGATTAGGGCCTGAAGCCATCCTGCGGTGTTGCGGCCAGCTCACGAGAAAGCGAGTTGAAGAAAGGAGCTCAGGGGCACTGTAATTCACAAACCTGCAGAGTTATAAATGACAGCTATCGTCCAAAACTATACTGAAGTAAGGCTGCCAAGAGGACTTGAAAGCGGGGCAGAATTGCAGGAAACCGATTTCAGGAGGTAGACTGGAATTGCATTGAAAGCATAGGAAAAGAGGCAGAACGTCCACAATGATGCACTTGGCCAAAAAGGGCGTATGCGTTTTTTCCTGAATATATTCAGGAAAAAACGCATACGCCCTTTTTGGCCAACCAAGCAAGCTTGCAAAGGAAATCTGCACTACAATGAAGTCTCACTTCCCCCCGGTCAAAAGGGCCATCTGAAAAAAGTGTAAAATCCAGAAAGGCAGGACAGGCCATGGAGAACTGGGAGCCTTGTTATGCTGATGGGCGGGATGTCAATTGCCAACAGCCACTCGGGAGAAGTGTATGGTGTTTCCTGAAACATCTAAAAAACAAAGCAACAGAGCCTAGGGCACTTCCACTTATGGTCCTATAGCTTAGGGAAATTAAAATCAAAAAGACACAGCCACCCCAAAGGTTGGGACGGGTCTGTTTACAAGAACCTGGTTTACGGTACAAGTTCAATATCGCAGAAAGTGAAAAATAGATAAAGAAGTTGTGGTACTTACGTACAATGCAGTATCACTCAGCAATGAAATCTATGTCATCAGGCCTGTAGCAGCATAATGAGTGGATTCAGGTACGATGATTCTAACTGAAATAATTCACACAGGAAAAGAAACATCATAAGATATCACTAATACACGGAATGTAACCTTGGCTACACAGGAACTGAATTACAAAACAGAACAGGGTCTCAAATTTAGAAAACCAACTTATGCTTGCTTAAGGGGAAAGGTGAGTTGGGGTGCTGCATAAAACCAGAGATTGAAATGAGCACAGATAAAGTTCCTTAAGCCAAATATGGAATAGACAAGAGCTACTCCTTGCTCAACGAAATGGACTCAACACCCCATATTAAATGCCTAAGAGTGTACCTGACTAGGAAGTATCTTAAAACCTATGGATTGCTATGTCTCTGAAAGAGAATCAAGTGTGTGTACAGGGGCATAAACGCAGCAGTGATAGGATTGGAGAGGTTCGGTGAGCAAATGAAGACCCTTTGAAGTCATATTGCATGGTACCCATTCCACGGGTCTCAACTCTCCAGGTTGAAGGTATTCTTCCTTCAGCTAAAACATGCATGTGGAACCCAGAGTATGATCAACCGTGTGATCGGGAGACGTGTTCCAATATGTGTCAGTTTTCGTCCCCTGGTACTCGGGTGCAACATTCCAGACGCTTTACTAACACTCTCCCGACTTGGAGAGTCAGTGCCTTTAACCTCCTGTTTGGCCCAGTTTGCAATTTCTGCGGAAGATGAACAGGAATAGGGAGAACCAATGACAGACTAGCTGGAGGTGTCTGGACGGGCAAATTTAACTCTCATTTCCCACCAGGAAGAGGAATTAAAGAAGGCTCAGCGTGCCGTGCCGGAACCAGATTAGGGCCTGAAGCCATCCTGCGGTGTTGCGGCCAGCTCACGAGAAAGCGAGTTGAAGAAAGGAGCTCAGGGACACTGTAATTCACAAACCTGCAGAGTTATAAATGACAGCTATCGTCCAAAAATATACTGAAGTAAGGCTGCCAAGAGGACTTGAAAGCGGGGCAGAATTGCAGGAAACCGATTTCAGGAGGTAGACTGGAATTGCATTGAAAGCATAGGAAAAGAGGCAGAACGTCCACAATGATGCACTTGGCCAAAAAGGGCGTATGCGTTTTTTCCTGAATATATTCAGGAAAAAACGCATACGCCCTTTTTGGCCAAATAAGCAAGCTTGCAAAGGAAATCTGCACTACAATGAAGTCTCACTTCCCCCCGGTCAAAAGGGCCATCTGAAAAAAGTGTAAAATCCAGAAAGGCAGGACAGGCCATGGAGAACTGGGAGCCTTGTTATGCTGATGGGCGGGATGTAAATTGCCAACAGCCACTCGGGAGAAGTGTATGGTGTTTCCTGAAACATCTAAAAAACAAAGCAACAGAGCCTAGGGCACTTCCACTTATGGTCCTATAGCTTAGGGAAATTAAAATCAAAAAGACACAGCCACCCCAAAGGTTGGGACGGCTCTGTTTACAAGAACCTGGTTTACGGTACAAGTTCAATATCGCAGAAAGTGAAAAATGGATAAAGAAGTTGTGGTACTTACGTACAATGCAGTATCACTCAGCAATGAAATCTATGTCATCAGGCCCGTAGCAGCATAATGAGTGGATTCAGGTATGATGATTCTAACTGAAATAAGTCACACAGGAAAAGAAACATCATAAGATATCACTAATACACGGAATGTAACCTTGGCTACACAGGAACTGAATTCCAAAACAGAACAGGGTCTCAAATTTAGAAACCCAACTTATGCTTGCTTAAGGGGAAAGGTGAGTTGGGGTGCTGCATAAAACCAGAGATTGAAATGAGCACAGATAAAGTTCCTTAAGCCAAATATGGAATAGACAAGAGCTACTCCTTGCTCAACGAAATGGACTCAACACCCCATATTAAATGCCTAAGAGTGTACCTGACTAGGAAGTATCTTAAAACCTATGGATTGCTATGTCTCTGAAAGAGAATCAAGTGTGTGTACAGGGGCATAAACGCAGCAGTGATAGGATTGGAGAGGTTCGGTGAGCAAATGAAGACCCTTTGAAGTCATATTGCATGGTACCCATTCCACGGGTCTCAACTCTCCAGGTTTAAGGTATTCTTCCTTCAGCTAAAACATGCATGTGGAACCCAGAGTATGATCAACCGTGTGATCGGGAGACGTGTTCCAATATGTGTCAGTTTTCGTCCCCTGGTACTCGGGTGCAACATTCCAGACGCTTTACTAACACTCTCCCGACTTGGAGAGTCAGTGCCTTTAACCTCCTGTTTGGCCCAGTTTGCAATTTCTGCGGAAGATGAACAGGAATAGGGAGAACCAATGACAGACTAGCTGGAGGTGTCTGGACGGGCAAATTTAACTCTCATTTCCCACCAGGAAGAGGAATTAACCAAAGGCTCAGCGTGCCGTGCCGGAACCAGATTAGGGCCTGAAGCCATCCTGCGGTGTTGCGGCCAGCTCACGAGAAAGCGAGTTGAAGAAAGGAGCTCAGGGACACTGTAATTCACAAACCTGCAGAGTTATAAATGACAGCTATCGTCCAAAAATATACTGAAGTAAGGCTGCCAAGAGGACTTGAAAGCGGGGCAGAATTGCAGGAAACCGATTTCAGGAGGTAGACTGGAATTGCATTGAAAGCATAGGAAAAGAGGCAGAACGTCCACAATGATGCACTTGGCCAAAAAGGGCGTATGCGTTTTTTCCTGAATATATTCAGGAAAAAACGCATAAGCACTTTTTGGCCAACCAAGCAAGCTTGCAAAGGAAATCTGCACTACAATGAAGTCTCACTTCCCCCCGGTCAAAAGGGCCATCTGAAAAAAGTGTAAAATCCAGAAAGGCAGGACAGGCCATGGAGAACTGGGAGCCTTGTTATGCTGATGGGCGGGATGTAAATTGCCAACAGCCACTCGGGAGAAGTGTATGGTGTTTCCTGAAACATCTAAAAAACAAAGCAACAGAGCCTAGGGCACTTCCACTTATGGTCCTATAGCTTAGGGAAATTAAAATCAAAAGACACAGCCACCCCAAAGGTTGGGACGGCTCTGTTTACAAGAACCTGGTTTACGGTACAAGTCCAATATCGCAGAAAGTGAAAAATGGATAAAGAAGTTGTGGTACTTACGTACAATGCAATATCACTCAGCAATGGAATCTATGTCATCAGGCCCGTAGCAGCATAATGAGTGGATTCAGGTACGATGATTCTAACTGAAATAAGTCACACAGAAAAAGAAACATCATAAGATATCACTAATACACGGAATGTAAACTTGGCTACACAGGAACAGAATTACAAAACAGAACAGGGTCTCAAATTTAGAAACCCAACTTATGCTTGCTTAAGGGGAAAGGTGAGTTGGGGTGCTGCATAAAACCAGAGATTGAAATGAGCACAGATAAAGTTCCTTAAGCCAAATATGGAATAGACAAGAGCTACTCCTTGCTCAACGAAATGGACTCAACACCCCATATTAAATGCCTAAGAGTGTACCTGACTAGGAAGTATCTTAAAACCTATGGATTGCTATGTCTCTGAAAGAGAATCAAGCGTGTGTACAGGGGCATAAACGCAGCAGTGATAGGATTGGAGAGGTTCGGTGAGCAAATGAAGACCCTTTGAAGTCATATTGCATGGTACCCATTCCACGGGTCTCAACTCTCCAGGTTTAAGGTATTCTTCCTTCAGCTAAAACATGCATGTGGAACCCAGAGTATGATCAACCGTGTGATCGGGAGACGTGTTCCAATATGTCTCAGTTTTCGTCCCCTGGCACTCGGGTGCAACATTCCAGACGCTTTACTAACACTCTCCCGACTTGGAGAGTCAGTGCCTTTAACCTCCTGTTTGGCCCAGTTTGCAATTTCTGCGGAAGATGAACAGGAATAGGGAGAACCAATGACAGACTAGCTGGAGGTGTCTGGACGGGCAAATTTAACTCTCATTTCCCACCAGGAAGAGGAATTAACCAAAGGCTCAGCGTGCCGTGCCGGAACCAGATTAGGGCCTGAAGCCATCTTGCGGTGTTGCGGCCAGCTCACGAGAAAGCGAGTTGAAGAAAGGAGCTCAGGGGCACTGTAATTCACAAACCTGCAGAGTTATAAATGACAGCTATCGTCCAAAAATATACTGAAGTAAGGCTGCCAAGAGGACTTGAAAGCGGGGCAGAATTGCAGGAAACCGATTTCAGGAGGTAGACTGGAATTGCATTGAAAGCATAGGAAAAGAGGCAGAACGTCCACAATGATGCACTTGGCCAAAAAGGGCGTATGCGTTTTTTCCTGAATATATTCAGGAAAAAACGCATACGCACTTTTTGGCCAACCAAGCAAGCTTGCAAAGGAAATCTGCACTACAATGAAGTCTCACTTCCCCCCGGTCAAAAGGGCCATCTGAAAAAAGTGTAAAATCCAGAAAGGCAGGACAGGCCATGGAGAACTGGGAGCCTTGTTATGCTGATGGGCGGGATGTCAATTGCCAACAGCCACTCGGGAGAAGTGTATGGTGTTTCCTGAAACATCTAAAAAACAAATCAACAGAGCCTAGGGCACTTCCACTTATGGTCCTATAGCTTAGGGAAATTAAAATCAAAAGACACAGCCACCCCAAAGGTTGGGACGGCTCTGTTTACAAGAACCTGGTTTACGGTACAAGTTCAATATCGCAGAAAGTGAAAAATGGATAAAGAAGTTGTGGTACTTACGTACAATGCAATATCACTCAGCAAGGAAATCTATGTCATCAGGCCCGTAGCAGCATAATGAGTGGATTCAGGTACGATGATTCTAACTGAAATAAGTCACACAGAAAAAGAAACATCATAAGATATCACTAATACACAGAATGTAAACTTGGCTACACAGGAACTGAATTCCAAAACAGAACAGGGTCTCAAATTTAGAAACCCAACTTATGCTTGCTTAAGGGGAAAGGTGAGTTGGGGTGCTGCATAAAACCAGAGATTGAAATGAGCACAGATAAAATTCCTTAAGCCAAATATGGAATAGACAAGAGCTACTCCTTGCTCAACGAAATGGACTCAACACCCCATATTAAATGCCTAAGAGTGTACCTGACTAGGAAATATCTTAAAACCTATGGATTGCTATGTCTCTGAAAGAGAATCAAGCGTGTGTACAGGGGCATAAACGCAGCAGTGATAGGACTGGAGAGGTTCGGTGAGCAAATGAAAACCCTTTGAAGTCATATTGCATGGTACCCATTCCACGGGTCTCAACTCTCCAGGTTGAAGGTATTCTTCCTTCAGCTAAAACATGCATGTGGAACCCAGAGTATGATCAACCGTGTGATCGGGAGACGTGTTCCAATATGTGTCAGTTTTCGTCCCCTGGTACTCGGGTGCAACATTCCAGACGCTTTACTAACACTCTCCCGACTTGGAGAGTCAGTGCCTTTAACCTCCTGTTTGGCCCAGTTTGCAATTTCTGCGGAAGATGAACAGGAATAGGGAGAACCAATGACAGACTAGCTGGAGGTGTCTGGACGGGCAAATTTAACTCTCATTTCCCACCAGGAAGAGGAATTAACCAAAGGCTCAGCGTGCCGTGCCGGAACCAGATTAGGGCCTGAAGCCATCCTGCGGTGTTCCGGCCAGCTCACGAGAAAGCGAGTTGAAGAAAGGAGCTCAGGGGCACTGTAATTCACAAACCTGCAGAGTTATAAATGACAGCTATCGTCCAAAACTATACTGAAGTAAGGCTGCCAAGAGGACTTGAAAGCGGGGCAGAATTGCAGGAAACCGATTTCAGGAGGTAGACTGGAATTGCATTGAAAGCATAGGAAAAGAGGCAGAACGTCCACAATGATGCACTTGGCCAAAAAGGGCGTATGCGTTTTTTCCTGAATATATTCAGGAAAAAACGCATACGCCCTTTTTGGCCAACCAAGCAAGCTTGCAAAGGAAATCTGCACTACAATGAAGTCTCACTTCCCCCCGGTCAAAAGGGCCATCTGAAAAAAGTGTAAAATCCAGAAAGGCAGGACAGGCCATGGAGAACTGGGAGCCTTGTTATGCTGATGGGCGGGATGTAAATTGCCAACAGCCACTCGGGAGAAGTGTATGGTGTTTCCTGAAACATCTAAAAAACAAAGCAACAGAGCCTAGGGCACTTCCACTTATGGTCCTATAGCTTAGGGAAATTAAAATCAAAAAGACACAGCCACCCCAAAGGTTGGGACGGCTCTGTTTACAAGAACCTGGTTTACGGTACAAGTTCAATATCGCAGAAAGTGAAAAATAGATAAAGAAGTTGTGGTACTTACGTACAATGCAGTATCACTCAGCAATGAAATCTATGTCATCAGGCCTGTAGCAGCATAATGAGTGGATTCAGGTACGATGATTCTAACTGAAATAATTCACACAGGAAAAGAAACATCATAAGATATCACTAATACACGGAATGTAACCTTGGCTACACAGGAACTGAATTCCAAAACAGAACAGGGTCTCAAATTTAGAAAACCAACTTATGCTTGCTTAAGGGGAAAGGTGAGTTGGGGTGCTGCGTAAAACCAGAGATTGAAATGAGCACAGATAAAGTTCCTTAAGCCAAATATGGAATAGACAAGAGCTACTCCTTGCTCAACGAAATGGACTCAACACCCCATATTAAATGCCTAAGAGTGTACCTGACTAGGAAGTATCTTAAAACCTATGGATTGCTATGTCTCTGAAAGAGAATCAAGTGTGTGTACAGGGGCATAAACGCAGCAGTGATAGGATTGGAGAGGTTCGGTGAGCAAATGAAGACCCTTTGAAGTCATATTGCATGGTACCCATTCCACGGGTCTCAACTCTCCAGGTTTAAGGTATTCTTCCTTCAGCTAAAACATGCATGTGGAACCCAGAGTATGATCAACCGTGTGATCGGGAGACGTGTTCCAATATGTCTCAGTTTTCGTCCCCTGGTACTCGGGTGCAACATTCCAGACGCTTTACTAACACTCTCCCGACTTGGAGAGTCAGTGCCTTTAACCTCCTGTTTGGCCCAGTTTGCAATTTCTGCGGAAGATGAACAGGAATAGGGAGAACCAATGACAGACTAGCTGGAGGTGTCTGGACGGGCAAATTTAACTCTCATTTCCCACCAGGAAGAGGAATTAAAGAAGGCTCAGCGTGCCGTGCCGGAACCAGATTAGGGCCTGAAGCCATCCTGCGGTGTTGCGGCCAGCTCACGAGAAAGCGAGTTGAAGAAAGGAGCTCAGGGACACTGTAATTCACAAACCTGCAGAGTTATAAATGACAGCTATCGTCCAAAAATATACTGAAGTAAGGCTGCCAAGAGGACTTGAAAGCGGGGCAGAATTGCAGGAAACCGATTTCAGGAGGTAGACTGGAATTGCATTTAAAGCATAGGAAAAGAGGCAGAACGTCCACAATGATGCACTTGGCCAAAAAGGGCGTATGCGTTTTTTCCTGAATATATTCAGGAAAAAACGCATACGCCCTTTTTGGCCAAATAAGCAAGCTTGCAAAGGAAATCTGCACTACAATGAAGTCTCACTTCCCCCCGGTCAAAAGGGCCATCTGAAAAAAGTGTAAAATCCAGAAAGGCAGGACAGGCCATGGAGAACTGGGAGCCTTGTTATGCTGATGGGCGGGATGTAAATTGCCAACAGCCACTCGGGAGAAGTGTATGGTGTTTCCTGAAACATCTAAAAAACAAATCAACAGAGCCTAGGGCACTTCCACTTATGGTCCTATAGCTTAGGGAAATTAAAATCAAAAGACACAGCCACCCCAAAGGTTGGGACGGCTCTGTTTACAAGAACCTGGTTTACGGTACAAGTTCAATATCGCAGAAAGTGAAAAATGGATAAAGAAGTTGTGGTACTTACGTACAATGCAATATCACTCAGCAAGGAAATCTATGTCATCAGGCCCGTAGCAGCATAATGAGTGGATTCAGGTACGATGATTCTAACTGAAATAAGTCACACAGAAAAAGAAACATCATAAGATATCACTAATACACAGAATGTAAACTTGGCTACACAGGAACTGAATTCCAAAACAGAACAGGGTCTCAAATTTAGAAACCCAACTTATGCTTGCTTAAGGGGAAAGGTGAGTTGGGGTGCTGCATAAAACCAGAGATTGAAATGAGCACAGATAAAATTCCTTAAGCCAAATATGGAATAGACAAGAGCTACTCCTTGCTCAACGAAATGGACTCAACACCCCATATTAAATGCCTAAGAGTGTACCTGACTAGGAAATATCTTAAAACCTATGGATTGCTATGTCTCTGAAAGAGAATCAAGCGTGTGTACAGGGGCATAAACGCAGCAGTGATAGGACTGGAGAGGTTCGGTGAGCAAATGAAAACCCTTTGAAGTCATATTGCATGGTACCCATTCCACGGGTCTCAACTCTCCAGGTTGAAGGTATTCTTCCTTCAGCTAAAACATGCATGTGGAACCCAGAGTATGATCAACCGTGTGATCGGGAGACGTGTTCCAATATGTGTCAGTTTTCGTCCCCTGGTACTCGGGTGCAACATTCCAGACGCTTTACTAACACTCTCCCGACTTGGAGAGTCAGTGCCTTTAACCTCCTGTTTGGCCCAGTTTGCAATTTCTGCGGAAGATGAACAGGAATAGGGAGAACCAATGACAGACTAGCTGGAGGTGTCTGGACGGGCAAATTTAACTCTCATTTCCCACCAGGAAGAGGAATTAACCAAAGGCTCAGCGTGCCGTGCCGGAACCAGATTAGGGCCTGAAGCCATCCTGCGGTGTTCCGGCCAGCTCACGAGAAAGCGAGTTGAAGAAAGGAGCTCAGGGGCACTGTAATTCACAAACCTGCAGAGTTATAAATGACAGCTATCGTCCAAAACTATACTGAAGTAAGGCTGCCAAGAGGACTTGAAAGCGGGGCAGAATTGCAGGAAACCGATTTCAGGAGGTAGACTGGAATTGCATTGAAAGCATAGGAAAAGAGGCAGAACGTCCACAATGATGCACTTGGCCAAAAAGGGCGTATGCGTTTTTTCCTGAATATATTCAGGAAAAAACGCATACGCCCTTTTTGGCCAACCAAGCAAGCTTGCAAAGGAAATCTGCACTACAATGAAGTCTCACTTCCCCCCGGTCAAAAGGGCCATCTGAAAAAAGTGTAAAATCCAGAAAGGCAGGACAGGCCATGGAGAACTGGGAGCCTTGTTATGCTGATGGGCGGGATGTAAATTGCCAACAGCCACTCGGGAGAAGTGTATGGTGTTTCCTGAAACATCTAAAAAACAAAGCAACAGAGCCTAGGGCACTTCCACTTATGGTCCTATAGCTTAGGGAAATTAAAATCAAAAAGACACAGCCACCCCAAAGGTTGGGACGGCTCTGTTTACAAGAACCTGGTTTACGGTACAAGTTCAATATCGCAGAAAGTGAAAAATAGATAAAGAAGTTGTGGTACTTACGTACAATGCAGTATCACTCAGCAATGAAATCTATGTCATCAGGCCTGTAGCAGCATAATGAGTGGATTCAGGTACGATGATTCTAACTGAAATAATTCACACAGGAAAAGAAACATCATAAGATATCACTAATACACGGAATGTAACCTTGGCTACACAGGAACTGAATTCCAAAACAGAACAGGGTCTCAAATTTAGAAAACCAACTTATGCTTGCTTAAGGGGAAAGGTGAGTTGGGGTGCTGCGTAAAACCAGAGATTGAAATGAGCACAGATAAAGTTCCTTAAGCCAAATATGGAATAGACAAGAGCTACTCCTTGCTCAACGAAATGGACTCAACACCCCATATTAAATGCCTAAGAGTGTACCTGACTAGGAAGTATCTTAAAACCTATGGATTGCTATGTCTCTGAAAGAGAATCAAGTGTGTGTACAGGGGCATAAACGCAGCAGTGATAGGATTGGAGAGGTTCGGTGAGCAAATGAAGACCCTTTGAAGTCATATTGCATGGTACCCATTCCACGGGTCTCAACTCTCCAGGTTTAAGGTATTCTTCCTTCAGCTAAAACATGCATGTGGAACCCAGAGTATGATCAACCGTGTGATCGGGAGACGTGTTCCAATATGTGTCAGTTTTCGTCCCCTGGTACTCGGGTGCAACATTCCAGACGCTTTACTAACACTCTCCCGACTTGGAGAGTCAGTGCCTTTAACCTCCTGTTTGGCCCAGTTTGCAATTTCTGCGGAAGATGAACAGGAATAGGGAGAACCAATGACAGACTAGCTGGAGGTGTCTGGACGGGCAAATTTAACTCTCATTTCCCACCAGGAAGAGGAATTAAAGAAGGCTCAGCGTGCCGTGCCGGAACCAGATTAGGGCCTGAAGCCATCCTGCGGTGTTGCGGCCAGCTCACGAGAAAGCGAGTTGAAGAAAGGAGCTCAGGGACACTGTAATTCACAAACCTGCAGAGTTATAAATGACAGCTATCGTCCAAAAATATACTGAAGTAAGGCTGCCAAGAGGACTTGAAAGCGGGGCAGAATTGCAGGAAACCGATTTCAGGAGGTAGACTGGAATTGCATTTAAAGCATAGGAAAAGAGGCAGAACGTCCACAATGATGCACTTGGCCAAAAAGGGCGTATGCGTTTTTTCCTGAATATATTCAGGAAAAAACGCATACGCCCTTTTTGGCCAAATAAGCAAGCTTGCAAAGGAAATCTGCACTACAATGAAGTCTCACTTCCCCCCGGTCAAAAGGGCCATCTGAAAAAAGTGTAAAATCCAGAAAGGCAGGACAGGCCATGGAGAACTGGGAGCCTTGTTATGCTGATGGGCGGGATGTAAATTGCCAACAGCCACTCGGGAGAAGTGTATGGTGTTTCCTGAAACATCTAAAAAACAAAGCAACAGAGCTTAGGGCACTTCCACTTATGGTCCTATAGCTTAGGGAAATTAAAATCAAAAAGACACAGCCACCCCAAAGGTTGGGACGGCTCTGTTTACAAGAACCTGGTTTACGGTACAAGTTCAATATCGCAGAAAGTGAAAAATGGATAAAGAAGTTGTGGTACTTACGTACAATGCAGTATCACTCAGCAATGGAATCTATGTCATCAGGCCCGTAGCAGCATAATGAGTGGATTCAGGTACGATGATTCTAACTGAAATAAGTCACACAGAAAAAGAAACATCATAAGATATCACTAATACACGGAATGTAAACTTGGCTACACAGGAACAGAATTACAAAACAGAACAGGGTCTCAAATTTAGAAACCCAACTTATGCTTGCTTAAGGGGAAAGGTGAGTTGGGGTGCTGCATAAAACCAGAGATTGAAATGAGCACAGATAAAGTTCCTTAAGCCAAATATGGAATAGACAAGAGCTACTCCTTGCTCAACGAAATGGACTCAACACCCCATATTAAATGCCTAAGAGTGTACCTGACTAGGAAGTATCTTAAAACCTATGGATTGCTATGTCTCTGAAAGAGAATCAAGCGTGTGTACAGGGGCATAAACGCAGCAGTGATAGGATTGGAGAGGTTCGGTGAGCAAATGAAGACCCTTTGAAGTCATATTGCATGGTACCCATTCCACGGGTCTCAACTCTCCAGGTTGAAGGTATTCTTCCTTCAGCTAAAACATGCATGTGGAACCCAGAGTATGATCAACCGTGTGATTGGGAGACGTGTTCCAATATGTCTCAGTTTTCGTCCCCTGGCACTCGGGTGCAACATTCCAGACGCTTTACTAACACTCTCCCGACTTGGAGAGTCAGTGCCTTTAACCTCCTGTTTGGCCCAGTTTGCAATTTCTGCGGAAGATGAACAGGAATAGGGAGAACCAATGACAGACTAGCTGGAGGTGTCTGGACGGGCAAATTTAACTCTCATTTCCCACCAGGAAGAGGAATTAACCAAAGGCTCAGCGTGCCGTGCCGGAACCAGATTAGGGCCTGAAGCCATCTTGCGGTGTTGCGGCCAGCTCACGAGAAAGCGAGTTGAAGAAAGGAGCTCAGGGGCACTGTAATTCACAAACCTGCAGAGTTATAAATGACAGCTATCGTCCAAAAATATACTGAAGTAAGGCTGCCAAGAGGACTTGAAAGCGGGGCAGAATTGCAGGAAACCGATTTCAGGAGGTAGACTGGAATTGCATTGAAAGCATAGGAAAAGAGGCAGAACGTCCACAATGATGCACTTGGCCAAAAAGGGCGTATGCGTTTTTTCCTGAATATATTCAGGAAAAAACGCATACGCACTTTTTGGCCAACCAAGCAAGCTTGCAAAGGAAATCTGCACTACAATGAAGTCTCACTTCCCCCCGGTCAAAAGGGCCATCTGAAAAAAGTGTAAAATCCAGAAAGGCAGGACAGGCCATGGAGAACTGGGAGCCTTGTTATGCTGATGGGCGGGATGTCAATTGCCAACAGCCACTCGGGAGAACTGTATGGTGTTTCCTGAAACATCTAAAAAACAAATCAACAGAGCCTAGGGCACTTCTACTTATGGTCCTATAGCTTAGGGAAATTAAAATCAAAAGACACAGCCACCCCAAAGGTTGGGACGGCTCTGTTTACAAGAACCTGGTTTACGGTACAAGTTCAATATCGCAGAAAGTGAAAAATGGATAAAGAAGTTGTGGTACTTACGTACAATGCAATATCACTCAGCAAGGAAATCTATGTCATCAGGCCCGTAGCAGCATAATGAGTGGATTCAGGTACGATGATTCTAACTGAAATAAGTCACACAGAAAAAGAAACATCATAAGATATCACTAATACACAGAATGTAAACTTGGCTACACAGGAACTGAATTCCAAAACAGAACAGGGTCTCAAATTTAGAAACCCAACTTATGCTTGCTTAAGGGGAAAGGTGAGTTGGGGTGCTGCATAAAACCAGAGATTGAAATGAGCACAGATAAAGTTCCTTAAGCCAAATATGGAATAGACAAGAGCTACTCCTTGCTCAACGAAATGGACTCAACACCCCATATTAAATGCCTAAGAGTGTACCTGACTAGGAAATATCTTAAAACCTATGGATTGCTATGTCTCTGAAAGAGAATCAAGCGTGTGTACAGGGGCATAAACGCAGCAGTGATAGGACTGGAGAGGTTCGGTGAGCAAATGAAAACCCTTTGAAGTCATATTGCATGGTACCCATTCCACGGGTCTCAACTCTCCAGGTTGAAGGTATTCTTCCTTCAGCTAAAACATGCATGTGGAACCCAGAGTATGATCAACCGTGTGATCGGGAGACGTGTTCCAATATGTCTCAGTTTTCGTCCCCTGGTACTCGGGTGCAACATTCCAGACGCTTTACTAACACTCTCCCGACTTGGAGAGTCAGTGCCTTTAACCTCCTGTTTGGCCCAGTTTGCAATTTCTGCGGAAGATGAACAGGAATAGGGAGAACCAATGACAGACTAGCTGGAGGTGTCTGGACGGGCAAATTTAACTCTCATTTCCCACCAGGAAGAGGAATTAACCAAAGGCTCAGCGTGCCGTGCCGGAACCAGATTAGGGCCTGAAGCCATCCTGCGGTGTTGCGGCCAGCTCACGAGAAAGCGAGTTGAAGAAAGGAGCTCAGGGGCACTGTAATTCACAAACCTGCAGAGTTATAAATGACAGCTATCGTCCAAAACTATACTGAAGTAAGGCTGCCAAGAGGACTTGAAAGCGGGGCAGAATTGCAGGAAACCGATTTCAGGAGGTAGACTGGAATTGCATTGAAAGCATAGGAAAAGAGGCAGAACGTCCACAATGATGCACTTGGCCAAAAAGGGCGTATGCGTTTTTTCCTGAATATATTCAGGAAAAAACGCATACGCCCTTTTTGGCCAACCAAGCAAGCTTGCAAAGGAAATCTGCACTACAATGAAGTCTCACTTCCCCCCGGTCAAAAGGGCCATCTGAAAAAAGTGTAAAATCCAGAAAGGCAGGACAGGCCATGGAGAACTGGGAGCCTTGTTATGCTGATGGGCGGGATGTAAATTGCCAACAGCCACTCGGGAGAAGTGTATGGTGTTTCCTGAAACATCTAAAAAACAAAGCAACAGAGCCTAGGGCACTTCCACTTATGGTCCTATAGCTTAGGGAAATTAAAATCAAAAAGACACAGCCACCCCAAAGGTTGGGACGGCTCTGTTTACAAGAACCTGGTTTACGGTACAAGTTCAATATCGCAGAAAGTGAAAAATAGATAAAGAAGTTGTGGTACTTACGTACAATGCAGTATCACTCAGCAATGAAATCTATGTCATCAGGCCCGTAGCAGCATAATGAGTGGATTCAGGTATGATGATTCTAACTGAAATAATTCACACAGGAAAAGAAACATCATAAGATATCACTAATACACGGAATGTAACCTTGGCTACACAGGAACTGAATTCCAAAACAGAACAGGGTCTCAAATTTAGAAAACCAACTTATGCTTGCTTAAGGGGAAAGGTGAGTTGGGGTGCTGCATAAAACCAGAGATTGAAATGAGCACAGATAAAGTTCCTTAAGCCAAATATGGAATAGACAAGAGCTACTCCTTGCTCAACGAAATGGACTCAACACCCCATATTAAATGCCTAAGAGTGTACCTGACTAGGAAGTATCTTAAAACCTATGGATTGCTATGTCTCTGAAAGAGAATCAAGTGTGTGTACAGGGGCATAAACGCAGCAGTGATAGGATTGGAGAGGTTCGGTGAGCAAATGAAGACCCTTTGAAGTCATATTGCATGGTACCCATTCCACGGGTCTCAACTCTCCAGGTTTAAGGTATTCTTCCTTCAGCTAAAACATGCATGTGGAACCCAGAGTATGATCAACCGTGTGATCGGGAGACGTGTTCCAATATGTCTCAGTTTTCGTCCCCTGGTACTCGGGTGCAACATTCCAGACGCTTTACTAACACTCTCCCGACTTGGAGAGTCAGTGCCTTTAACCTCCTGTTTGGCCCAGTTTGCAATTTCTGCGGAAGATGAACAGGAATAGGGAGAACCAATGACAGACTAGCTGGAGGTGTCTGGACGGGCAAATTTAACTCTCATTTCCCACCAGGAAGAGGAATTAAAGAAGGCTCAGCGTGCCGTGCCGGAACCAGATTAGGGCCTGAAGCCATCCTGCGGTGTTGCGGCCAGCTCACGAGAAAGCGAGTTGAAGAAAGGAGCTCAGGGACACTGTAATT
Organism: Lagenorhynchus albirostris; assembly: GCF_949774975.1. Taxonomy (NCBI): domain Eukaryota; kingdom Metazoa; phylum Chordata; class Mammalia; order Artiodactyla; family Delphinidae; genus Lagenorhynchus; species Lagenorhynchus albirostris. The sequence continues at coordinate 58,671 of NW_026783321.1, read as the reverse complement.
CACAAACCTGCAGAGTTATAAATGACAGCTATCGTCCAAAAATATACTGAAGTAAGGCTGCCAAGAGGACTTGAAAGCGGGGCAGAATTGCAGGAAACCGATTTCAGGAGGTAGACTGGAATTGCATTTAAAGCATAGGAAAAGAGGCAGAACGTCCACAATGATGCACTTGGCCAAAAAGGGCGTATGCGTTTTTTCCTGAATATATTCAGGAAAAAACGCATACGCCCTTTTTGGCCAAATAAGCAAGCTTGCAAAGGAAATCTGCACTACAATGAAGTCTCACTTCCCCCCGGTCAAAAGGGCCATCTGAAAAAAGTGTAAAATCCAGAAAGGCAGGACAGGCCATGGAGAACTGGGAGCCTTGTTATGCTGATGGGCGGGATGTCAATTGCCAACAGCCACTCGGGAGAAGTGTATGGTGTTTCCTGAAACATCTAAAAAACAAAGCAACAGAGCCTAGGGCACTTCCACTTATGGTCCTATAGCTTAGGGAAATTAAAATCAAAAAGACACAGCCACCCCAAAGGTTGGGACGGCTCTGTTTACAAGAACCTGGTTTACGGTACAAGTTCAATATCGCAGAAAGTGAAAAATGGATAAAGAAGTTGTGGTACTTACGTACAATGCAGTATCACTCAGCAATGAAATCTATGTCATCAGGCCCGTAGCAGCATAATGAGTGGATTCAGGTATGATGATTCTAACTGAAATAAGTCACACAGGAAAAGAAACATCATAAGATATCACTAATACACGGAATGTAACCTTGGCTACACAGGAACTGAATTCCAAAACAGAACAGGGTCTCAAATTTAGAAACCCAACTTATGCTTGCTTAAGGGGAAAGGTGAGTTGGGGTGCTGCATAAAACCAGAGATTGAAATGAGCACAGATAAAGTTCCTTAAGCCAAATATGGAATAGACAAGAGCTACTCCTTGCTCAACGAAATGGACTCAACACCCCATATTAAATGCCTAAGAGTGTACCTGACTAGGAAGTATCTTAAAACCTATGGATTGCTATGTCTCTGAAAGAGAATCAAGTGTGTGTACAGGGGCATAAACGCAGCAGTGATAGGATTGGAGAGGTTCGGTGAGCAAATGAAGACCCTTTGAAGTCATATTGCATGGTACCCATTCCACGGGTCTCAACTCTCCAGGTTTAAGGTATTCTTCCTTCAGCTAAAACATGCATGTGGAACCCAGAGTATGATCAACCGTGTGATCGGGAGACGTGTTCCAATATGTGTCAGTTTTCGTCCCCTGGTACTCGGGTGCAACATTCCAGACGCTTTACTAACACTCTCCCGACTTGGAGAGTCAGTGCCTTTAACCTCCTGTTTGGCCCAGTTTGCAATTTCTGCGGAAGATGAACAGGAATAGGGAGAACCAATGAGAGACTAGCTGGAGGTGTCTGGACGGGCAAATTTAACTCTCATTTCCCACCAGGAAGAGGAATTAACCAAAGGCTCAGCGTGCCGTGCCGGAACCAGATTAGGGCCTGAAGCCATCCTGCGGTGTTGCGACCAGCTCACATAAAGCGACTTGAAGAAAGGAGCTCAGGGGCACTGTAATTCACAAACCTGCAGAGTTATAAATGACAGCTATCGTCCAAAAATATACTGAAGTAAGGCTGCCAAGAGGACTTGAAAGCGGGGCAGAATTGCAGGAAACCGATTTCAGGAGGTAGACTGGAATTGCATTTAAAGCATAGGAAAAGAGGCAGAACGTCCACAATGATGCACTTGGCCAAAAAGGGCGTATGCGTTTTTTCCTGAATATATTCAGGAAAAAACGCATACGCCCTTTTTGGCCAACCAAGCAAGCTTGCAAAGGAAATCTGCACTACAATGAAGTCTCACTTCCCCCCGGTCAAAAGGGCCATCTGAAAAAAGTGTAAAATCCAGAAAGGCAGGACAGGCCATGGAGAACTGGGAGCCTTGTTATGCTGATGGGCGGGATGTCAATTGCCAACAGCCACTCGGGAGAAGTGTATGGTGTTTCCTGAAACATCTAAAAAACAAAGCAACAGAGCCTAGGGCACTTCCACTTATGGTCCTATAGCTTAGGGAAATTAAAATCAAAAGACACAGCCACCCCAAAGGTTGGGACGGCTCTGTTTACAAGAACCTGGTTTACGGTACAAGTTCAATATCGCAGAAAGTGAAAAATGGATAAAGAAGTTGTGGTACTTACGTACAATGCAGTATCACTCAGCAATGAAATCTATGTCATCAGGCCCGTAGCAGCATAATGAGTGGATTCAGGTACGATGATTCTAACTGAAATAATTCACACAGGAAAAGAAACATCATAAGATATCACTAATACACGGAATGTAACCTTGGCTACACAGGAACTGAATTACAAAACAGAACAGGGTCTCAAATTTAGAAACCCAACTTATGCTTGCTTAAGGGGAAAGGTGAGTTGGGGTGCTGCATAAAACCAGAGATTGAAATGAGCACAGATAAAGTTCCTTAAGCCAAATATGGAATAGACAAGAGCTACTCCTTGCTCAACGAAATGGACTCAACACCCCATATTAAATGCCTAAGAGTGTACCTGACTAGGAAGTATCTTAAAACCTATGGATTGCTATGTCTCTGAAAGAGAATCAAGCGTGTGTACAGGGGCATAAACGCAGCAGTGATAGGATTGGAGAGGTTCGGTGAGCAAATGAAGACCCTTTGAAGTCATATTGCATGGTACCCATTCCACGGGTCTCAACTCTCCAGGTTTAAGGTATTCTTCCTTCAGCTAAAACATGCATGTGGAACCCAGAGTATGATCAACCGTGTGATCGGGAGACGTGTTCCAATATGTGTCAGTTTTCGTCCCCTGGTACTCGGGTGCAACATTCCAGACGCTTTACTAACACTCTCCCGACTTGGAGAGTCAGTGCCTTTAACCTCCTGTTTGGCCCAGTTTGCAATTTCTGCGGAAGATGAACAGGAATAGGGAGAACCAATGACAGACTAGCTGGAGGTGTCTGGACGGGCAAATTTAACTCTCATTTCCCACCAGGAAGAGGAATTAACCAAAGGCTCAGCGTGCCGTGCCGGAACCAGATTAGGGCCTGAAGCCATCCTGCGGTGTTGCGGCCAGCTCACATAAAGCGAGTTGAAGAAAGGAGCTCAGGGGCACTGTAATTCACAAACCTGCAGAGTTATAAATGACAGCTATCGTCCAAAAATATACTGAAGTAAGGCTGCCAAGAGGACTTGAAAGCGGGGCAGAATTGCAGGAAACCGATTTCAGGAGGTAGACTGGAATTGCATTGAAAGCATAGGAAAAGAGGCAGAACGTCCACAATGATGCACTTGGCCAAAAAGGGCGTATGCGTTTTTTCCTGAATATATTCAGGAAAAAACGCATACGCCCTTTTTGGCCAACCAAGCAAGCTTGCAAAGGAAATCTGCACTACAATGAAGTCTCACTTCCCCCCGGTCAAAAGGGCCATCTGAAAAAAGTGTAAAATCCAGAAAGGCAGGACAGGCCATGGAGAACTGGGAGCCTTGTTATGCTGATGGGCGGGATGTAAATTGCCAACAGCCACTCGGGAGAAGTGTATGGTGTTTCCTGAAACATCTAAAAAACAAAGCAACAGAGCCTAGGGCACTTCCACTTATGGTCCTATAGCTTAGGGAAATTAAAATCAAAAAGACACAGCCACCCCAAAGGTTGGGACGGCTCTGTTTACAAGAACCTGGTTTACGGTACAAGTTCAATATCGCAGAAAGTGAAAAATGGATAAAGAAGTTGTGGTACTTACGTACAATGCAGTATCACTCAGCAATGAAATCTATGTCATCAGGCCCGTAGCAGCATAATGAGTGGATTCAGGTACGATGATTATAACTGAAATAAGTCACACAGGAAAAGAAACATCATAAGATATCACTAATACACGGAATGTAACCTTGGTTACACAGGAACTGAATTACAAAACAGAACAGGGTCTCAAATTTAGAAAACCAACTTATGCTTGCTTAAGGGGAAAGGTGAGTTGGGGTGCTGCATAAAACCAGAGATTGAAATGAGCACAGATAAAGTTCCTTAAGCCAAATATGGAATAGACAAGAGCTACTCCTTGCTCAACGAAATGGACTCAACACCCCATATTAAATGCCTAAGAGTGTACCTGACTAGGAAGTATCTTAAAACCTATGGATTGCTATGTCTCTGAAAGAGAATCAAGCGTGTGTACAGGGGCATAAACGCAGCAGTGATAGGATTGGAGAGGTTCGGTGAGCAAATGAAGACCCTTTGAAGTCATATTGCATGGTACCCATTCCACGGGTCTCAACTCTCCAGGTTGAAGGTATTCTTCCTTCAGCTAAAACATGCATGTGGAACCCAGAGTATGATCAACCGTGTGATCGGGAGACGTGTTCCAATATGTGTCAGTTTTCGTCCCCTGGTACTCGGGTGCAACATTCCAGACGCTTTACTAACACTCTCCCGACTTGGAGAGTCAGTGCCTTTAACCTCCTGTTTGGCCCAGTTTGCAATTTCTGCGGAAGATGAACAGGAATAGGGAGAACCAATGACAGACTAGCTGGAGGTGTCTGGACGGGCAAATTTAACCCTCATTTCCCACCAGGAAGAGGAATTAACCAAAGGCTCAGCGTGCCGTGCCGGAACCAGATTAGGGCCTGAAGCCATCCTGCGGTGTTGCGGCCAGCTCACATAAAGCGACTTGAAGAAAGGAGCTCAGGGGCACTGTAATTCACAAACCTGCAGAGTTATAAATGACAGCTATCGTCCAAAAATATACTGAAGTAAGGCTGCCAAGAGGACTTGAAAGCGGGGCAGAATTGCAGGAAACCGATTTCAGGAGGTAGACTGGAATTGCATTTAAAGCATAGGAAAAGAGGCAGAACGTCCACAATGATGCACTTGGCCAAAAAGGGCGTATGCGTTTTTTCCTGAATATATTCAGGAAAAAACGCATACGCCCTTTTTGGCCAACCAAGCAAGCTTGCAAAGGAAATCTGCACTACAATGAAGTCTCACTTCCCCCCGGTCAAAAGGGCCATCTGAAAAAAGTGTAAAATCCAGAAAGGCAGGACAGGCCATGGAGAACTGGGAGCCTTGTTATGCTGATGGGCGGGATGTAAATTGCCAACAGCCACTCGGGAGAAGTGTATGGTGTTTCCTGAAACATCTAAAAAACAAAGCAACAGAGCCTAGGGCACTTCCACTTATGGTCCTATAGCTTAGGGAAATTAAAATCAAAAAGACACAGCCACCCCAAAGGTTGGGACGGCTCTGTTTACAAGAACCTGGTTTACGGTACAAGTTCAATATCGCAGAAAGTGAAAAATGGATAAAGAAGTTGTGGTACTTACGTACAATGCAGTATCACTCAGCAATGAAATCTATGTCATCAGGCCCGTAGCAGCATAATGAGTGGATTCAGGTACGATGATTATAACTGAAATAAGTCACACAGGAAAAGAAACATCATAAGATATCACTAATACACGGAATGTAACCTTGGCGACACAGGAACTGAATTACAAAACAGAACAGGGTCTCAAATTTAGAAAACCAACTTATGCTTGCTTAAGGGGAAAGGTGAGTTGGGGTGCTGCATAAAACCAGAGATTGAAATGAGCACAGATAAAGTTCCTTAAGCCAAATATGGAATAGACAAGAGCTACTCCTTGCTCAACGAAATGGACTCAACACCCCATATTAAATGCCTAAGAGTGTACCTGACTAGGAAGTATCTTAAAACCTATGGATTGCTATGTCTCTGAAAGAGAATCAAGTGTGTGTACAGGGGCATAAACGCAGCAGTGATAGGATTGGAGAGGTTCGGTGAGCAAATGAAGACCCTTTGAAGTCATATTGCATGGTACCCATTCCACGGGTCTCAACTCTCCAGGTTGAAGGTATTCTTCCTTCAGCTAAAACATGCATGTGGAACCCAGAGTATGATCAACCGTGTGATCGGGAGACGTGTTCCAATATGTCTCAGTTTTCGTCCCCTGGTACTCGGGTGCAACATTCCAGACGCTTTACTAACACTCTCCCGACTTGGAGAGTCAGTGCCTTTAACCTCCTGTTTGGCCCAGTTTGCAATTTCTGCGGAAGATGAACAGGAATAGGGAGAACTAATGACAGACTAGCTGGAGGTGTCTGGACGGGCAAATTTAACTCTCATTTCCCACCAGGAAGAGGAATTAACCAAAGGCTCAGCGTGCCGTGCCGGAACCAGATTAGGGCCTGAAGCCATCCTGCGGTGTTGCGGCCAGCTCATGAGAAAGCGACTTGAAGAAAGGAGCTCAGGGGCACTGTAATTCACAAACCTGCAGAGTTATAAATGACAGCTATCGTCCAAAAATATACTGAAGTAAGGCTGCCAAGAGGACTTGAAAGCGGGGCAGAATTGCAGGAAACCGATTTCAGGAGGTAGACTGGAATTGCATTGAAAGCATAGGAAAAGAGGCAGAACGTCCACAATGATGCACTTGGCCAAAAAGGGCGTATGCGTTTTTTCCTGAATATATTCAGGAAAAAACGCATACGCCCTTTTTGGCCAACCAAGCAAGCTTGCAAAGGAAATCTGCACTACAATGAAGTCTCACTTCCCCCCGGTCAAAAGGGCCATCTGAAAAAAGTGTAAAATCCAGAAAGGCAGGACAGGCCATGGAGAACTGGGAGCCTTGTTATGCTGATGGGCGGGATGTAAATGGCCAACAGCCACTCGGGAGAAGTGTATGGTGTTTCCTGAAACATCTAAAAAACAAAGCAACAGAGCCTAGGGCACTTCCACTTATGGTCCTATAGCTTAGGGAAATTAAAATCAAAAAGACACAGCCACCCCAAAGGTTGGGACGGCTCTGTTTACAAGAACCTGGTTTACGGTACAAGTTCAATATCGCAGAAAGTGAAAAATGGATAAAGAAGTTGTGGTACTTACGTACAATGCAGTATCACTCAGCAATGAAATCTATGTCATCAGGCCCGTAGCAGCATAATGAGTGGATTCAGGTACGATGATTATAACTGAAATAAGTCACACAGGAAAAGAAACATCATAAGATATCACTAATACACGGAATGTAACCTTGGCGACACAGGAACTGAATTACAAAACAGAACAGGGTCTCAAATTTAGAAAACCAACTTATGCTTGCTTAAGGGGAAAGGTGAGTTGGGGTGCTGCATAAAACCAGAGATTGAAATGAGCACAGATAAAGTTCCTTAAGCCAAATATGGAATAGACAAGAGCTACTCCTTGCTCAACGAAATGGACTCAACACCCCATATTAAATGCCTAAGAGTGTACCTGACTAGGAAGTATCTTAAAACCTATGGATTGCTATGTCTCTGAAAGAGAATCAAGTGTGTGTACAGGGGCATAAACGCAGCAGTGATAGGATTGGAGAGGTTCGGTGAGCAAATGAAGACCCTTTGAAGTCATATTGCATGGTACCCATTCCACGGGTCTCAACTCTCCAGGTTGAAGGTATTCTTCCTTCAGCTAAAACATGCATGTGGAACCCAGAGTATGATCAACCATGTGATCGGGAGACGTGTTCCAATATGTCTCAGTTTTCGTCCCCTGGTACTCGGGTGCAACATTCCAGACGCTTTACTAACACTCTCCCGACTTGGAGAGTCAGTGCCTTTAACCTCCTGTTTGGCCCAGTTTGCAATTTCTGCGGAAGATGAACAGGAATAGGGAGAACCAATGACAGACTAGCTGGAGGTGTCTGGACGGGCAAATTTAACTCTCATTTCCCACCAGGAAGAGGAATTAACCAAAGGCTCAGCGTGCCGTGCCGGAACCAGATTAGGGCCTGAAGCCATCCTGCGGTGTTGCGGCCAGCTCATGAGAAAGCGACTTGAAGAAAGGAGCTCAGGGGCACTGTAATTCACAAACCTGCAGAGTTATAAATGACAGCTATCGTCCAAAAATATACTGAAGTAAGGCTGCCAAGAGGACTTGAAAGCGGGGCAGAATTGCAGGAAACCGATTTCAGGAGGTAGACTGGAATTGCATTGAAAGCATAGGAAAAGAGGCAGAACGTCCACAATGATGCACTTGGCCAAAAAGGGCGTATGCATTTTTTCCTGAATATATTCAGGAAAAAACGCATACGCCCTTTTTGGCCAACCAAGCAAGCTTGCAAAGGAAATCTGCACTACAATGAAGTCTCACTTCCCCCCGGTCAAAAGGGCCATCTGAAAAAAGTGTAAAATCCAGAAAGGCAGGACAGGCCATGGAGAACTGGGAGCCTTGTTATGCTGATGGGCGGGATGTAAATGGCCAACAGCCACTCGGGAGAAGTGTATGGTGTTTCCTGAAACATCTAAAAAACAAAGCAACAGAGCCTAGGGCACTTCCACTTATGGTCCTATAGCTTAGGGAAATTAAAATCAAAAAGACACAGCCACCCCAAAGGTTGGGACGGCTCTGTTTACAAGAACCTGGTTTACGGTACAAGTTCAATATCGCAGAAAGTGAAAAATGGATAAAGAAGTTGTGGTACTTACGTACAATGCAGTATCACTCAGCAATGAAATCTATGTCATCAGGCCCGTAGCAGCATAATGAGTGGATTCAGGTACGATGATTCTAACTGAAATAAGTCACACAGGAAAAGAAACATCATAAGATATCACTAATACACGGAATGTAACCTTGGCTACACAGGAACTGAATAACAAAACAGAACAGGGTCTCAAATTTAGAAACCAAACTTATGCTTGCTTAAGGGGAAAGGTGAGTTGGGGTGCTGCATAAAACCAGAGATTGAAATGAGCACAGATAAAGTTCCTTAAGCCAAATATGGAATAGACAAGAGCTACTCCTTGCTCAACGAAATGGACTCAACACCCCATATTAAATGCCTAAGAGTGTACCTGACTAGGAAGTATCTTAAAACCTATGGATTGCTATGTCTCTGAAAGAGAATCAAGTGTGTGTACAGGGGCATAAACGCAGCAGTGATAGGATTGGAGAGGTTCGGTGAGCAAATGAAGACCCTTTGAAGTCATATTGCATGGTACCCATTCCACGGGTCTCAACTCTCCAGGTTGAAGGTATTCTTCCTTCAGCTAAAACATGCATGTGGAACCCAGAGTATGATCAACCGTGTGATCGGGAGACGTGTTCCAATATGTGTCAGTTTTCGTCCCCTGGTACTCGGGTGCAACATTCCAGACGCTTTACTAACACTCTCCCGACTTGGAGAGTCAGTGCCTTTAACCTCCTGTTTGGCCCAGTTTGCAATTTCTGCGGAAGATGAACAGGAATAGGGAGAACCAATGACAGACTAGCTGGAGGTGTCTGGACGGGCAAATTTAACTCTCATTTCCCACCAGGAAGAGGAATTAACCAAAGGCTCAGCGTGCCGTGCCGGAACCAGATTAGGGCCTGAAGCCATCCTGCGGTGTTGCGGCCAGCTCACGAGAAAGCGAGTTGAAGAAAGGAGCTCAGGGGCACTGTAATTCACAAACCTGCAGAGTTATAAATGACAGCTATCGTCCAAAAATATACTGAAGTAAGGCTGCCAAGAGGACTTGAAAGCGGGGCAGAATTGCAGGAAACCGATTTCAGGAGGTAGACTGGAATTGCATTAAAAGCATAGGAAAAGAGGCAGAACGTCCACAATGATGCACTTGGCCAAAAAGGGCGTATGCGTTTTTTCCTGAATATATTCAGGAAAAAACGCATACGCCCTTTTTGGCCAACCAAGCAAGCTTGCAAAGGAAATCTGCACTACAATGAAGTCTCACTTCCCCCCGGTCAAAAGGGCCATCTGAAAAAAGTGTAAAATCCAGAAAGGCAGGACAGGCCATGGAGAACTGGGAGCCTTGTTATGCTGATGGGCGGGATGTCAATTGCCAACAGCCACTCGGGAGAAGTGTATGGTGTTTCCTGAAACATCTAAAAAACAAAGCAACAGAGCCTAGGGCACTTCCACTTATGGTCCTATAGCTTAGGGAAATTAAAATCAAAAAGACACAGCCACCCCAAAGGTTGGGACGGCTCTGTTTACAAGAACCTGGTTTACGGTACAAGTTCAATATCGCAGAAAGTGAAAAATGGATAAAGAAGTTGTGGTACTTACGTACAATGCAGTATCACTCAGCAATGAAATCTATGTCATCAGGCCCGTAGCAGCATAATGAGTGGATTCAGGTACGATGATTCTAACTGAAATAAGTCACACAGGAAAAGAAACATCATAAGATATCACTAATACACGGAATGTAACCTTGGCTACACAGGAACTGAATTACAAAACAGAACAGGGTCTCAAATTTAGAAACCCAACTTATGCTTGCTTAAGGGGAAAGGTGAGTTGGGGTGCTGCATAAAACCAGAGATTGAAATGAGCACAGATAAAGTTCCTTAAGCCAAATATGGAATAGACAAGAGCTACTCCTTGCTCCACGAAATGGACTCAACACCCCATATTAAATGCCTAAGAGTGTACCTGACTAGGAAGTATCTTAAAACCTATGGATTGCTATGTCTCTGAAAGAGAATCAAGTGTGTGTACAGGGGCATAAGCGCAGCAGTGATAGGATTGGAGAGGTTCGGTGAGCAAATGAAGACCCTTTGAAGTCATATTGCATGGTACCCATTCCACGGGTCTCAACTCTCCAGGTTTAAGGTATTCTTCCTTCAGCTAAAACATGCATGTGGAACCCAGAGTATGATCAACCGTGTGATCGGGAGACGTGTTCCAATATGTCTCAGTTTTCGTCCCCTGGTACTCGGGTGCAACATTCCAGACGCTTTACTAACACTCTCCCGACTTGGAGAGTCAGTGCCTTTAACCTCCTGTTTGGCCCAGTTTGCAATTTCTGCGGAAGATGAACAGGAATAGGGAGAACCAATGACAGACTAGCTGGAGGTGTCTGGACGGGCAAATTTAACTCTCATTTCCCACCAGGAAGAGGAATTAACCAAAGGCTCAGCGTGCCGTGCCGGAACCAGATTAGGGCCTGAAGCCATCCTGCGGTGTTGCGGCCAGCTCACGAGAAAGCGAGTTGAAGAAAGGAGCTCAGGGGCACTGTAATTCACAAACCTGCAGAGTTATAAATGACAGCTATCGTCCAAAAATATACTGAAGTAAGGCTGCCAAGAGGACTTGAAAGCGGGGCAGAATTGCAGGAAACCGATTTCAGGAGGTAGACTGGAATTGCATTGAAAGCATAGGAAAAGAGGCAGAACGTCCACAATGATGCACTTGGCCAAAAAGGGCGTATGCGTTTTTTCCTGAATATATTCAGGAAAAAACGCATACGCCCTTTTTGGCCAACCAAGCAAGCTTGCAAAGGAAATCTGCACTACAATGAAGTCTCACTTCCCCCCGGTCAAAAGGGCCATCTGAAAAAAGTGTAAAATCCAGAAAGGCAGGACAGGCCATGGAGAACTGGGAGCCTTGTTATGCTGATGGGCGGGATGTCAATTGCCAACAGCCACTCGGGAGAAGTGTATGGTGTTTCCTGAGACATCTAAAAAACAAAGCAACAGAGCCTAGGGCACTTCCACTTATGGTCCTATAGCTTAGGGAAATTAAAATCAAAAGACACAGCCACCCCAAAAGTTGGGACGGCTCTGTTTACAAGAACCTGGTTTACGGTACAAGTTCAATATCGCAGAAAGTGAAAAATGCATAAAGAAGTTGTGGTACTTACGTACAATGCAATATCACTCAGCAATGAAATCTATGTCATCAGGCCCATAGCCATTAATGAGTGGATTCAGGTACGATGATTCTAACTGAAATAAGTCACACAGATAAAGAAACATCATAAGATATCACTAATACACGGAATGTAACCTTGGCTACACAGGAACTGAATTACAAAACAGAACAGGGTCTCAAATTTAGAAAACCAACTTATGCTTGCTTAAGGGGAAAGGTGACTTGGGGTGCTGCATAAAACCAGAGATTGAAATGAGCACAGATAAAGTTCCTTAAGACAAATATGGAATAGACAAGAGCTACTCCTTGCTCAACGAAATGGATTCAACACCCCATATTAAACACCTAAGAATGTACCTGACTAGGAAGTATCTTAAAACCTATGGATTGCTATGTCTCCGAAAGAGAATCAAGCGTGTGTGCAGGGGCATAAACGCAGCAGTGATAGGATTGGAGAGGTTCGGTGAGCAAATGAAGACCCTTTGAAGTCATATTGCATGGTACCCATTCCACGGGTCTCAACTCTCCAGGTTTAAGGTATTCTTCCTTCAGCTAAAACATGCATGTGGAACCCAGAGTATGATCAACCGTGTGATCGGGAGACGTGTTCCAATATGTCTCAGTTTTCGTCCCCCGGTACTCGGGTGCAACATTCCAGACGCTTTACTAACACTCTCCCGACTTGGAGAGTCAGTGCCTTTAACCTCCTGTTTGGCCCAGTTTGCAATTTCTGCGGAAGATGAACAGGAATAGGGAGAACCAATGACAGACTAGCTGGAGGTGTCTGGACGGGCAAATTTAACTCTCATTTCCCACCAGGAAGAGGAATTAACCAAAGGCTCAGCGTGCCGTGCCGGAACCAGATTAGGGCCTGAAGCCATCCTGCGGTGTTGCGGCCAGCTCACGAGAAAGCGAGTTGAAGAAAGGAGCTCAGGGGCACTGTAATTCACAAACCTGCAGAGTTATAAATGACAGCTATCGTCCAAAAATATACTGAAGTAAGGCTGCCAAGAGGACTTGAAAGCGGGACAGAATTGCAGGAAACCGATTTCAGGAGGTAGACTGGAATTGCATTGAAAGCATAGGAAAAGAGGCAGAACGTCCACAATGATGCACTTGGCCAAAAAGGGCGTATGCGTTTTTTCCTGAATATATTCAGGAAAAAACGCATACGCCCTTTTTGGCCAACCAAGCAAGCTTGCAAAGGAAATCTGCACTACAATGAAGTCTCACTTCCCCCCGGTCAAAAGGGCCATCTGAAAAAAGTGTAAAATCCAGAAAGGCAGGACAGGCCATGGAGAACTGGGAGCCTTGTTATGCTGATGGGCGGGATGTCAATTGCCAACAGCCACTCGGGAGAAGTGTATGGTGTTTCCTGAAACATCTAAAAAACAAAGCAACAGAGCCTAGGGCACTTCCACTTATGGTCCTATAGCTTAGGGAAATTAAAATCAAAAAGACACAGCCACCCCAAAGGTTGGGACGGCTCTGTTTACAAGAACCTGGTTTACGGTACAAGTTCAATATCGCAGAAAGTGAAAAATGGATAAAGAAGTTGTGGTACTTACGTACAATGCAGTATCACTCAGCAATGAAATCTATGTCATCAGGCCCGTAGCAGCATAATGAGTGGATTCAGGTACGATGATTCTAACTGAAATAAGTCACACAGGAAAAGAAACATCATAAGATATCACTAATACACGGAATGTAACCTTGGCTACACAGGAACTGAATTACAAAACAGAACAGGGTCTCAAATTTAGAAAACCAACTTATGCTTGCTTAAGGGGAAAGGTGAGTTGGGGTGCTGCATAAAACCAGAGATTGAAATGAGCACAGATAAAGTTCCTTAAGCCAAATATGGAATAGACAAGAGCTACTCCTTGCTCCACGAAATGGACTCAACACCCCATATTAAATGCCTAAGAGTGTACCTGACTAGGAAGTATCTTAAAACCTATGGATTGCTATGTCTCTGAAAGAGAATCAAGCGTGTGTGCAGGGGCATAAACGCAGCAGTGATAGGATTGGAGAGGTTCGGTGAGCAAATGAAGACCCTTTGAAGTCATATTGCATGGTACCCATTCCACGGGTCTCAACTCTCCAGGTTTAAGGTATTCTTCCTTCAGCTAAAACATGCATGTGGAACCCAGAGTATGATCAACCATGTGATCGGGAGACGTGTTCCAATATGTGTCAGTTTTCGTCCCCTGGTACTCGGGTGCAACATTCCAGACGCTTTACTAACACTCTCCCGACTTGGAGAGTCAGTGCCTTTAACCTCCTGTTTGGCCCAGTTTGCAATTTCTGCGGAAGATGAACAGGAATAGGGAGAACCAATGACAGACTAGCTGGAGGTGTCTGGACGGGCAAATTTAACTCTCATTTCCCACCAGGAAGAGGAATTAACCAAAGGCTCAGCGTGCCGTGCCGGAACCAGATTAGGGCCTGAAGCCATCCTGTGGTGTTGCGGCCAGCTCACGAGAAAGCGAGTTGAAGAAAGGAGCTCAGGGGCACTGTAATTCACAAACCTGCAGAGTTATAAATGACAGCTATCGTCCAAAAATATACTGAAGTAAGGCTGCCAAGAGGACTTGAAAGCGGGGCAGAATTGCAGGAAACCGATTTCAGGAGGTAGACTGGAATTGCATTGAAAGCATAGGAAAAGAGGCAGAACGTCCACAATGATGCACTTGGCCAAAAAGGGCGTATGCGTTCTTTCCTGAATATATTCAGGAAAAAACGCATACGCCCTTTTTGGCCAACCAAGCAAGCTTGCAAAGGAAATCTGCACTACAATGAAGTCTCACTTCCCCCCGGTCAAAAGGGCCATCTGAAAAAAGTGTAAAATCCAGAAAGGCAGGACAGGCCATGGAGAACTGGGAGCCTTGTTATGCTGATGGGCGGGATGTCAATTGCCAACAGCCACTCGGGAGAAGTGTATGGTGTTTCCTGAAACATCTAAAAAACAAAGCAACAGAGCCTAGGGCACTTCCACTTATGGTCCTATAGCTTAGGGAAATTAAAATCAAAAAGACACAGCCACCCCAAAGGTTGGGACGGCTCTGTTTACAAGAACCTGGTTTACGGTACAAGTTCAATATCGCAGAAAGTGAAAAATGGATAAAGAAGTTGTGGTACTTACGTACAATGCAGTATCACTCAGCAATGAAATCTATGTCATCAGGCCCGTAGCAGCATAATGAGTGGATTCAGGTACGATGATTCTAACTGAAATAAGTCACACAGGAAAAGAAACATCATAAGATATCACTAATACACGGAATGTAACCTTGGCTACACAGGAACTGAATTACAAAACAGAACAGGGTCTCAAATTTAGAAAACCAACTTATGCTTGCTTAAGGGGAAAGGTGAGTTGGGGTGCTGCATAAAACCAGAGATTGAAATGAGCACAGATAAAGTTCCTTAAGCCAAATATGGAATAGACAAGAGCTACTCCTTGCTCAACGAAATGGACTCAACACCCCATATTAAATGCCTAAGAGTGTACCTGACTAGGAAGTATCTTAAAACCTATGGATTGCTATGTCTCTGAAAGAGAATCAAGTGTGTGTACAGGGGCATAAACGCAGCAGTGATAGGATTGGAGAGGTTCGGTGAGCAAATGAAGACCCTTTGAAGTCATATTGCATGGTACCCATTCCACGGGTCTCAACTCTCCAGGTTTAAGGTATTCTTCCTTCAGCTAAAACATGCATGTGGAACCCAGAGTATGATCAACCGTGTGATCGGGAGACGTGTTCCAATATGTGTCAGTTTTCGTCCCCTGGTACTCGGGTGCAACATTCCAGACGCTTTACTAACACTCTCCCGACTTGGAGAGTCAGTGCCTTTAACCTCCTGTTTGGCCCAGTTTGCAATTTCTGCGGAAGATGAACAGGAATAGGGAGAACCAATGACAGACTAGCTGGAGGTGTCTGGACGGGCAAATTTAACTCTCATTTCCCACCAGGAAGAGGAATTAACCAAAGGCTCAGCGTGCCGTGCCGGAACCAGATTAGGGCCTGAAGCCATCCTGCGGTGTTGCGGCCAGCTCACGAGAAAGCGAGTTGAAGAAAGGAGCTCAGGGGCACTGTAATTCACAAACCTGCAGAGTTATAAATGACAGCTATCGTCCAAAAATATACTGAAGTAAGGCTGCCAAGAGGACTTGAAAGCGGGGCAGAATTGCAGGAAACCGATTTCAGGAGGTAGACTGGAATTGCATTGAAAGCATAGGAAAAGAGGCAGAACGTCCACAATGATGCACTTGGCCAAAAAGGGCGTATGCGTTTTTTCCTGAATATATTCAGGAAAAAACGCATACGCCCTTTTTGGCCAACCAAGCAAGCTTGCAAAGGAAATCTGCACTACAATGAAGTCTCACTTCCCCCCGGTCAAAAGGGCCATCTGAAAAATGTGTAAAATCCAGAAAGGCAGGACAGGCCATGGAGAACTGGGAGCCTTGTTATGCTGATGGGCGGGATGTAAATTGCCAACAGCCACTCGGGAGAAGTGTATGGTGTTTCCTGAAACATCTAAAAAACAAAGCAACAGAGCCTAGGGCACTTCCACTTATGGTCCTATAGATTAGGGAAATTAAACTCAAAAAGACACAGCCACCCCAAAGTTTGGCACGGCTGTGTTTACAAGAACCACGTTTACGGTACAAGTTCAATATCGCAGAAAGTGAAAAATGGATAAAGAAGTTGTGGTACTTACGTACAATGCAGTATCACTCAGCAAGGAAATCTATGTCATCAGGCCCGTAGCAGCATAATGAGTGGATTCAGGTACGATGATTCTAACTGAAATAAGTCACACAGAAAAAGAAACATCATAAGATATCACTAATACACGGAATGTAACCTTGGCTACACAGGAACTGAATTACAAAACAGAACAGGGTCTCAAATTTAGAAACCCAACTTATGCTTGCTTAAGGGGAAAGGTGAGTTGGGGTGCTGCATAAAACCAGAGATTGAAATGAGCACAGATAAAGTTCCTTAAGCCAAATATGGAATAGAGAAGAGCTACTCCTTGCTCAACGAAATGGATTCAACACCCCATATTAAACACCTAAGAATGTACCTGACTAGGAAGTATCTTAAAACCTATGGATTGCTATGTCTCTGAAAGAGAATCAAGCGTGTGTGCAGGGGCATAAACGCAGCAGTGATAGGATTGGAGAGGTTCGGTGAGCAAATGAAGACCCTTTGAAGTCATATTGCATGGTACCCATTCCACGGGTCTCAACTCTCCAGGTTTAAGGTATTCTTCCTTCAGCTAAAACATGCATGTGGAACCCAGAGTATGATCAACCGTGTGATCGGGAGACGTGTTCCAATATGTGTCAGTTTTCGTCCCCTGGTACTCGGGTGCAACATTCCAGACGCTTTACTAACACTCTCCCGACTTGGAGAGTCAGTGCCTTTAACCTCCTGTTTGGCCCAGTTTGCAATTTCTGCGGAAGATGAACAGGAATAGGGAGAACCAATGACAGACTAGCTGGAGGTGTCTGGACGGGCAAATTTAACTCTCATTTCCCACCAGGAAGAGGAATTAACCAAAGGCTCAGCGTGCCGTGCCGGAACCAGATTAGGGCCTGAAGCCATCCTGCGGTGTTGCGGCCAGCTCACGAGAAAGCGAGTTGAAGAAAGGAGCTCAGGGGCACTGTAATTCACAAACCTGCAGAGTTATAAATGACAGCTATCGTCCAAAAATATACTGAAGTAAGGCTGCCAAGAGGACTTGAAAGCGGGGCAGAATTGCAGGAAACCGATTTCAGGAGGTAGACTGGAATTGCATTGAAAGCATAGGAAAAGAGGCAGAACGTCCACAATGATGCACTTGGCCAAAAAGGGCGTATGCGTTTTTTCCTGAATATATTCAGGAAAAAACGCATATGCCCTTTTTGGCCAACCAAGCAAGCTTGCAAAGGAAATCTGCACTACAATGAAGTCTCACTTCCCCTCGGTCAAAAGGGCCATCTGAAAAAAGTGTAAAACCCAGAAAGGCAGGACAGGCCATGGAGAACTGGGAGCCTTGTTATGCTGATGGGCGGGATGTCAATTGCCAACAGCCACTCGGGAGAAGTGTATGGTGTTTCCTGAAACATCTAAAAAACAAAGCAACAGAGCCTAGGGCACTTCCACTTATGGTCCTATAGCTTAGGGAAATTAAAATCAAAAGACACAGCCACCCCAAAGGTTGGGACGGCTCTGTTTACAAGAACCTGGTTTACGGTACAAGTTCAATATCGCAGAAAGTGAAAAATGGATAAAGAAGTTGTGGTACTTACGTACAATGCAGTATCACTCAGCAATGAAATCTATGTCATCAGGCCCGTAGCAGCATAATGAGTGGATTCAGGTATGATGATTCTAACTGAAATAAGTCACACAGGAAAAGAAACATCATAAGATATCACTAATACACGGAATGTAACCTTGGCTACACAGGAACTGAATTACAAAACAGAACAGGGTCTCAAATTTAGAAAACCAACTTATGCTTGCTTAAGGGGAAAGGTGAGTTGGGGTGCTGCATAAAACCAGAGATTGAAATGAGCACAGATAAAGTTCCTTAAGCCAAATATGGAATAGACAAGAGCTACTCCTTGCTCAACGAAATGGATTCAACACCCCATATTAAACACCTAAGAATGTACCTGACTAGGAAGTATCTTAAAACCTATGGATTGCTATGTCTCTGAAAGAGAATCAAGCGTGTGTGCAGGGGCATAAACGAAGCAGTGATAGGATTGGAGAGGTTCGGTGAGCAAATGAAGACCCTTTGAAGTCATATTGCATGGTACCCATTCCACGGGTCTCAACTCTCCAGGTTTAAGGTATTCTTCCTTCAGCTAAAACATGCATGTGGAACCCAGAGTATGATCAACCGTGTGATCAGGAGACGTGTTCCAATATGTCTCAGTTTTCGTCCCCCGGTACTCGGGTGCAACATTCCAGACGCTTTACTAACACTCTCCCGACTTGGAGAGTCAGTGCCTTTAACCTCCTGTTTGGCCCAGTTTGCAATTTCTGCGGAAGATGAACAGGAATAGGGAGAACCAATGACAGACTAGCTGGAGGTGTCTGGACGGGCAAATTTAACTCTCATTTCCCACCAGGAAGAGGAATTAACCAAAGGCTCAGCGTGCCGTGCCGGAACCAGATTAGGGCCTGAAGCCATCCTGCGGTGTTGCGGCCAGCTCACGAGAAAGCGAGTTGAAGAAAGGAGCTCAGGGGCACTGTAATTCACAAACCTGCAGAGTTATAAATGACAGCTATCGTCCAAAAATATACTGAAGTAAGGCTGCCAAGAGGACTTGAAAGCGGGGCAGAATTGCAGGAAACCGATTTCAGGAGGTAGACTGGAATTGCATTGAAAGCATAGGAAAAGAGGCAGAACGTCCACAATGATGCACTTGGCCAAAAACGGCATATGCGTTTTTTCCTGAATATATTCAGGAAAAAAGGCATACGCCCTTTTTGGCCAACCAAGCAAGCTTGCAAAGGAAATCTGCACTACAATGAAGTCTCACTTCCCCCCGGTCAAAAGGGCCATCTGAAAAAAGTGTAAAATCCAGAAAGGCAGGACAGGCCATGGAGAACTGGGAGCCTTGTTATGCTGATGGGCGGGATGTAAATTGCCAACAGCCACTCGGGAGAAGTGTAAGGTGTTTCCTGAAACATCTAAAAAACAAAGCAACAGAGCCTAGGGCACTTCCACTTATGGTCCTATAGATTAGGGAAATTAAACTCAAAAAGACACAGCCACCCCAAAGTTTGGCACGGCTGTGTTTACAAGAACCACGTTTACGGTACAAGTTCAATATCGCAGAAATTGAAAAATGGATAAAGAAGTTGTGGTACTTACGTACAATGCAGTATCACTCAGCAAGGAAATCTATGTCATCAGGCCCGTAGCAGCATAATGAGTGGATTCAGGTACGATGATTCTAACTGAAATAAGTCACACAGAAAAAGAAACATCATAAGATATCACTAATACACGGAATGTAACCTTGGCTACACAGGAACTGAATTACAAAACAGAACAGGGTCTCAAATTTAGAAAACCAACTTATGCTTGCTTAAGGGGAAAGGTGAGTTGGGGTGCTGCATAAAACCAGAGATTGAAATGAGCACAGATAAAGTTCCTTAAGCCAAATATGGAATAGACAAGAGCTACTCCTTGCTCAACGAAATGGATTCAACACCCCATATTAAACACCTAAGAATGTACCTGACTAGGAAGTATCTTAAAACCTATGGATTGCTATGTCTCCGAAAGAGAATCAAGCGTGTGTGCAGGGGCATAAACGCAGCAGTGATAGGATTGGAGAGGTTCGGTGAGCAAATGAAGACCCTTTGAAGTCATATTGCATGGTACCCATTCCACGGGTCTCAACTCTCCAGGTTTAAGGTATTCTTCCTTCAGCTAAAACATGCATGTGGAACCCAGAGTATGATCAACCGTGTGATCGGGAGACGTGTTCCAATATGTGTCAGTTTTCGTCCCCTGGTACTCGGGTGCAACATTCCAGACGCTTTACTAACACTCTCCCGACTTGGAGAGTCAGTGCCTTTAACCTCCTGTTTGGCCCAGTTTGCAATTTCTGCGGAAGATGAACAGGAATAGGGAGAACCAATGACAGACTAGCTGGAGGTGTCTGGACGGGCAAATTTAACTCTCATTTCCCACCAGGAAGAGGAATTAACCAAAGGCTCAGCGTGCCGTGCCGGAACCAGATTAGGGCCTGAAGCCATCCTGCGGTGTTGCGGCCAGCTCACGAGAAAGCGAGTTGAAGAAAGGAGCTCAGGGGCACTGTAATTCACAAACCTGCAGAGTTATAAATGACAGCTATCGTCCAAAAATATACTGAAGTAAGGCTGCCAAGAGGACTTGAAAGCGGGGCAGAATTGCAGGAAACCGATTTCAGGAGGTAGACTGGAATTGCATTGAAAGCATAGGAAAAGAGGCAGAACGTCCACAATGATGCACTTGGCCACAAAGGGCGTATGCGTTTTTTCCTGAATATATTCAGGAAAAAACGCATACGCCCTTTTTGGCCAACCAAGCAAGCTTGCAAAGGAAATCTGCACTACAATGAAGTCTCACTTCCCCCCGGTCAAAAGGGCCATCTGAAAAAAGTGTAAAATCCAGAAAGGCAGGACAGGCCATGGAGAACTGGGAGCCTTGTTATGCTGATGGGCGGGATGTCAATTGCCAACAGCCACTCGGGAGAAGTGTATGGTGTTTCCTGAAACATCTAAAAAACAAAGCAACAGAGCCTAGGGCACTTCCACTTATGGTCCTATAGCTTAGGGAAATTAAAATCAAAAAGACACAGCCACCCCAAAGGTTGGGACGGCTCTGTTTACAAGAACCTGGTTTACGGTACAAGTTCAATATCGCAGAAAGTGAAAAATGGATAAAGATGTTGTGGTACTTACGTACAATGCAGTATCACTCAGCAATGAAATCTATGTCATCAGGCCCGTAGCAGCATAATGAGTGGATTCAGGTATGATGATTCTAAGTGAAATAAGTCACACAGGAAAAGAAACATCATAAGATATCACTAATACACGGAATGTAACCTTGGCTACACAGGAACTGAATTACAAAACAGAACAGGGTCTCAAATTTAGAAAACCAACTTATGCTTGCTTAAGGGGAAAGGTGAGTTGGGGTGCTGCATAAAACCAGAGATTGAAATGAGCACAGATAAAGTTCCTTAAGCCAAATATGGAATAGAGAAGAGCTACTCCTTGCTCAACGAAATGGACTCAACACCCCATATTAAATGCCTAAGAGTGTACCTGACTAGGAAGTATCTTAAAACCTATGGATTGCTATGTCTCTGAAAGAGAATCAAGTGTGTGTACAGGGGCATAAACGCAGCAGTGATAGGATTGGAGAGGTTCGGTGAGCAAATGAAGACCCTTTGAAGTCATATTGCATGGTACCCATTCCACGGGTCTCAACTCTCCAGGTTGAAGGTATTCTTCCTTCAGCTAAAACATGCATGTGGAACCCAGAGTATGATCAACCGTGTGATCGGGAGACGTGTTCCAATATGTGTCAGTTTTCGTCCCCTGGTACTCGGGTGCAACATTCCAGACGCTTTACTAACACTCTCCCGACTTGGAGAGTCAGTGCCTTTAACCTCCTGTTTGGCCCAGTTTGCAATTTCTGCGGAAGATGAACAGGAATAGGGAGAACCAATGACAGACTAGCTGGAGGTGTCTGGACGGGCAAATTTAACTCTCATTTCCCACCAGGAAGAGGAATTAACCAAAGGCTCAGCGTGCCGTGCCGGAACCAGATTAGGGCCTGAAGCCATCCTGCGGTGTTGCGGCCAGCTCACGAGAAAGCGAGTTGAAGAAAGGAGCTCAGGGGCACTGTAATTCACAAACCTGCAGAGTTATAAATGACAGCTATCGTCCAAAAATATACTGAAGTAAGGCTGCCAAGAGGACTTGAAAGCGGGGCAGAATTGCAGGAAACCGATTTCAGGAGGTAGACTGGAATTGCATTGAAAGCATAGGAAAAGAGGCAGAACGTCCACAATGATGCACTTGGCCAAAAAGGGCGTATGCGTTTTTTCCTGAATATATTCAGGAAAAAACGCATATGCCCTTTTTGGCCAACCAAGCAAGCTTGCAAAGGAAATCTGCACTACAATGAAGTCTCACTTCCCCTCGGTCAAAAGGGCCATCTGAAAAAAGTGTAAAACCCAGAAAGGCAGGACAGGCCATGGAGAACTGGGAGCCTTGTTATGCTGATGGGCGGGATGTCAATTGCCAACAGCCACTCGGGAGAAGTGTATGGTGTTTCCTGAAACATCTAAAAAACAAAGCAACAGAGCCTAGGGCACTTCCACTTATGGTCCTATAGCTTAGGGAAATTAAAATCAAAAGACACAGCCACCCCAAAGGTTGGGACGGCTCTGTTTACAAGAACCTGGTTTACGGTACAAGTTCAATATCGCAGAAAGTGAAAAATGGATAAAGAAGTTGTGGTACTTACGTACAATGCAGTATCACTCAGCAATGAAATCTATGTCATCAGGCCCGTAGCAGCATAATGAGTGGATTCAGGTATGATGATTCTAACTGAAATAAGTCACACAGGAAAAGAAACATCATAAGATATCACTAATACACGGAATGTAACCTTGGCTACACAGGAACTGAATTACAAAACAGAACAGGGTCTCAAATTTAGAAAACCAACTTATGCTTGCTTAAGGGGAAAGGTGAGTTGGGGTGCTGCATAAAACCAGAGATTGAAATGAGCACAGATAAAGTTCCTTAAGACAAATATGGAATAGACAAGAGCTACTCCTTGCTCAACGAAATGGATTCAACACCCCATATTAAACACCTAAGAATGTACCTGACTAGGAAGTATCTTAAAACCTATGGATTGCTATGTCTCTGAAAGAGAATCAAGCGTGTGTGCAGGGGCATAAACGAAGCAGTGATAGGATTGGAGAGGTTCGGTGAGCAAATGAAGACCCTTTGAAGTCATATTGCATGGTACCCATTCCACGGGTCTCAACTCTCCAGGTTTAAGGTATTCTTCCTTCAGCTAAAACATGCATGTGGAACCCACAGTATGATCAACCGTGTGATCGGGAGACGTGTTCCAATATGTATCAGTTTTCGTCCCCTGGTACTCGGGTGCAACATTCCAGACGCTTTACTAACACTCTCCCGACTTGGAGAGTCAGTGCCTTTAACCTCCTCTTTGGCCCAGTTTGCAATTTCTGCGGAAGATGAACAGGAATAGGGAGAACCAATGACAGACTAGCTGGAGGTGTCTGGACGGGCAAATTTAACTCTCATTTCCCACCAGGAAGAGGAATTAACCAAAGGCTCAGCGTGCCGTGCCGGAACCAGATTAGGGCCTGAAGCCATCCTGCGGTGTTGCGGCCAGCTCACGAGAAAGCGAGTTGAAGAAAGGAGCTCAGGGGCACTGTAATTCACAAACCTGCAGAGTTATAAATGACAGCTATCGTCCAAAAATATACTGAAGTAAGGCTGCCAAGAGGACTTGAAAGCGGGACAGAATTGCAGGAAACCGATTTCAGGAGGTAGACTGGAATTGCACTGAAAGCATAGGAAAAGAGGCAGAACGTCCACAATGATGCACTTGGCCAAAAAGGGCGTATGCGTTTTTTCCTGAATATATTCAGGAAAAAACGCATACGCCCTTTTTGGCCAACCAAGCAAGCTTGCAAAGGAAATCTGCACTACAATGAAGTCTCACTTCCCCCCGTCAAAAGGGCCATCTGAAAAAAGTGTAAAATCCAGAAAGGCAGGACAGGCCATGGAGAACTGGGAGCCTTGTTATGCTGATGGGCGGGATGTCAATTGCCAACAGCCACTCGGGAGAAGTGTATGGTGTTTCCTGAAACATCTAAAAAACAAAGCAACAGAGCCTAGGGCACTTCCACTTATGGTCCTATAGCTTAGGGAAATTAAAATCAAAAGACACAGCCACCCCAAAGGTTGGGACGGCTCTGTTTACAAGAACCTGGTTTACGGTACAAGTTCAATATCGCAGAAAGTGAAAAATGGATAAAGAAGTTGTGGTACTTACGTACAATGCAGTATCACTCAGCAATGAAATCTATGTCATCAGGCCCGTAGCAGCATAATGAGTGGATTCAGGTATGATGATTCTAACTGAAATAAGTCACACAGGAAAAGAAACATCATAAGATATCACTAATACACGGAATGTAACCTTGGCTACACAGGAACTGAATTACAAAACAGAACAGGGTCTCAAATTTAGAAAACCAACTTATGCTTGCTTAAGGGGAAAGGTGAGTTGGGGTGCTGCATAAAACCAGAGATTGAAATGAGCACAGATAAAGTTCCTTAAGACAAATATGGAATAGACAAGAGCTACTCCTTGCTCAACGAAATGGATTCAACACCCCATATTAAACACCTAAGAATGTACCTGACTAGGAAGTATCTTAAAACCTATGGATTGCTATGTCTCTGAAAGAGAATCAAGCGTGTGTGCAGGGGCATAAACGAAGCAGTGATAGGATTGGAGAGGTTCGGTGAGCAAATGAAGACCCTTTGAAGTCATATTGCATGGTACCCATTCCACGGGTCTCAACTCTCCAGGTTTAAGGTATTCTTCCTTCAGCTAAAACATGCATGTGGAACCCACAGTATGATCAACCGTGTGATCGGGAGACGTGTTCCAATATGTGTCAGTTTTCGTCCCCTGGTACTCGGGTGCAACATTCCAGACGCTTTACTAACACTCTCCCGACTTGGAGAGTCAGTGCCTTTAACCTCCTCTTTGGCCCAGTTTGCAATTTCTGCGGAAGATGAACAGGAATAGGGAGAACCAATGACAGACTAGCTGGAGGTGTCTGGACGGGCAAATTTAACTCTCATTTCCCACCAGGAAGAGGAATTAACCAAAGGCTCAGCGTGCCGTGCCGGAACCAGATTAGGGCCTGAAGCCATCCTGCGGTGTTGCGGCCAGCTCACGAGAAAGCGAGTTGAAGAAAGGAGCTCAGGGGCACTGTAATTCACAAACCTGCAGAGTTATAAATGACAGCTATCGTCCAAAAATATACTGAAGTAAGGCTGCCAAGAGGACTTGAAAGCGGGACAGAATTGCAGGAAACCGATTTCAGGAGGTAGACTGGAATTGCACTGAAAGCATAGGAAAAGAGGCAGAACGTCCACAATGATGCACTTGGCCAAAAAGGGCGTATGCGTTTTTTCCTGAATATATTCAGGAAAAAACGCATACGCCCTTTTTGGCCAACCAAGCAAGCTTGCAAAGGAAATCTGCACTACAATGAAGTCTCACTTCCCCCCGGTCAAAAGGGCCATCTGAAAAAAGTGTAAAATCCAGAAAGGCAGGACAGGCCATGGAGAACTGGGAGCCTTGTTATGCTGATGGGCGGGATGTCAATTGCCAACAGCCACTCGGGAGAAGTGTATGGTGTTTCCTGAAACATCTAAAAAACAAAGCAACAGAGCCTAGGGCACTTCCACTTATGGTCCTATAGCTTAGGGAAATTAAAATCAAAAGACACAACACCCCAAAGGTTGGGACGGCTCTGTTTACAAGAACCTGGTTTACGGTACAAGTTCAATATCGCAGAAAGTGAAAAATGGATAAAGAAGTTGTGGTACTTACGTACAATGCAATATCACTCAGCAATGAAATCTATGTCATCAGGCCCATAGCAGCATAATGAGTGGATTCAGGTACGATGATTCTAACTGAAATAAGTCACACAGAAAAAGAAACATCATAAGATATCACTAATACACGGAATGTAACCTTGGCTACACAGGAACTGAATTCCAAAACAGAACAAGGTCTCAAATTTAGAAAACCAACTTATGCTTGCTTAAGGGGAAAGGTGAGTTGGGGTGCTGCATAAAACCAGAGATTGAAATGAGCACAGATAAACTTCCTTAAGCCAAATATGGAATAGACAAGAGCTACTCCTTGCTCAACGAAATGGATTCAACACCCCATATTAAACACCTAAGAATGTACCTGACTAGGAAGTATCTTAAAACCTATGGATTGCTATGTCTCCGAAAGAGAATCAAGCGTGTGTACAGGGGCATAAGCGCAGCAGTGATAGGATTGGAGAGGTTCGGTGAGCAAATGAAGACCCTTTGAAGTCATATTGCATGGTACCCATTCCACGGGTCTCAACTCTCCAGGTTTAAGGTATTCTTCCTTCAGCTAAAACATGCATGTGGAACCCAGAGTATGATCAACCGTGTGATCGGGAGACGTGTTCCAATATGTGTCAGTTTTCGTCCCCTGGTACTCGGGTGCAACATTCCAGACGCTTTACTAACACTCTCCCGACTTGGAGAGTCAGTGCCTTTAACCTCCTGTTTGGCCCAGTTTGCAATTTCTGCGGAAGATGAACAGGAATAGGGAGAACCAATGACAGACTAGCTGGAGGTGTCTGGACGGGCAAATTTAACTCTCATTTCCCACCAGGAAGAGGAATTAACCAAAGGCTCAGCGTGCCGTGCCGGAACCAGATTAGGGCCTGAAGCCATCCTGCGGTGTTGCGGCCAGCTCACGAGAAAGCGAGTTGAAGAAAGGAGCTCAGGGGCACTGTAATTCACAAACCTGCAGAGTTATAAATGACAGCTATCGTCCAAAAATATACTGAAGTAAGGCTGCCAAGAGGACTTGAAAGCGGGGCAGAATTGCAGGAAACCGATTTCAGGAGGTAGACTGGAATTGCATTGAAAGCATAGGAAAAGAGGCAGAACGTCCACAATGATGCACTTGGCCAAAAAGGGCATATGCGTTTTTTCCTGAATATATTCAGGAAAAAACGCATACGCCCTTTTTGGCCAACCAAGCAAGCTTGCAAAGGAAATCTGCACTACAATGAAGTCTCAC
Source organism: Lagenorhynchus albirostris (assembly GCF_949774975.1). NCBI lineage: Eukaryota > Metazoa > Chordata > Mammalia > Artiodactyla > Delphinidae > Lagenorhynchus > Lagenorhynchus albirostris. The sequence goes on along the minus strand of NW_026783321.1, from coordinate 31,537 downwards.
TTCCCCCCGGTCAAAAGGGCCATCTGAAAAAAGTGTAAAATCCAGAAAGGCAGGACAGGCCATGGAGAACTGGGAGCCTTGTTATGCTGATGGGCGGGATGTAAATTGCCAACAGCCACTCGGGAGAAGTGTATGGTGTTTCCTGAAACATCTAAAAAACAAAGCAACAGAGCCTAGGGCACTTCCACTTATGGTCCTATAGCTTAGGGAAATTAAAATCAAAAAGACACAGCCACCCCAAATGTTGGGACGGCTCTGTTTACAAGAACCTGGTTTACGGTACAAGTTCAATATCGCAGAAAGTGAAAAATGGATAAAGAAGTTGTGGTACTTACGTACAATGCAGTATCACTCAGCAATGAAATCTATGTCATCAGGCCCGTAGCAGCATAATGAGTGGATTCAGGTATGATGATTCTAACTGAAATAAGTCACACAGGAAAAGAAACATCATAAGATATCACTAATACATGGAATGTAAACTTGGCTACACAGGAACTGAATTACAAAACAGAACAGGGTCTCAAATTTAGAAACCCAACTTATGCTTGCTTAAGGGGAAAGGTGAGTTGGGGTGCTGCATAAAACCAGAGATTGAAATGAGCACAGATAAAGTTCCTTAAGCCAAATATGGAAGAGACAAGAGCTACTCCTTGCTCAACGAAATGGATTCAACACCCCATATTAAACACCTAAGAATGTACCTGACTAGGAAGTATCTTAAAACCTATGGATTGCTATGTCTCTGAAAGAGAATCAAGCGTGTGTGCAGGGGCATAAACGCAGCAGTGATAGGACTGGAGAGGTTCGGTGAGCAAATGAAGACCCTTTGAAGTCATATTGCATGGTACCCATTCCACGGGTCTCAACTCTCCAGGTTTAAGGTATTCTTCCTTCAGCTAAAACATGCATGTGGAACCCAGAGTATGATCAACCGTGTGATCGGGAGACGTGTTCCAATATGTGTCAGTTTTCGTCCCCTGGTACTCGGGTGCAACATTCCAGGCGCTTTACTAACACTCTCCCGACTTGGAGAGTCAGTGCCTTTAACCTCCTGTTTGGCCCAGTTTGCAATTTCTGCGGAAGATGAACAGGAATAGGGAGAACCAATGACAGACTAGCTGGAGGTGTCTGGACGGGCAAATTTAACTCTCATTTCCCACCAGGAAGAGGAATTAACCAAAGGCTCAGCGTGCCGTGCCGGAACCAGATTAGGGCCTGAAGCCATCCTGCGGTGTTGCGGCCAGCTCACGAGAAAGCGAGTTGAAGAAAGGAGCTCAGGGGCACTGTAATTCACAAACCTGCAGAGTTATAAATGACAGCTATCGTCCAAAAATATACTGAAGTAAGGCTGCCAAGAGGACTTGAAAGCGGGGCAGAATTGCAGGAAACCGATTTCAGGAGGTAGACTGGAATTGCATTGAAAGCATAGGAAAAGAGGCAGAACGTCCACAATGATGCACTTGGCCAAAAAGGGCGTATGCGTTTTTTCCTGAATATATTCAGGAAAAAACGCATACGCCCTTTTTGGCCAACCAAGCAAGCTTGCAAAGGAAATCTGCACTACAATGAAGTCTCACTTCCCCCCGGTCAAAAGGGCCATCTGAAAAAAGTGTAAAATCCAGAAAGGCAGGACAGGCCATGGAGAACTGGGAGCCTTGTTATGCTGATGGGCGGGATGTAAATTGCCAACAGCCACTCGGGAGAAGTGTATGGTGTTTCCTGAAACATCTAAAAAACAAAGCAACAGAGCCTAGGGCACTTCCACTTATGGTCCTATAGCTTAGGGAAATTAAAATCAAAAAGACACAGCCACCCCAAAGTTTGGCACGGCTGTGTTTACAAGAACCACGTTTACGGTACAAGTTCAATATCGCTGAAAGTGAAAAATGGATAAAGAAGTTGTGGTACTTACGTACAATGCAGTATCACTCAGCAATGAAATCTATGTCATCAGGCCCGTAGCAGCATAATGAGTGGATTCAGGTACGATGATTCTAACTGAAATAAGTCACACAGGAAAAGAAACATCATAAGATATCACTAATACACGGAATGTAAACTTGGCTACACAGGAAGTGAATTCCAAAACAGAACAGGGTCTCAAATTTAGAAAACCAACTTATGCTTGCTTAAGGGGAAAGGTGAGTTGGGGTAATGCATAAAACCAGAGATTGAAATGAGCACAGATAAAGTTCCTTAAGCCAAATATGGAATAGACAAGAGCTACTCCTTGCTCAACGAAATGGACTCAACACCCCATATTAAATGCCTAAGAGTGTACCTGACTAGGAAGTATCTTAAAACCTATGGATTGCTATGTCTCTGAAAGAGAATCAAGTGTGTGTACAGGGGCATAAACGCAGCAGTGATAGGATTGGAGAGGTTCGGTGAGCAAATGAAGACCCTTTGAAGTCATATTGCATGGTACCCATTCCACGGGTCTCAACTCTCCAGGTTTAAGGTATTCTTCCTTCAGCTAAAACATGCATGTGGAACCCAGAGTATGATCAACCGTGTGATCGGGAGACGTGTTCCAATATGTGTCAGTTTTCGTCCCCTGGTACTCGGGTGCAACATTCCAGACGCTTTACTAACACTCTCCCGACTTGGAGAGTCAGTGCCTTTAACCTCCTGTTTGGCCCAGGTTGCAATTTCTGCGGAAGATGAACAGGAATAGGGAGAACCAATGACAGACTAGCTGGAGGTGTCTGGACGGGCAAATTTAACTCTCATTTCCCACCAGGAAGAGGAATTAACCAAAGGCTCAGCGTGCCGTGCCGGAACCAGATTAGGGCCTGAAGCCATCCTGCGGTGTTGCGGCCAGCTCACGAGAAAGCGAGTTGAAGAAAGGAGCTCAGGGGCACTGTAATTCACAAACCTGCAGAGTTATAAATGACAGCTATCGTCCAAAAATATACTGAAGTAAGGCTGCCAAGAGGACTTGAAAGCGGGGCAGAATTGCAGGAAACCGATTTCAGGAGGTAGACTGGAATTGCATTGAAAGCATAGGAAAAGAGGCAGAACGTCCACAATGATGCACTTGGCCACAAAGGGCGTATGCGTTTTTTCCTGAATATATTCAGGAAAAAACGCATACGCCCTTTTTGGCCAACCAAGCAAGCTTGCAAAGGAAATCTGCACTACAATGAAGTCTCACTTCCCCCCGGTCAAAAGGGCCATCTGAAAAAAGTGTAAAATCCAGAAAGGCAGGACAGGCCATGGAGAACTGGGAGCCTTGTTATGCTGATGGGCGGGATGTAAATTGCCAACAGCCACTCGGGAGAAGTGTATGGTGTTTCCTGAAACATCTAAAAAACAAAGCAACAGAGCCTAGGGCACTTCCACTTATGGTCCTATAGCTTAGGGAAATTAAAATCAAAAAGACACAGCCACCCCAAATGTTGGGACGGCTCTGTTTACAAGAACCTGGTTTACGGTACAAGTTCAATATCGCAGAAAGTGAAAAATGGATAAAGAAGTTGTGGTACTTACGTACAATGCAGTATCACTCAGCAATGAAATCTATGTCATCAGGCCCGTAGCAGCATAATGAGTGGATTCAGGTACGATGATTCTAACTGAAATAAGTCACACAGGAAAAGAAACATCATAAGATATCACTAATACATGGAATGTAAACTTGGCTACACAGGAACTGAATTACAAAACAGAACAGGGTCTCAAATTTAGAAAACCAACTTATGCTTGCTTAAGGGGAAAGGTGAGTTGGGGTGCTGCATAAAACCAGAGATTGAAATGAGCACAGATAAAGTTCCTTAAGCCAAATATGGAATAGACAAGAGCTACTCCTTGCTCCACGAAATGGACTCAACACCCCATATTAAATGCCTAAGAGTGTACCTGACTAGGAAGTATCTTAAAACCTATGGATTGCTATGTCTCTGAAAGAGAATCAAGTGTGTGTACAGGGGCATAAACGCAGCAGTGATAGGATTGGAGAGGTTCGGTGAGCAAATGAAGACCCTTTGAAGTCATATTGCATGGTACCCATTCCACGGGTCTCAACTCTCCAGGTTGAAGGTATTCTTCCTTCAGCTAAAACATGCATGTGGAACCCTGAGTATGATCAACCGTGTGATCGGGAGACGTGTTCCAATATGTGTCAGTTTTCGTCCCCTGGTACTCGGGTGCAACATTCCAGACGCTTTACTAACACTCTCCCGACTTGGAGAGTCAGTGCCTTTAACCTCCTGTTTGGCCCAGTTTGCAATTTCTGCAGAAGATGAACAGGAATAGGGAGAACCAATGACACACTAGCTGGAGGTGTCTGGACGGGCAAATTTAACTCTCATTTCCCACCAGGAAGAGGAATTAACCAAAGGCTCAGCGTGCCGTGCCGGAACCAGATTAGGGCCTGAAGCCATCCTGCGGTGTTGCGGCCAGCTCACGAGAAAGCGAGTTGAAGAAAGGAGCTCAGGGGCACTGTAATTCACAAACCTGCAGAGTTATAAATGACAGCTATCGTCCAAAAATATACTGAAGTAAGGCTGCCAAGAGGACTTGAAAGCGGGGCAGAATTGCAGGAAACCGATTTCAGGAGGTAGACTGGAATTGCATTGAAAGCATAGGAAAAGAGGCAGAACGTCCACAATGATGCACTTGGCCACAAAGGGCGTATGCGTTTTTTCCTGAATATATTCAGGAAAAAACGCATACGCCCTTTTTGGCCAACCAAGCAAGCTTGCAAAGGAAATCTGCACTACAATGAAGTCTCACTTCCCCCCGGTCAAAAGGGCCATCTGAAAAAAGTGTAAAATCCAGAAAGGCAGGACAGGCCATGGAGAACTGGGAGCCTTGTTATGCTGATGGGCGGGATGTAAATTGCCAACAGCCACTCGGGAGAAGTGTATGGTGTTTCCTGAAACATCTAAAAAACAAAGCAACAGAGCCTAGGGCACTTCCACTTATGGTCCTATAGCTTAGGGAAATTAAAATCAAAAAGACACAGCCACCCCAAAGGTTGGGACGGCTCTGTTTACAAGAACCTGGTTTACGGTACAAGTTCAATATCGCAGAAAGTGAAAAATGGATAAAGATGTGGTGGTACTTACGTACAATGCAGTATCACTCAGCAATGAAATCTATGTCATCAGGCCCGTAGCAGCATAATGAGTGGATTCAGGTATGATGATTCTAAGTGAAATAAGTCACACAGGAAAAGAAACATCATAAGATATCACTAATACACGGAATGTAACCTTGGCTACACAGGAACTGAATTACAAAACAGAACAGGGTCTCAAATTTAGAAAACCAACTTATGCTTGCTTAAGGGGAAAGGTGAGTTGGGGTGCTGCATAAAACCAGAGATTGAAATGAGCACAGATAAAGTTCCTTAAGCCAAATATGGAATAGACAAGAGCTACTCCTTGCTCAACGAAATGGACTCAACACCCCATATTAAATGCCTAAGAGTGTACCTGACTAGGAAGTATCTTAAAACCTATGGATTGCTATGTCTCTGAAAGAGAATCAAGTGTGTGTACAGGGGCATAAACGCAGCAGTGATAGGATTGGAGAGGTTCGGTGAGCAAATGAAGACCCTTTGAAGTCATATTGCATGGTACCCATTCCACGGGTCTCAACTCTCCAGGTTTAAGGTATTCTTCCTTCAGCTAAAACATGCATGTGGAACCCAGAGTATGATCAACCGTGTGATCGGGAGACGTGTTCCAATATGTGTCAGTTTTCGTCCCCTGGTACTCGGGTGCAACATTCCAGACGCTTTACTAACACTCTCCCGACTTGGAGAGTCAGTGCCTTTAACCTCCTGTTTGGCCCAGGTTGCAATTTCTGCGGAAGATGAACAGGAATAGGGAGAGCCAATGACAGACTAGCTGGAGGTGTCTGGACGGGCAAATTTAACTCTCATTTCCCACCAGGAAGAGGAATTAACCAAAGGCTCAGCGTGCCGTGCCGGAACCAGATTAGGGCCTGAAGCCATCCTGCGGTGTTGCGGCCAGCTCACGAGAAAGCGAGTTGAAGAAAGGAGCTCAGGGGCACTGTAATTCACAAACCTGCAGAGTTATAAATGACAGCTATCGTCCAAAAATATACTGAAGTAAGGCTGCCAAGAGGACTTGAAAGCGGGGCAGAATTGCAGGAAACCGATTTCAGGAGGTAGACTGGAATTGCATTGAAAGCATAGGAAAAGAGGCAGAACGTCCACAATGATGCACTTGGCCAAAAAGGGCGTATGCGTTTTTTCCTGAATATATTCAGGAAAAAACGCATACGCCCTTTTTGGCCAACCAAGCAAGCTTGCAAAGGAAATCTGCACTACAATGAAGTCTCACTTCCCCCCGGTCAAAAGGGCCATCTGAAAAAAGTGTAAAATCCAGAAAGGCAGGACAGGCCATGGAGAACTGGGAGCCTTGTTATGCTGATGGGCGGGATGTAAATTGCCAACAGCCACTCGGGAGAAGTGTATGGTGTTTCCTGAAACATCTAAAAAACAAAGCAACAGAGCCTAGGGCACTTCCACTTATGGTCCTATAGCTTAGGGAAATTAAAATCAAAAGACACAGCCACCCCAAAGGTTGGGACGGCTCTGTTTACAAGAACCTGGTTTACGGTACAAGTTCAATATCGCAGAAAGTGAAAAATGGATAAAGAAGTTGTGGTACTTACGTACAATGCAATATCACTCAGCAATGAAATCTATGTCATCAGGCCCGTAGCAGCATAATGAGTGGATTCAGGTACGATGATTCTAACTGAAATAAGTCACACAGGAAAAGAAACATCATAAGATATCACTAATACACGGAATGTAACCTTGGCTACACAGGAACTGAATTACAAAACAGAACAAGGTCTCAAATTTAGAAAACCAACTTATGCTTGCTTAAGGGGAAAGGTGAGTTGGGGTGCTGCATAAAACCAGAGATTGAAATGAGCACAGATAAACTTCCTTAAGCCAAATATGGAATAGACAAGAGCTACTCCTTGCTCAACGAAATGGACTCAACACCCCATATTAAAGGCCTAAGAGTGTACCTGACTAGGAAGTATCTTAAAACCTATGGATTGCTATGTCTCTGAAAGAGAATCAAGTGTGTGTACAGGGGCATAAACGCAGCAGTGATAGGATTGGAGAGGTTCGGTGAGCAAATGAAGACCCTTTGAAGTCATATTGCATGGTACCCATTCCACGGGTCTCAACTCTCCAGGTTTAAGGTATTCTTCCTTCAGCTAAAACATGCATGTGGAACCCAGAGTATGATCAACCGTGTGATCGGGAGACGTGTTCCAATATGTGTCAGTTTTCGTCCCCTGGTACTCGGGTGCAACATTCCAGACGCTTTACTAACACTCTCCCGACTTGGAGAGTCAGTGCCTTTAACCTCCTGTTTGGCCCAGGTTGCAATTTCTGCGGAAGATGAACAGGAATAGGGAGAACCAATGACAGACTAGCTGGAGGTGTCTGGACGGGCAAATTTAACTCTCATTTCCCACCAGGAAGAGGAATTAACCAAAGGCTCAGCGTGCCGTGCCGGAACCAGATTAGGGCCTGAAGCCATCCTGCGGTGTTGCGGCCAGCTCACGAGAAAGCGAGTTGAAGAAAGGAGCTCAGGGGCACTGTAATTCACAAACCTGCAGAGTTATAAATGACAGCTATCGTCCAAAAATATACTGAAGTAAGGCTGCCAAGAGGACTTGAAAGCGGGGCAGAATTGCAGGAAACCGATTTCAGGAGGTAGACTGGAATTGCATTGAAAGCATAGGAAAAGAGGCAGAACGTCCACAATGATGCACTTGGCCACAAAGGGCGTATGCGTTTTTTCCTGAATATATTCAGGAAAAAACGCATACGCCCTTTTTGGCCAACCAAGCAAGCTTGCAAAGGAAATCTGCACTACAATGAAGTCTCACTTCCCCCCGGTCAAAAGGGCCATCTGAAAAAAGTGTAAAATCCAGAAAGGCAGGACAGGCCATGGAGAACTGGGAGCCTTGTTATGCTGATGGGCGGGATGTAAATTGCCAACAGCCACTCGGGAGAAGTGTATGGTGTTTCCTGAAACATCTAAAAAACAAAGCAACAGAGCCTAGGGCACTTCCACTTATGGTCCTATAGCTTAGGGAAATTAAAATCAAAAAGACACAGCCACCCCAAATGTTGGGACGGCTCTGTTTACAAGAACCTGGTTTACGGTACAAGTTCAATATCGCAGAAAGTGAAAAATGGATAAAGAAGTTGTGGTACTTACGTACAATGCAGTATCACTCAGCAATGAAATCTATGTCATCAGGCCCGTAGCAGCATAATGAGTGGATTCAGGTACGATGATTCTAACTGAAATAAGTCACACAGGAAAAGAAACATCATAAGATATCACTAATACATGGAATGTAAACTTGGCTACACAGGAACTGAATTACAAAACAGAACAGGGTCTCAAATTTAGAAAACCAACTTATGCTTGCTTAAGGGGAAAGGTGAGTTGGGGTGCTGCATAAAACCAGAGATTGAAATGAGCACAGATAAAGTTCCTTAAGCCAAATATGGAATAGACAAGAGCTACTCCTTGCTCCACGAAATGGACTCAACACCCCATATTAAATGCCTAAGAGTGTACCTGACTAGGAAGTATCTTAAAACCTATGGATTGCTATGTCTCTGAAAGAGAATCAAGTGTGTGTACAGGGGCATAAACGCAGCAGTGATAGGATTGGAGAGGTTCGGTGAGCAAATGAAGACCCTTTGAAGTCATATTGCATGGTACCCATTCCACGGGTCTCAACTCTCCAGGTTGAAGGTATTCTTCCTTCAGCTAAAACATGCATGTGGAACCCAGAGTATGATCAACCGTGTGATTGGGAGACGTGTTCCAATATGTCTCAGTTTTCGTCCCCTGGTACTCGGGTGCAACATTCCAGACGCTTTACTAACACTCTCCCGACTTGGACAATATGTCTCAGTTTTCGTCCCCTGGTACTCGGGTGCAACATTCCAGACGCTTTACTAACACTCTCCCGACTTGGAGAGTCAGTGCCTTTAACCTCCTGTTTGGCCCAGTTTGCAATTTCTGCGGAAGATGAACAGGAATAGGGAGAACCAATGACACACTAGCTGGAGGTGTCTGGACGGGCAAATTTAACTCTCATTTCCCACCAGGAAGAGGAATTAACCAAAGGCTCAGCGTGCCGTGCCGGAACCAGATTAGGGCCTGAAGCCATCTTGCGGTGTTGCGGCCAGCTCACGAGAAAGCGAGTTGAAGAAAGGAGCTCAGGGGCACTGTAATTCACAAACCTGCAGAGTTATAAATGACAGCTATCGTCCAAAAATATACTGAAGTAAGGCTGCCAAGAGGACTTGAAAGCGGGGCAGAATTGCAGGAAACCGATTTCAGGAGGTAGACTGGAATTGCATTGAAAGCATAGGAAAAGAGGCAGAACGTCCACAATGATGCACTTGGCCACAAAGGGCGTATGCGTTTTTTCCTGAATATATTCAGGAAAAAACGCATACGCCCTTTTTGGCCAACCAAGCAAGCTTGCAAAGGAAATCTGCACTACAATGAAGTCTCACTTCCCCCCGGTCAAAAGGGCCATCTGAAAAAAGTGTAAAATCCAGAAAGGCAGGACAGGCCATGGAGAACTGGGAGCCTTGTTATGCTGATGGGCGGGATGTCAATTGCCAACAGCCACTCGGGAGAAGTGTATGGTGTTTCCTGAAACATCTAAAAAACAAAGCAACAGAGCCTAGGGCACTTCCACTTATGGTCCTATAGCTTAGGGAAATTAAAATCAAAAGACACAGCCACCCCAAAGGTTGGGACGGCTCTGTTTACAAGAACCTGGTTTACGGTACAAGTTCAATATCGCAGAAAGTGAAAAATGGATAAAGAAGTTGTGGTACTTACGTACAATGCAATATCACTCAGCAATGAAATCTATGTCATCAGGCCCGTAGCAGCATAATGAGTGGATTCAGGTACGATGATTCTAACTGAAATAAGTCACACAGGAAAAGAAACATCATAAGATATCACTAATACACGGAATGTAACCTTGGCTACACAGGAACTGAATTACAAAACAGAACAAGGTCTCAAATTTAGAAAACCAACTTATGCTTGCTTAAGGGGAAAGGTGAGTTGGGGTGCTGCATAAAACCAGAGATTGAAATGAGCACAGATAAAGTTCCTTAAGCCAAATATGGAATAGACAAGAGCTACTCCTTGCTCAACGAAATGGACTCAACACCCCATATTAAATGCCTAAGAGTGTACCTGAGTAGGAAGTATCTTAAAACCTATGGATTGCTATGTCTCTGAAAGAGAATCAAGTGTGTGTACAGGGGCATAAACGCAGCAGTGATAGGATTGGAGAGGTTCGGTGAGCAAATGAAGACCCTTTGAAGTCATATTGCATGGTACCCATTCCACGGGTCTCAACTCTCCAGGTTTAAGGTATTCTTCCTTCAGCTAAAACATGCATGTGGAACCCAGAGTATGATCAACCGTGTGATCGGGAGACGTGTTCCAATATGTCTCAGTTTTCGTCCCCTGGTACTCGGGTGCAACATTCCAGACGCTTTACTAACACTCTCCCGACTTGGAGAGTCAGTGCCTTTAACCTCCTGTTTGGCCCAGGTTGCAATTTCTGCGGAAGATGAACAGGAATAGGGAGAGCCAATGACAGACTAGCTGGAGGTGTCTGGACGGGCAAATTTAACTCTCATTTCCCACCAGGAAGAGGAATTAACCAAAGGCTCAGCGTGCCGTGCCGGAACCAGATTAGGGCCTGAAGCCATCCTGCGGTGTTGCGGCCAGCTCACGAGAAAGCGAGTTGAAGAAAGGAGCTCAGGGGCACTGTAATTCACAAACCTGCAGAGTTATAAATGACAGCTATCGTCCAAAAATATACTGAAGTAAGGCTGCCAAGAGGACTTGAAAGCGGGGCAGAATTGCAGGAAACCGATTTCAGGAGGTAGACTGGAATTGCATTGAAAGCATAGGAAAAGAGGCAGAACGTCCACAATGATGCACTTGGCCACAAAGGGCGTATGCGTTTTTTCCTGAATATATTCAGGAAAAAACGCATACGCCCTTTTTGGCCAACCAAGCAAGCTTGCAAAGGAAATCTGCACTACAATGAAGTCTCACTTCCCCCCGGTCAAAAGGGCCATCTGAAAAAAGTGTAAAATCCAGAAAGGCAGGACAGGCCATGGAGAACTGGGAGCCTTGTTATGCTGATGGGCGGGATGTAAATTGCCAACAGCCACTCGGGAGAAGTGTATGGTGTTTCCTGAAACATCTAAAAAACAAAGCAACAGAGCCTAGGGCACTTCCACTTATGGTCCTATAGCTTAGGGAAATTAAAATCAAAAGACACAGCCACCCCAAAGGTTGGGACGGCTCTGTTTACAAGAACCTGGTTTACGGTACAAGTTCAATATCGCAGAAAGTGAAAAATGGATAAAGAAGTTGTGGTACTTACGTACAATGCAATATCACTCAGCAATGAAATCTATGTCATCAGGCCCGTAGCAGCATAATGAGTGGATTCAGGTACGATGATTCTAACTGAAATAAGTCACACAGGAAAAGAAACATCATAAGATATCACTAATACACGGAATGTAACCTTGGCTACACAGGAACTGAATTACAAAACAGAACAAGGTCTCAAATTTAGAAAACCAACTTATGCTTGCTTAAGGGGAAAGGTGAGTTGGGGTGCTGCATAAAACCAGAGATTGAAATGAGCACAGATAAAGTTCCTTAAGCCAAATATGGAATAGACAAGAGCTACTCCTTGCTCAACGAAATGGACTCAACACCCCATATTAAATGCCTAAGAGTGTACCTGACTAGGAAGTATCTTAAAACCTATGGATTGCTATGTCTCTGAAAGAGAATCAAGTGTGTGTACAGGGGCATAAACGCAGCAGTGATAGGATTGGAGAGGTTCGGTGAGCAAATGAAGACCCTTTGAAGTCATATTGCATGGTACCCATTCCACGGGTCTCAACTCTCCAGGTTTAAGGTATTCTTCCTTCAGCTAAAACATGCATGTGGAACCCAGAGTATGATCAACCGTGTGATCGGGAGACGTGTTCCAATATGTGTCAGTTTTCGTCCCCTGGTACTCGGGTGCAACATTCCAGACGCTTTACTAACACTCTCCCGACTTGGAGAGTCAGTGCCTTTAACCTCCTGTTTGGCCCAGGTTGCAATTTCTGCGGAAGATGAACAGGAATAGGGAGAACCAATGACAGACTAGCTGGAGGTGTCTGGACGGGCAAATTTAACTCTCATTTCCCACCAGGAAGAGGAATTAACCAAAGGCTCAGCGTGCCGTGCCAGAACCAGATTAGGGCCTGAAGCCATCCTGCGGTGTTGCGGCCAGCTCACGAGAAAGCGAGTTGAAGAAAGGAGCTCAGGGGCACTGTAATTCACAAACCTGCAGAGTTATAAATGACAGCTATCGTCCAAAAATATACTGAAGTAAGGCTGCCAAGAGGACTTGAAAGCGGGGCAGAATTGCAGGAAACCGATTTCAGGAGGTAGACTGGAATTGCATTGAAAGCATAGGAAAAGAGGCAGAACGTCCACAATGATGCACTTGGCCACAAAGGGCGTATGCGTTTTTTCCTGAATATATTCAGGAAAAAACGCATACGCCCTTTTTGGCCAACCAAGCAAGCTTGCAAAGGAAATCTGCACTACAATGAAGTCTCACTTCCCCCCGGTCAAAAGGGCCATCTGAAAAAAGTGTAAAATCCAGAAAGGCAGGACAGGCCATGGAGAACTGGGAGCCTTGTTATGCTGATGGGCGGGATGTCAATTGCCAACAGCCACTCGGGAGAAGTGTATGGTGTTTCCTGAAACATCTAAAAAACAAAGCAACAGAGCCTAGGGCACTTCCACTTATGGTCCTATAGCTTAGGGAACTTAAAATCAAAAGACACAGCCACCCCAAAGGTTGGGACGGCTCTGTTTACAAGAACCTGGTTTACGGTACAAGTTCAATATCGCAGAAAGTGAAAAATGGATAAAGAAGTTGTGGTACTTACGTACAATGCAATATCACTCAGCAATGAAAGCTATGTCATCAGGCCCGTAGCAGCATAATGAGTGGATTCAGGTACGATGATTCTAACTGAAATAAGTCACACAGGAAAAGAAACATCATAAGATATCACTAATACACGGAATGTAACCTTGTCTACACAGGAACTGAATTACAAAACAGAACAAGGTCTCAAATTTAGAAAACCAACTTATGCTTGCTTAAGGGGAAAGGTGAGTTGGGGTGCTGCATAAAACCAGAGATTGAAATGAGCACAGATAAAGTTCCTTAAGCCAAATATGGAATAGACAAGAGCTACTCCTTGCTCAACGAAATGGACTCAACACCCCATATTAAATGCCTAAGAGTGTACCTGACTAGGAAGTATCTTAAAACCTATGGATTGCTATGTCTCTGAAAGAGAATCAAGTGTGTGTACAGGGGCATAAACGCAGCAGTGATAGGATTGGAGAGGTTCGGTGAGCAAATGAAGACCCTTTGAAGTCATATTGCATGGTACCCATTCCACGGGTCTCAACTCTCCAGGTTTAAGGTATTCTTCCGTCAGCTAAAACATGCATGTGGAACCCAGAGTATGATCAACCGTGTGATCGGGAGACGTGTTCCAATATGTCTCAGTTTTCGTCCCCTGGTACTCGGGTGCAACATTCCAGACGCTTTACTAACACTCTCCCGACTTGGAGAGTCAGTGCCTTTAACCTCCTGTTTGGCCCAGGTTGCAATTTCTGCGGAAGATGAACAGGAATAGGGAGAACCAATGACAGACTAGCTGGAGGTGTCTGGACGGGCAAATTTAACTCTCATTTCCCACCAGGAAGAGGAATTAACCAAAGGCTCAGCGTGCCGTGCCGGAACCAGATTAGGGCCTGAAGCCATCCTGCGGTGTTGCGGCCAGCTCACGAGAAAGCGAGTTGAAGAAAGGAGCTCAGGGGCACTGTAATTCACAAACCTGCAGAGTTATAAATGACAGCTATCGTCCAAAAATATACTGAAGTAAGGCTGCCAAGAGGACTTGAAAGCGGGGCAGAATTGCAGGAAACCGATTTCAGGAGGTAGACTGGAATTGCATTGAAAGCATAGGAAAAGAGGCAGAACGTCCACAATGATGCACTTGGCCACAAAGGGCGTATGCGTTTTTTCCTGAATATATTCAGGAAAAAACGCATACGCCCTTTTTGGCCAACCAAGCAAGCTTGCAAAGGAAATCTGCACTACAATGAAGTCTCACTTCCCCCCGGTCAAAAGGGCCATCTGAAACAAGTGTAAAATCCAGAAAGGCAGGACAGGCCATGGAGAACTGGGAGCCTTGTTATGCTGATGGGCGGGATGTAAATTGCCAACAGCCACTCGGGAGAAGTGTATGGTGTTTCCTGAAACATCTAAAAAACAAAGCAACAGAGCCTAGGGCACATCCACTTATGGTCCTATAGCTTAGGGAAATTAAAATCAAAAGACACAGCCACCCCAAAGGTTGGGACGGCTCTGTTTACAAGAACCTGGTTTACGGTACAAGTTCAATATCGCAGAAAGTGAAAAATGGATAAAGAAGTTGTGGTACTTACGTACAATGCAATATCACTCAGCAATGAAATCTATGTCATCAGGCCCGTAGCAGCATAATGAGTGGATTCAGGTACGATGATTCTAACTGAAATAAGTCACACAGAAAAAGAAACATCATAAGATATCACTAATACACGGAATGTAACCTTGGCTACACAGGAACTGAATTACAAAACAGAACAAGGTCTCAAATTTAGAAACCCAACTTATGCTTGCTTAAGGGGAAAGGTGAGTTGGGGTGCTGCATAAAACCAGAGATTGAAATGAGCACAGATAAAGTTCCTTAAGCCAAATATGGAATAGACAAGAGCTACTCCTTGCTCAACGAAATGGACTCAACACCCCATATTAAATGCCTAAGAGTGTACCTGACTAGGAAGTATCTTAAAACCTATGGATTGCTATGTCTCTGAAAGAGAATGAAGTGTGTGTACAGGGGCATAAACGCAGCAGTGATAGGATTGGAGAGGTTCGGTGAGCAAATGAAGACCCTTTGAAGTCATATTGCATGGTACCCATTCCACGGGTCTCAACTCTCCAGGTTTAAGGTATTCTTCCGTCAGCTAAAACATGCATGTGGAACCCAGAGTATGATCAACCGTGTGATCGGGAGACGTGTTCCAATATGTGTCAGTTTTCGTCCCCTGGTACTCGGGTGCAACATTCCAGACGCTTTACTAACACTCTCCCGACTTGGAGAGTCAGTGCCTTTAACCTCCTGTTTGGCCCAGGTTGCAATTTCTGCGGAAGATGAACAGGAATAGGGAGAACCAATGACACACTAGCTGGAGGTGTCTGGACGGGCAAATTTAACTCTCATTTCCCACCAGGAAGAGGAATTAACCAAAGGCTCAGCGTGCCGTGCCGGAACCAGATTAGGGCCTGAAGCCATCCTGCGGTGTTGCGGCCAGCTCACGAGAAAGCGAGTTGAAGAAAGGAGCTCAGGGGCACTGTAATTCACAAACCTGCAGAGTTATAAATGACAGCTATCGTCCAAAAATATACTGAAGTAAGGCTGCCAAGAGGACTTGAAAGCGGGGCAGAATTGCAGGAAACCGATTTCAGGAGGTAGACTGGAATTGCATTGAAAGCATAGGAAAAGAGGCAGAACGTCCACAATGATGCACTTGGCCAAAAAGGGCGTATGCGTTTTTTCCTGAATATATTCAGGAAAAAACGCATACGCCCTTTTTGGCCAACCAAGCAAGCTTGCAAAGGAAATCTGCACTACAATGAAGTCTCACTTCCCCCTGGTCAAAAGGGCCATCTGAAACAAGTGTAAAATCCAGAAAGGCAGGACAGGCCATGGAGAACTGGGAGCCTTGTTATGCTGATGGGCGGGATGTCAATTGCCAACAGCCACTCGGGAGAAGTGTATGGTGTTTCCTGAAACATCTAAAAAACAAAGCAACAGAGCCTAGGGCACTTCCACTTATGGTCCTATAGCTTAGGGATATTAAAATCAAAAGACACAGCCACCCCAAAGGTTGGGACGGCTCTGTTTACAAGAACCTGGTTTACGGTACAAGTTCAATATCGCAGAAAGTGAAAAATGGATAAAGATGTTGTGGTACTTACGTACAATGCAGTATCACTCAGCAATGAAATCTATGTCATCAGGCCCGTAGCAGCATAATGAGTGGATTCAGGTACGATGATTCTAACTGAAATAAGTCACACAGGAAAAGAAACATCATAAGATATCACTAATACACGGAATGTAAACTTGGCTACACAGGAACTGAATTACAAAACAGAACAGGGTCTCAAATTTAGAAACCCAACTTATGCTTGCTTAAGGGGAAAGGTGAGTTGGGGTGCTGCATAAAACCAGAGATTGAAATGAGCACAGATAAAGTTCCTTAAGCCAAATATGGAATAGACAAGAGCTACTCCTTGCTCCACGAAATGGACTCAACACCCCATATTAAATGCCTAAGAGTGTACCTGACTAGGAAGTATCTTAAAACCTATGGATTGCTATGTCTCTGAAAGAGAATCAAGTGTGTGTACAGGGGCATAAACGCAGCAGTGATAGGATTGGAGAGGTTCGGTGAGCAAATGAAGACCCTTTGAAGTCATATTGCATGGTACCCATTCCACGGGTCTCAACTCTCCAGGTTGAAGGTATTCTTCCTTCAGCTAAAACATGCATGTGGAACCCAGAGTATGATCAACCGTGTGATCGGGAGACGTGTTCCAATATGTGTCAGTTTTCGTCCCCTGGTACTCGGGTGCAACATTCCAGACGCTTTACTAACACTCTCCCGACTTGGAGAGTCAGTGCCTTTAACCTCCTGTTTGGCCCAGTTTGCAATTTCTGCGGAAGATGAACAGGAATAGGGAGAACCAATGACACACTAGCTGGAGGTGTCTGGACGGGCAAATTTAACTCTCATTTCCCACCAGGAAGAGGAATTAACCAAAGGCTCAGCGTGCCGTGCCGGAACCAGATTAGGGCCTGAAGCCATCCTGCGGTGTTGCGGCCAGCTCACGAGAAAGCGAGTTGAAGAAAGGAGCTCAGGGGCACTGTAATTCACAAACCTGCAGAGTTATAAATGACAGCTATCGTCCAAAAATATACTGAAGTAAGGCTGCCAAGAGGACTTGAAAGCGGGGCAGAATTGCAGGAAACCGATTTCAGGAGGTAGACTGGAATTGCATTGAAAGCATAGGAAAAGAGGCAGAACGTCCACAATGATGCACTTGGCCAAAAAGGGCGTATGCGTTTTTTCCTGAATATATTCAGGAAAAAACGCATACGCCCTTTTTGGCCAACCAAGCAAGCTTGCAAAGGAAATCTGCACTACAATGAAGTCTCACTTCCCCCCGGTCAAAAGGGCCATCTGAAAAAAGTGTAAAATCCAGAAAGGCAGGACAGGCCATGGAGAACTGGGAGCCTTGTTATGCTGATGGGCGGGATGTCAATTGCCAACAGCCACTCGGGAGAAGTGTATGGTGTTTCCTGAGACATCTAAAAAACAAAGCAACAGAGCCTAGGGCACTTCCACTTATGGTCCTATAGCTTAGGGAAATTAAACTCAAAAAGACACAGCCACCCCAAAGTTTGGCACGGCTGTGTTTACAAGAACCACGTTTACGGTACAAGTTCAATATCGCAGAAAGTGAAAAATGGATAAAGAAGTTGTGGTACTTACGTACAATGCAGTATCACTCAGCAAGGAAATCTATGTCATCAGGCCCGTAGCAGCATAATGAGTGGATTCAGGTACGATGATTCTAACTGAAATAAGTCACACAGGAAAAGAAACATCATAAGATATCACTAATACACGGAATGTAACCTTGGCTACACAGGAACTGAATTACAAAACAGAACAGGGTCTCAAATTTAGAAACCCAACTTATGCTTGCTTAAGGGGAAAGGTGAGTTGGGGTGCTGCATAAAACCAGAGATTGAAATGAGCACAGATAAAGTTCCTTAAGCCAAGTATGGAATAGACAAGAGCTACTCCTTGCTCAACGAAATGGACTCAACACCCCATATTAAATGCCTAAGAGTGTACCTGACTAGGAAGTATCTTAAAACCTATGGATTGCTATGTCTCTGAAAGACAATCAAGTGTGTCTACAGGGGCATAAACGCAGCAGTGATAGGATTGGAGAGGTTCGGTGAGCAAATGAAGACCCTTTGAAGTCATATTGCATGGTACCCATTCCACGGGTCTCAACTCTCCAGGTTGAAGGTATTCTTCCTTCAGCTAAAACATGCATGTGGAACCCAGAGTATGATCAACCGTGTGATCGGGAGACGTGTTCCAATATGTGTCAGTTTTCGTCCTCTTGTACTCGGGTGCAACATTCCAGACGCTTTACTAACACTCTCCCGACTTGGAGAGTCAGTGCCTTTAACCTCCTGTTTGGCCCAGTTTGCAATTTCTGCGGAAGATGAACAGGAATAGGGAGAACCAATGACAGACTAGCTGGAGGTGTCTGGACGGGCAAATTTAACTCTCATTTCCCACCAGGAAGAGGAATTAACCAAAGGCTCAGCGTGCCGTGCCGGAACCAGATTAGGGCCTGAAGCCATCCTGCGGTGTTGCGGCCAGCTCACGAGAAAGCGAGTTGAAGAAAGGAGCTCAGGGGCACTGTAATTCACAAACCTGCAGAGTTATAAATGACAGCTATCGTCCAAAAATATACTGAAGTAAGGCTGCCAAGAGGACTTGAAAGCGGGGCAGAATTGCAGGAAACCGATTTCAGGAGGTAGACTGGAATTGCATTGAAAGCATAGGAAAAGAGGCAGAACGTCCACAATGATGCACTTGGCCAAAAAGGGCGTATGCGTTTTTTCCTGAATATATTCAGGAAAAAACGCATACGCCCTTTTTGGCCAACCAAGCAAGCTTGCAAAGGAAATCTGCACTACAATGAAGTCTCACTTCCCCCCGGTCAAAAGGGCCATCTGAAAAAAGTGTAAAATCCAGAAAGGCAGGACAGGCCATGGAGAACTGGGAGCCTTGTTATGCTGATGGGCGGGATGTCAATTGCCAACAGCCACTCGGGAGAAGTGTATGGTGTTTCATGAAACATCTAAAAAACAAAGCAACAGAGCCTAGGGCACTTCCACTTATGGTCCTATAGCTTAGGGAAATTAAACTCAAAAAGACACAGCCACCCCAAAGTTTGGCACGGCTGTGTTTACAAGAACCACGTTTACGGTACAAGTTCAATATCGCAGAAAGTGAAAAATGGATAAAGAAGTTGTGGTACTTACGTACAATGCAGTATCACTCAGCAAGGAAATCTATGTCATCAGGCCCGTAGCAGCATAATGAGTGGATTCAGGTACGATGATTCTAACTGAAATAAGTCACACAGGAAAAGAAACATCATAAGATATCACTAATACACGGAATGTAACCTTGGCTACACAGGAACTGAATTACAAAACAGAACAAGGTCTCAAATTTAGAAACCCAACTTATGCTTGCTTAAGGGGAAAGGTGAGTTGGGGTGCTGCATAAAACCAGAGATTGAAATGAGCACAGATAAAGTTCCTTAAGCCAAATATGGAATAGACAAGAGCTACTCCTTGCTCAACGAAATGGACTCAACACCCCATATTAAATGCCTAAGAGTGTACCTGACTAGGAAGTATCTTAAAACCTATGGATTGCTATGTCTCTGAAAGAGAATGAAGTGTGTGTACAGGGGCATAAACGCAGCAGTGATAGGATTGGAGAGGTTCGGTGAGCAAATGAAGACCCTTTGAAGTCATATTGCATGGTACCCATTCCACGGGTCTCAACTCTCCAGGTTTAAGGTATTCTTCCGTCAGCTAAAACATGCATGTGGAACCCAGAGTATGATCAACCGTGTGATCGGGAGACGTGTTCCAATATGTGTCAGTTTTCGTCCCCTGGTACTCGGGTGCAACATTCCAGACGCTTTACTAACACTCTCCCGACTTGGAGAGTCAGTGCCTTTAACCTCCTGTTTGGCCCAGGTTGCAATTTCTGCGGAAGATGAACAGGAATAGGGAGAACCAATGACACACTAGCTGGAGGTGTCTGGACGGGCAAATTTAACTCTCATTTCCCACCAGGAAGAGGAATTAACCAAAGGCTCAGCGTGCCGTGCCGGAACCAGATTAGGGCCTGAAGCCATCCTGCGGTGTTGCGGCCAGCTCACGAGAAAGCGAGTTGAAGAAAGGAGCTCAGGGGCACTGTAATTCACAAACCTGCAGAGTTATAAATGACAGCTATCGTCCAAAAATATACTGAAGTAAGGCTGCCAAGAGGACTTGAAAGCGGGGCAGAATTGCAGGAAACCGATTTCAGGAGGTAGACTGGAATTGCATTGAAAGCATAGGAAAAGAGGCAGAACGTCCACAATGATGCACTTGGCCAAAAAGGGCGTATGCGTTTTTTCCTGAATATATTCAGGAAAAAACGCATACGCCCTTTTTGGCCAACCAAGCAAGCTTGCAAAGGAAATCTGCACTACAATGAAGTCTCACTTCCCCCTGGTCAAAAGGGCCATCTGAAACAAGTGTAAAATCCAGAAAGGCAGGACAGGCCATGGAGAACTGGGAGCCTTGTTATGCTGATGGGCGGGATGTCAATTGCCAACAGCCACTCGGGAGAAGTGTATGGTGTTTCCTGAAACATCTAAAAAACAAAGCAACAGAGCCTAGGGCACTTCCACTTATGGTCCTATAGCTTAGGGATATTAAAATCAAAAGACACAGCCACCCCAAAGGTTGGGACGGCTCTGTTTACAAGAACCTGGTTTACGGTACAAGTTCAATATCGCAGAAAGTGAAAAATGGATAAAGATGTTGTGGTACTTACGTACAATGCAGTATCACTCAGCAATGAAATCTATGTCATCAGGCCCGTAGCAGCATAATGAGTGGATTCAGGTACGATGATTCTAACTGAAATAAGTCACACAGGAAAAGAAACATCATAAGATATCACTAATACACGGAATGTAAACTTGGCTACACAGGAACTGAATTACAAAACAGAACAGGGTCTCAAATTTAGAAACCCAACTTATGCTTGCTTAAGGGGAAAGGTGAGTTGGGGTGCTGCATAAAACCAGAGATTGAAATGAGCACAGATAAAGTTCCTTAAGCCAAATATGGAATAGACAAGAGCTACTCCTTGCTCCACGAAATGGACTCAACACCCCATATTAAATGCCTAAGAGTGTACCTGACTAGGAAGTATCTTAAAACCTATGGATTGCTATGTCTCTGAAAGAGAATCAAGTGTGTGTACAGGGGCATAAACGCAGCAGTGATAGGATTGGAGAGGTTCGGTGAGCAAATGAAGACCCTTTGAAGTCATATTGCATGGTACCCATTCCACGGGTCTCAACTCTCCAGGTTGAAGGTATTCTTCCTTCAGCTAAAACATGCATGTGGAACCCAGAGTATGATCAACCGTGTGATCGGGAGACGTGTTCCAATATGTGTCAGTTTTCGTCCCCTGGTACTCGGGTGCAACATTCCAGACGCTTTACTAACACTCTCCCGACTTGGAGAGTCAGTGCCTTTAACCTCCTGTTTGGCCCAGTTTGCAATTTCTGCGGAAGATGAACAGGAATAGGGAGAACCAATGACACACTAGCTGGAGGTGTCTGGACGGGCAAATTTAACTCTCATTTCCCACCAGGAAGAGGAATTAACCAAAGGCTCAGCGTGCCGTGCCGGAACCAGATTAGGGCCTGAAGCCATCCTGCGGTGTTGCGGCCAGCTCACGAGAAAGCGAGTTGAAGAAAGGAGCTCAGGGGCACTGTAATTCACAAACCTGCAGAGTTATAAATGACAGCTATCGTCCAAAAATATACTGAAGTAAGGCTGCCAAGAGGACTTGAAAGCGGGGCAGAATTGCAGGAAACCGATTTCAGGAGGTAGACTGGAATTGCATTGAAAGCATAGGAAAAGAGGCAGAACGTCCACAATGATGCACTTGGCCAAAAAGGGCGTATGCGTTTTTTCCTGAATATATTCAGGAAAAAACGCATACGCCCTTTTTGGCCAACCAAGCAAGCTTGCAAAGGAAATCTGCACTACAATGAAGTCTCACTTCCCCCCGGTCAAAAGGGCCATCTGAAAAAAGTGTAAAATCCAGAAAGGCAGGACAGGCCATGGAGAACTGGGAGCCTTGTTATGCTGATGGGCGGGATGTCAATTGCCAACAGCCACTCGGGAGAAGTGTATGGTGTTTCCTGAGACATCTAAAAAACAAAGCAACAGAGCCTAGGGCACTTCCACTTATGGTCCTATAGCTTAGGGAAATTAAACTCAAAAAGACACAGCCACCCCAAAGTTTGGCACGGCTGTGTTTACAAGAACCACGTTTACGGTACAAGTTCAATATCGCAGAAAGTGAAAAATGGATAAAGAAGTTGTGGTACTTACGTACAATGCAGTATCACTCAGCAAGGAAATCTATGTCATCAGGCCCGTAGCAGCATAATGAGTGGATTCAGGTACGATGATTCTAACTGAAATAAGTCACACAGGAAAAGAAACATCATAAGATATCACTAATACACGGAATGTAACCTTGGCTACACAGGAACTGAATTACAAAACAGAACAGGGTCTCAAATTTAGAAACCCAACTTATGCTTGCTTAAGGGGAAAGGTGAGTTGGGGTGCTGCATAAAACCAGAGATTGAAATGAGCACAGATAAAGTTCCTTAAGCCAAGTATGGAATAGACAAGAGCTACTCCTTGCTCAACGAAATGGACTCAACACCCCATATTAAATGCCTAAGAGTGTACCTGACTAGGAAGTATCTTAAAACCTATGGATTGCTATGTCTCTGAAAGACAATCAAGTGTGTGTACAGGGGCATAAACGCAGCAGTGATAGGATTGGAGAGGTTCGGTGAGCAAATGAAGACCCTTTGAAGTCATATTGCATGGTACCCATTCCACGGGTCTCAACTCTCCAGGTTGAAGGTATTCTTCCTTCAGCTAAAACATGCATGTGGAACCCAGAGTATGATCAACCGTGTGATCGGGAGACGTGTTCCAATATGTGTCAGTTTTCGTCCTCTTGTACTCGGGTGCAACATTCCAGACGCTTTACTAACACTCTCCCGACTTGGAGAGTCAGTGCCTTTAACCTCCTGTTTGGCCCAGTTTGCAATTTCTGCGGAAGATGAACAGGAATAGGGAGAACCAATGACAGACTAGCTGGAGGTGTCTGGACGGGCAAATTTAACTCTCATTTCCCACCAGGAAGAGGAATTAACCAAAGGCTCAGCGTGCCGTGCCGGAACCAGATTAGGGCCTGAAGCCATCCTGCGGTGTTGCGGCCAGCTCACGAGAAAGCGAGTTGAAGAAAGGAGCTCAGGGGCACTGTAATTCACAAACCTGCAGAGTTATAAATGACAGCTATCGTCCAAAAATATACTGAAGTAAGGCTGCCAAGAGGACTTGAAAGCGGGGCAGAATTGCAGGAAACCGATTTCAGGAGGTAGACTGGAATTGCATTGAAAGCATAGGAAAAGAGGCAGAACGTCCACAATGATGCACTTGGCCAAAAAGGGCGTATGCGTTTTTTCCTGAATATATTCAGGAAAAAACGCATACGCCCTTTTTGGCCAACCAAGCAAGCTTGCAAAGGAAATCTGCACTACAATGAAGTCTCACTTCCCCCCGGTCAAAAGGGCCATCTGAAAAAAGTGTAAAATCCAGAAAGGCAGGACAGGCCATGGAGAACTGGGAGCCTTGTTATGCTGATGGGCGGGATGTCAATTGCCAACAGCCACTCGGGAGAAGTGTATGGTGTTTCATGAAACATCTAAAAAACAAAGCAACAGAGCCTAGGGCACTTCCACTTATGGTCCTATAGCTTAGGGAAATTAAACTCAAAAAGACACAGCCACCCCAAAGTTTGGCACGGCTGTGTTTACAAGAACCACGTTTATGGTACAAGTTCAATATCGCAGAAAGTGAAAAATGGATAAAGAAGTTGTGGTACTTACGTACAATGCAGTATCACTCAGCAAGGAAATCTATGTCATCAGGCCCGTAGCAGCATAATGAGTGGATTCAGGTACGATGATTCTAACTGAAATAAGTCACACAGGAAAAGAAACATCATAAGATATCACTAATACACGGAATGTAACCTTGGCTACACAGGAACTGAATTACAAAACAGAACAGGGTCTCAAATTTAGAAACCCAACTTATGCTTGCTTAAGGGGAAAGGTGAGTTGGGGTGCTGCATAAAACCAGAGATTGAAATGAGCACAGATAAAGTTCCTTAAGCCAAGTATGGAATAGACAAGAGCTACTCCTTGCTCAACGAAATGGACTCAACACCCCATATTAAATGCCTAAGAGTCTACCTGACTAGGAAGTATCTTAAAACCTATGGATTGCTATGTCTCTGAAAGACAATCAAGTGTGTGTACAGGGGCATAAACGCAGCAGTGATAGGATTGGAGAGGTTCGGTGAGCAAATGAAGACCCTTTGAAGTCATATTGCATGGTACCCATTCCACGGGTCTCAACTCTCCAGGTTGAAGGTATTCTTCCTTCAGCTAAAACATGCATGTGGAACCCAGAGTATGATCAACCGTGTGATCGGGAGACGTGTTCCAATATGTGTCAGTTTTCGTCCTGTTGTACTCGGGTGCAACATTCCAGACGCTTTACTAACACTCTCCCGACTTGGAGAGTCAGTGCCT
Organism: Lagenorhynchus albirostris; assembly: GCF_949774975.1. Lineage (NCBI taxonomy): Eukaryota > Metazoa > Chordata > Mammalia > Artiodactyla > Delphinidae > Lagenorhynchus > Lagenorhynchus albirostris. Next base: position 6,721 of record NW_026783321.1, on the reverse strand, counting down.
TTAACCTCCTGTTTGGCCCAGTTTGCAATTTCTGCGGAAGATGAACAGGAATAGGGAGAACCAATGACACACTAGCTGGAGGTGTCTGGACGGGCAAATTTAACTCTCATTTCCCACCAGGAAGAGGAATTAACCAAAGGCTCAGCGTGCCGTGCCGGAACCAGATTAGGGCCTGAAGCCATCCTGCGGTGTTGCGGCCAGCTCACGAGAAAGCGAGTTGAAGAAAGGAGCTCAGGGGCACTGTAATTCACAAACCTGCAGAGTTATAAATGACAGCTATCGTCCAAAAATATACTGAAGTAAGGCTGCCAAGAGGACTTGAAAGCAGGGCAGAATTGCAGGAAACCGATTTCAGGAGGTAGACTGGAATTGCATTGAAAGCATAGGAAAAGAGGCAGAACGTCCACAATGATGCACTTGGCCAAAAAGGGCGTATGCGTTTTTCCTGAATATATTCAGGAAAAAACGCATACGCCCTTTTTGGCCAACCAAGCAAGCTTGCAAAGGAAATCTGCACTACAATGAAGTCTCACTTCCCCCCGGTCAAAAGGGCCATCTGAAAAAAGTGTAAAATCCAGAAAGGCAGGACAGGCCATGGAGAACTGGGAGCCTTGTTATGCTGATGGGCGGGATGTCAATTGCCAACAGCCACTCGGGAGAAGTGTATGGTATTTCATGAAACATCTAAAAAACAAAGCAACAGAGCCTAGGGCACTTCCACTTATGGTCCTATAGCTTAGGGAAATTAAACTCAAAAAGACACAGCCACCCCAAAGTTTGGCACGGCTGAGTTTACAAGAACCACGTTTACGGTACAAGTTCAATATCGCAGAAAGTGAAAAATGGATAAAGAAGTTGTGGTACTTACGTACAATGCAGTATCACTCAGCAAGGAAATCTATGTCATCAGGCCCGTAGCAGCATAATGAGTGGATTCAGGTACGATGATTCTAACTGAAATAAGTCACACAGGAAAAGAAACATCATAAGATATCACTAATACACGGAATGTAACCTTGGCTACACAGGAACTGAATTACAAAACAGAACAGGGTCTCAAATTTAGAAACCCAACTTATGCTTGCTTAAGGGGAAAGGTGAGTTGGGGTGCTGCATAAAACCAGAGATTGAAATGAGCACAGATAAAGTTCCTTAAGCCAAATATGGAATAGACAAGAGCTACTCCTTGCTCCACGAAATGGACTCAACACCCCATATTAAATGCCTAAGAGTGTACCTGACTAGGAAGTATCTTAAAACCTATGGATTGCTATGTCTCTGAAAGACAATCAAGTGTGTGTACAGGGGCATAAACGCAGCAGTGATAGGATTGGAGAGGTTCGGTGAGCAAATGAAGACCCTTTGAAGTCATATTGCATGGTACCCATTCCACGGGTCTCAACTCTCCAGGTTGAAGGTATTCTTCCTTCAGCTAAAACATGCATGTGGAACCCAGAGTATGATCAACCGTGTGATCGGGAGACGTGTTCCAATATGTGTCAGTTTTCGTCCTCTTGTACTCGGGTGCAACATTCCAGACGCTTTACTAACACTCTCCCGACTTGGAGAGTCAGTGCCTTTAACCTCCTGTTTGGCCCAGTTTGCAATTTCTGCGGAAGATGAACAGGAATAGGGAGAACCAATGACACACTAGCTGGAGGTGTCTGGACGGGCAAATTTAACTCTCATTTCCCACCAGGAAGAGGAATTAACCAAAGGCTCAGCGTGCCGTGCCGGAACCAGATTAGGGCCTGAAGCCATCCTGCGGTGTTGCGGCCAGCTCACGAGAAAGCGAGTTGAAGAAAGGAGCTCAGGGGCACTGTAATTCACAAACCTGCAGAGTTATAAATGACAGCTATCGTCCAAAAATATACTGAAGTAAGGCTGCCAAGAGGACTTGAAAGCGGGGCAGAATTGCAGGAAACCGATTTCAGGAGGTAGACTGGAATTGCATTGAAAGCATAGGAAAAGAGGCAGAACGTCCACAATGATGCACTTGGCCAAAAAGGGCGTATGCGTTTTTTCCTGAATATATTCAGGAAAAAACGCATACGCCCTTTTTGGCCAACCAAGCAAGCTTGCAAAGGAAATCTGCACTACAATGAAGTCTCACTTCCCCCCGGTCAAAAGGGCCATCTGAAAAAAGTGTAAAATCCAGAAAGGCAGGACAGGCCATGGAGAACTGGGAGCCTTGTTATGCTGATGGGCGGGATGTCAATTGCCAACAGCCACTCGGGAGAAGTGTATGGTGTTTCATGAAACATCTAAAAAACAAAGCAACAGAGCCTAGGGCACTTCCACTTATGGTCCTATAGCTTAGGGAAATTAAACTCAAAAAGACACAGCCACCCCAAAGTTTGGCACGGCTGTGTTTACAAGAACCACGTTTACGGTACAAGTTCAATATCGCAGAAAGTGAAAAATGGATAAAGAAGTTGTGGTACTTACGTACAATGCAGTATCACTCAGCAAGGAAATCTATGTCATCAGGCCCGTAGCAGCATAATGAGTGGATTCAGGTACGATGATTCTAACTGAAATAAGTCACACAGGAAAAGAAACATCATAAGATATCACTAATACACGGAATGTAACCTTGGCTACACAGGAACTGAATTACAAAACAGAACAGGGTCTCAAATTTAGAAACCCAACTTATGCTTGCTTAAGGGGAAAGGTGAGTTGGGGTGCTGCATAAAACCAGAGATTGAAATGAGCACAGATAAACTTCCTTAAGCCAAATATGGAATAGACAAGAGTTACTCCTTGCTCAACGAAATGGACTCAACACCCCATATTAAATGCCTAAGAGTGTACCTGACTAGGAAGTATCTTAAAACCTATGGATTGCTATGTCTCTGAAAGAGAATCAAGTGTGTGTACAGGGGCATAAACGCAGCAGTGATAGGATTGGAGAGGTTCGGTGAGCAAATGAAGACCCTTTGAAGTCATATTGCATGGTACCCATTCCACGGGTCTCAACTCTCCAGGTTTAAGGTATTCTTCCTTCAGCTAAAACATGCATGTGGAACCCAGAGTATGATCAACCGTGTGATCGGGAGACGTGTTCCAATATGTGTCAGTTTTCGTCCCCTGGTACTCGGGTGCAACATTCCAGACGCTTTACTAACACTCTCCCGACTTGGAGAGTCAGTGCCTTTAACCTCCTGTTTGGCCCATTTTGCAATTTCTGCGGAAGATGAACAGGAATAGGGAGAACCAATGACACACTAGCTGGAGGTGTCTGGACGGGCAAATTTAACTCTCATTTCCCACCAGGAAGAGGAATTAACCAAAGGCTCAGCGTGCCGTGCCGGAAACAGATTAGGGCCTGAAGCCATCCTGCGGTGTTGCGGCCAGCTCACGAGAAAGCGAGTTGAAGAAAGGAGCTCAGGGGCACTGTAATTCACAAACCTGCAGAGTTATAAATGACAGCTATCGTCCAAAAATATACTGAAGTAAGGCTGCCAAGAGGACTTGAAAGCGGGGCAGAATTGCAGGAAACCGATTTCAGGAGGTAGACTGGAATTGCATTGAAAGCATAGGAAAAGAGGCAGAACGTCCACAATGATGCACTTGGCCACAAAGGGCGTATGCGTTTTTTCCTGAATATATTCAGGAAAAAACGCATACGCCCTTTTTGGCCAACCAAGCAAGCTTGCAAAGGAAATCTGCACTACAATGAAGTCTCACTTCCCCCCGGTCAAAAGGGCCATCTGAAAAAAGTGTAAAATCCAGAAAGGCAGGACAGGCCATGGAGAACTGGGAGCCTTGTTATGCTGATGGGCGGGATGTCAATTGCCAACAGCCACTCGGGAGAAGTGTATGGTGTTTCCTGAAACATCTAAAAAACAAAGCAACAGAGCCTAGGGCACATCCACTTATGGTCCTATAGCTTAGGGAAATTAAACTCAAAAAGACACAGCCACCCCAAAGGTTGGGACGGCTCTGTTTACAAGAACCTGGTTTACGGTACAAGTTCAATATCGCAGAAAGTGAAAAATGGATAAAGATGTTGTGGTACTTACGTACAATGCAGTATCACTCAGCAATGAAATCTATGTCATCAGGCCCGTAGCAGCATAATGAGTGGATTCAGGTACGATGATTCTAACTGAAATAAGTCACACAGGAAAAGAAACATCATAAGATATCACTAATACACGGAATGTAACCTTGGCTACACAGGAACTGAATTACAAAACAGAACAGGGTCTCAAATTTAGAAACCCAACTTATGCTTGCTTAAGGGGAAAGGTGAGTTGGGGTGCTGCATAAAACCAGAGATTGAAATGAGCACAGATAAAGTTCCTTAAGCCAAATATGGAATAGACAAGAGCTACTCCTTGCTCCACGAAATGGACTCAACACCCCATATTAAATGCCTAAGTGTGTACCTGACTAGGAAGTATCTTAAAACCTATGGATTGCTATGTCTCTGAAAGAGAATCAAGTGTGTGTACAGGGGCATAAACGCAGCAGTGATAGGATTGGAGAGGTTCGGTGAGCAAATGAAGACCCTTTGAAGTCATATTGCATGGTACCCATTCCACGGGTCTCAACTCTCCAGGTTTAAGGTATTCTTCCTTCAGCTAAAACATGCATTTGGAACCCAGAGTATGATCAACCGTGTGATCGGGAGACGTGTTCCAATATGTGTCAGTTTTCGTCCCCTGGTACTCGGGTGCAACATTCCAGACGCTTTACTAACACTCTCCCGACTTGGAGAGTCAGTGCCTTTAACCTCCTGTTTGGCCCAGGTTGCAATTTCTGCGGAAGATGAACAGGAATAGGGAGAACCAATGACAGACTAGCTGGAGGTGTCTGGACGGGCAAATTTAACTCTCATTTCCCACCAGGAAGAGGAATTAACCAAAGGCTCAGCGTGCCGTGCCGGAACCAGATTAGGGCCTGAAGCCATCCTGCGGTGTTGCGGCCAGCTCACGAGAAAGCGAGTTGAAGAAAGGAGCTCAGGGGCACTGTAATTCACAAACCTGCAGAGTTATAAATGACAGCTATCGTCCAAAAATATACTGAAGTAAGGCTGCCAAGAGGACTTGAAAGCGGGGCAGAATTGCAGGAAACCGATTTCAGGAGGTAGACTGGAATTGCATTGAAAGCATAGGAAAAGAGGCAGAACGTCCACAATGATGCACTTGGCCACAAAGGGCGTATGCGTTTTTTCCTGAATATATTCAGGAAAAAACGCATACGCCCTTTTTGGCCAACCAAGCAAGCTTGCAAAGGAAATCTGCACTACAATGAAGTCTCACTTCCCCACGGTCAAAAGGGCCATCTGAAACAAGTGTAAAATCCAGAAAGGCAGGACAGGCCATGGAGAACTGGGAGCCTTGTTATGCTGATGGGTGGGATGTAAATTGCCAACAGCCACTCGGGAGAAGTGTATGGTGTTTCCTGAAACATCTAAAAAACAAAGCAACAGAGCCTAGGGCACTTCCACTTATGGTCCTATAGCTTAGGGAAATTAAAATCAAAAAGACACAGCCACCCCAAAGGTTGGGACGGCTCTGTTTACAAGAACCTGGTTTACGGTACAAGTTCAATATCGCAGAAAGTGAAAAATGGATAAAGAAGTTGTGGTACTTACGTACAATACAGTATCACTCAGCAATGAAATCTATGTCATCAGGCCCGTAGCAGCATAATGAGTGGATTCAGGTACGATGATTCTAACTGAAATAAGTCACACAGAAAAAGAAACATCATAAGATATCACTAATACACGGAATGTAAACTTGGCTACACAGGAACTGAATTACAAAACAGAACAGGGTCTCAAATTTAGAAACCCAACTTATGCTTGCTTAAGGGGAAAGGTGAGTTGGGGTGCTGCATAAAACCAGAGATTGAAATGAGCACAGATAAAGTTCCTTAAGCCAAATATGGAATAGACAAGAGCTACTCCTTGCTCCACGAAATGGACTCAACACCCCATATTAAATGCCTAAGAGTGTACCTGACTAGGAAGTATCTTAAAACCTATGGATTGCTATGTCTCTGAAAGAGAATCAAGTGTGTGTACAGGGGCATAAACGCAGCAGTGATAGGATTGGAGAGGTTCGGTGAGCAAATGAAGACCCTTTGAAGTCATATTGCATGGTACCCATTCCACGGGTCTCAACTCTCCAGGTTGAAGGTATTCTTCCTTCAGCTAAAACATGCATGTGGAACCCAGAGTATGATCAACCGTGTGATCGGGAGACGTGTTCCAATATGTGTCAGTTTTCGTCCCCTGGTACTCGGGTGCAACATTCCAGACGCTTTACTAACACTCTCCCGACTTGGAGAGTCAGTGCCTTTAACCTCCTGTTTGGCCCAGTTTGCAATTTCTGCGGAAGATGAACAGGAATAGGGAGAACCAATGACACACTAGCTGGAGGTGTCTGGACGGGCAAATTTAACTCTCATTTCCCACCAGGAAGAGGAATTAACCAAAGGCTCAGCGTGCCGTGCCGGAACCAGATTAGGGCCTGAAGCCATCCTGCGGTGTTGCGGCCAGCTCACGAGAAAGCGAGTTGAAGAAAGGAGCTCAGGGGCACTGTAATTCACAAACCTGCAGAGTTATAAATGACAGCTATCGTCCAAAAATATACTGAAGTAAGGCTGCCAAGAGGACTTGAAAGCGGGGCAGAATTGCAGGAAACCGATTTCAGGAGGTAGACTGGAATTGCATTGAAAGCATAGGAAAAGAGGCAGAACG